>NC_022031.1:35491867-35529584 GCF_000317375.1 Microtus ochrogaster
ATAGTGAATGAAAGCTTGGCTGGGTATAGTAATCTGGGCTTGCATCCATGGTCTCTCAGTTTCTGCAGTACATCTATCCAGGACCTTCTGGCTCTCATGGTTTCCATGGAGAAGTCAGGTGTGATTCTGATAGGTTTACCTTAAAGGGATTTTATAAAAAAAGAGAAGTTTCAACTTTGGGTTTACTTTTTAAAATTAAATCTTCTGTAAATTACAGTTCTTAGTACCATCTCCCAGTCAAGAGCGATGACTGTACAAGATGTTCTTGTAGAGCAATCTAGGTCCGTGAATGAAGTAATAACATTTAACATAGAATGATTAAAGAAAGATTGTTATCACAGTTATTAGAAATTAGAAAGATAAATCAAAAGCAGACCACATTCTTTCTTAAAATGTATTTAGATACACACAGGTATTCTTATTTGTTTGTTTGTTATTATTATTTAGTGAAAATAGATTCTTCTCTCATATAATATATCCTGACCACAGTTTTCCCTTTCTCCACTCTCCCAGCCCCTCAACCTCCCCTCTCTCCAAGATCTGCTCTCTCTCTCTCTCCCTGTTTTTCTTCAGAAAAGATCAGGCATCCAGAACACAATTGAACAAATATAAGAGGGTGGAGAGGGCAACCCTATAGAAGGAAAAGAGTTCCAGGAGCAGGCAAAAGAGACAGACCCAGGGCTGCTTTCAATTTTAGGAGTCCCACAAGGAAGGAAAGAAGGAAGGAAGGAAGGAAGGAAGGAAGGAAGGAAGGAAGGAAAAAGAAAGAAAGAAAGAAAGAAAGAAAGAAAGAAAGAAAGAGAAAGAGAGAGAGAGAGAGAGAGAGAGAGAGAGAAAGAAAGAAAGAAACAAAGAAAGAAAGAAAGAAAGAAAGAAAGAAAGAAAGGAAGAAAGAAAGAAAGGAAGAAAGAAAGGCTTACAGCCACAACATTTGTGGAGGATCTGACACAGACCCATGCAGGGTATGTCTCTGTGAACCCATGTGAGCTCTGCTTAGTGGACTGAGCAAGCCTTGTTCTCCTGGTGTCCTCCCTCCGACAATCTTTCCTTTCCTTCTTCTATGGGGTTACTCAAGCTCTAGGAGAGGGACCCAATGGTGACCTTTAATATAGCCCCTCTCTCTACATAATGTCAGGTTTAAGCATTCTAAACATCTCTCAGTATATGAAATTGTTTATTTTTATTGATGACTGAATAAATAAATTAAAAGAAATAGTTATGCCTTAAAAATATTGTTGCAAATACATATGCTTATTTTTTAAAGATTAAATATTCATGCTTCTAGGAAAATCCTTCGAATCCTTTAAATCCCTGAAATATGTTCACTGACATTTGATAAGTTATTTAAGATACAATGGAATAAAGCATATTAAATTATAAAAAACCAACACAATTTATCAAATAACAAGATATTTTGAATGCTGCTAGATTTCTTCAATCCCCAGACAGAGAAATTCTATAAGTACATGTGTCTTCATTATTTAAATCTTAAAAAATTATTTAGAATTGTGATAAAATAAAGCCAGTGACTACTAGACTCAGACCACTGAGAGCTATGAAAGCAGAGTAAAAATGTATGTTCCTGAACACTAGATTCAAATTAAAGTAATTCTGATTAAAGAGCAAATCTCTGGCGGTATTTGTTTCCCCAGCCCATATACCTTTCCCAGATTGATTTGAAGATGAATGAATATACCTATACAACTCAATAAGCATAAATTTACGCTGAAATTTCAGTGATTTACTTAATGGACAATAGAATTATAACCAATATAGGTAACAGTTTTTCTTGTTTTTGAGGGGACAAGGTAAACAAATAACAATTTTGTATTTGAGAGAAACATGCAATTCATGAGATAAAAGGGAAAAGAAAGACATTCTATACATTTTGTAGTATAAAATTATATTATTAAAAGGCCATTTGAAAGAGGGGGTTTTTCAAAATACACTAAGTTATTGAGATGAGAGTAAAGTGTTAGACACCATTATGGACAAAAATGTCAGGTAACTATCACAGTGTACCTGTCTTAAGCCTGTCCAAGTTACAGGAAGCTGCAACATATGATTTCATGAATTATTATTCAATATTATATTAGGAGGACACTGTTTTCAAAAAAATTTTATAAGACACTTATAAAATCATTTTAGCTTTTGTTTAGTATAATGAAATCTTGATTTGGAGCCTGAGAAGACTTTTCTGGGCTACTAAACCAATAAGAGGCTAGGACTTCTGAGAACCCACGTAAAATGCCAAGTATGCTCCACGGCCGTTCTCTTATTTTGGCCTCAGGAACAGGGTTTCCCAATAGTAATCTGGCCAGTGAGACTAGCAGTATATTTGTGTGCTGGATTTCGATAATACTCTAGCCTCAAAACAACAAGGCAGAGAGTCATGGAAGCAGATTTGAAATCAGCTTCTGGAAGATTGCCAGCATCACTCTGAGGCTCAGTTTTGCTTGGACCCACACGTACATGTACAGCCCCGTACACTCCACACCTACTCACACAAGAACATGCAGACAAATATTCACATATACCAAACTCACACCAAAAGAAATTTGAAAAGACTTCTCTTGGGGATATAAACATAGTCAAATATATTCAGAATTCCCCCAAAGTTAGTATTAAAAATGATCAGGGTAAATGTTATCATTAAATAAAAAGTAAATGAAAATGTTAGAATATGAGGCACCGAAACATTTTATTTTATTTCAGAACACACATACACACATAGGCACAAACACACACACACACACACACACACACACACACACACACACACACACACACTGCAAGTATGCCCCATATTGTTTAAAATCCATGAGTGAAGTGATTGTGGTTCAATAAAATGAAAAGGAACTAAGAAATCCCACAATTTCCTGTGATCTTTTCTAAAAAGTCAAAGCAATGTATTGACCTTTTGTCACTATTTTAGGCTGTGCTCTAAAAGGGCTAAGATTGGTTTCATCTTGAGACAAACATTTCTTTCATCTCCTACGTCATCTCATCGGGGTTGGATTTGGTACTGAAGATGCCTTTCATCATGAAGATCTGTTTGATCCTTGAGAACTGCACTTGTCAGGCTGTTGACTCTTCACAGAGGACCTCTGCCCATAAACCAATGAAAACAAAAGTCTCAAAAATGCCTTCTAGCTGCACAACTTTGCCAGTACTGTCCACTTTTTCCTTGTGATAATAGTTATTATAATAGAAATAATATGATGCTTTATTTTAGTTTTGATTTCCATTTAATTGATTGATCTGTGATGCTGAACATTTTCCATGCATTTATTATTTTCCCACAAACACATCTATGTATTATTTGACAATTAAACCTTTTGATGTTCTTATTAACATTCCATTCTACCCTTTGTTGTTTTTTTCCCGATTTAAAAAAAAATAAGCCAATCATCACCTAATATTCATACATTTTATTTATGTTAATAAAACAGGTTTTGAGAGGAGTCTTCTCAACCTGGATATTAAATTATATAATTAACTTTTTCCTCAAAACTTGTTTACATCTCTGTTGCATTAAATCGTATTTTCCATCATTCAACAGCACCCTGGGTAAATTATAATCTTTTGGTTATAAACTGCTGTTAAAATTCACTAACTTTTCACTCTTCTATCCCTCAGAATCTCAAATTTAAAGTCCTCTTCCCTTGGGACAGGATCAATATTTGGATTAAGGACTTATAAACAGTTACAAATGCATGCATGCTCCACTCCCGTGATTAGTTAAACTTATTTGAACTTTTCGATAAACATAACAAATTTACATGTTGGTAGTATGCTACAATGTGAAAAGTCACTTTTATTATCCAGAAAGTGGACAGGTTAGTACTGAGGGGGAATGTCTGCTGTCTTAACACTGAACATTGGAACTGCTGAAATGAAACTCATTTTTAATTTTTAAATACCCCAAGGTAAAAGTATCAAGGAAGTCAAATACCCAAACATATAGAAACTTTGAGCATTGCTGAAATTTCTATAGAGTGCTGAAAAAGACACATATACAGTGCCTTTTGGAGGAGCATAAGAAGACAATATAAAGCAATACATTTATATGTGTTCACAAATATATTATTGAAGGGGTGAGTGTTGCTGGGTCTTACTCTTGTAGTCTAGGTTGGCCTGTAACTTACTTTGTAGACCAGGCTGGCTTTGAATTTATAGCCACAGTCCAAAGAGAATATAAATTTAGGTGTGAGTCGCCTTCCCTGAAAAAACAATATTATTTAATGTTACCAATTACAGGGAAAAAATGAAAAGTGTCAAACAAATGGAACTCATTCACAAGGCTGATATCTAACAGAAATCATGGACAAGTGAATTCTAACCAGTATTACATTTTCCCCACATTGATGCCCCAGCTGGTGATGCTGCATTCTAGCAGTCATGGGGATTGCTATTTCTTTCTCATATTTTCTACATATGAATCTGTGGTAGACATACTACTGTGTTCTGACTGGAAAATGATCCTGAAGCTACACAAAAGCATGCACATTACAAAGAAGCCACAGGGGAGAAGAAGAGCATCATGGAAAATTCAATCTTAAAAGAGAATGGAAAAGTTAACTGCATATGCATGAATATAATCTTCCAGTCCTAGTGATGTCCAATAGGTTCTCATCAAAGAAATTACTAATATTTTTGTTTGAAGGCAAATTATTCCTGAAATAGCTATTTTTTAAAAAAATACTCATGTACTTGCAAAACTGTCTCTCTACTTTATCAAAATTTTCAATGTGTAAAGAATGAATTTTTCAACTTTATAGAGTCCATGTATATAACTTAATAATTCACATTTTTGTATTTCTAAGTCTCTCATTGAGTCTTCAATCTTACATATTACTAACTCATCACATGCTACCAGGTTTTAGATGATATATTGACTAGCTTGTGTCAACTTTATCAAGCTGGAGTTATCTGAGAGGATAGACTCCCAATAGAAAAATGCCTTCATAATATTGGCCTGTAGTCAAATTTGTAGGGAATTTTCTTAATTAGTGATTGATGTGGGAAACCAAGAATATTGTACATAGCACCCACCTCCCCCATGAGCAAGCCAGTAAGCAGCATTCCACCTTGGCATCTCCATCAGTTCCTGCATGGAGATAACTAGCCTATTTGATTGCATACCATCGTTTCCTTCGAACAATGTAGAAATGTAAATGGGGAGAACCCTTTTCTTCCCAAGTTTTTTTGAGACATGGTGTTTCATAACAGCAATGGAAACACTAACTAAAACAGCTGGTGACCAATGACTGATAGATATAGATATTTATAGATATTACCTACATATAATACATTTGTTCCCTCTCCATGCCATTCATTTCCAGAGTTTGATATAATAAAAAGAGGAATAGAAATTGAATGCACTGATCTGTGAAACACAAATAATAAAAACTCAGAGACAGATACCAGGGTACAACCTGAAGATCAGAAAAGTGAAGCAGTCAACATCTAGAGAGTCCTTACCTCTACCAAGGCTCGGTGTTGCTGTCCTCAGCATGTCTGGAGACTGACTGCAGACTGAGACCCTGATCTCCTGTCTCCTCTAGTCTATATTCCTCTTTAGTGCTGGGGTTAAAGACATGCACCACTGCCACCCAGCCCCTATGACTAACAAGTGTGTAACTGCTGGGATTAAAAGCGTGGGATACCAGTTCCTGGCCTGTATGGCTGACTAGCATGGCTAGCTTTGCACTCTGATCTTCAGGCAAGCTTTATTTACTAAAACACAAAACATCACTATGGATCTGACTAGCTATCTGATATCCTCTATTAGCATTTTAGAATTCTTTTAAAAATATGGAATTAAACTGTATGCTATATATAAATTTAAGTAGAGTCTGTATTTTAATCCTGGTGTTCAATTTAAGTGGCTCACCACAGTGCAATTATCAGATACCTAGGGATTAAAAAAATGAACACTGTAAACTTTTAATCTTTGCTACTCTTAGAAATGTGTATTATGTACCAAGACCAGACTAAATCATTTTATCACATAATAATGGACAACAGTCAATGTACTTCCACCTGTTAAGAAAATGGTTGAAATGGCCCCTATTTCATTGGTAACCATACTTTAATATTGATATTACCTACAGAAATTGATATAGATATCCACTCTGTTTTCTATGGTTGCTATATATAATTCTTTGATTCTCATTATTCTTCACAAAAGACATAAATATTGTTGTATAAATAATTATTTCTTATTGGCCTCTGAAGTTGCTAGTAGTTATGGATGAATGTATATTCATACACTCCCACAATTTTATACAAGGAGATAGAAGAGGAAATTAGTATATTTGCTTTAGTATTATAAAAATGAATAAAAATAATTACAATTAGGTTTTTAATAATGTTTTTAATAATGATTCATTTTGTGTAGATTGTACACAATTGTGTAGGAAGCCCTGAACGTATATTATTAACATGAGTACAACCATGTCAAGAAGCCCATTATCCCACCCAGACCCTTGGGAATAACAAACTCTTCTCTGGGTCAGGCTGAGGGAAGTGCCAAAGCCCTCCATGGCCCATATGCAGATATAACAGTCTATACAGAATGTATCAACTGCAACCTCCTTTTCTGGAATATTTATAACTTAGAACTTCTCCTTTATAGAGATATCCCTACCAAGATTACCTAAACATCCCCTCTTGTTCAGCTGTATGTAATAACACTATCATGTTATTCAATTGTATACAATAACTCTGCATCTTCCATTGGGGGAGATATAAAATAAATACACTGGTTTCTAGGCTGTTGCTGGTGAACGCCATCAAAGTTCACTTGGTCCTCACCCTGATTACGTCAATCTCTAAGCCATGAAAGGTCTCAGCATATCATAATCTTAAGTTGAAGGCGAGACTGCAATATGATACTAAACTGCAACATCTGGAATGTAAGGAATATTATATATATATATATATATGGCTTCAGCTCAGTGTAGGTGAGTAGACAATAGTGTAAGGAAAGGAACGATAGTCCAAATCTACTAGGTCAGTTCTGTGATGCCCAGAAATCAAGGCTGTGAGACAGAGGTTTTTGAATTTGAGGGCAGCCTGAGATAAAGAGTGAGACCTTGTCTCAAAACCACATAGGCAAAAATACTGAAGTTAATTTAATAGCCTTGTGTTCAATATAGATAACAGTATGAAATAAAACCTTTGATCAACAATACTGTGCTGCCTGCAAAATATGCTAGGGCAACAGTGGCACCAAGCTTGCGGGAGTAAGCCACTCACACCAAATTTCTTTATGTAGCAAGAAGTAATACTAATTTTCTGTAAAAAATAAAGACAGTAGTGCTAATGTTTTAAAAGGCTCTTTGCTATACTTGCTCACACAAATCATTTATTATTTTAGATTTCCGTTCGAGAATACAACTATTTAAACTCGTAAATGGCAAAACTGGAGCTCTGGCAGTGAATTGAGAGACCAGATGATAGGCACATAGAGAGCTGAAACTTTCAAGTCAGGAGTACTACCGCCATTGTGATAGACTCTAGATTAGCTCCAACTTTAACCATACTAAGTAGTACATTATCCTTACTTTATAGAAAATTTGACCTTATGCTGAAAATATAAAGAAAACTTATCCCCAAAGGAAAAAAAAATGTTAAAATATTCTATCAGACATTTGCTGGTGAAAGTCAAAGCATTTATTTTTATTATGATTATTGACTATCTGTTTGATATTGCAGGATTTGTTTGACAAACATACCATCAAGTATAAAAACAAATGATAGTATACTTACACCAATATATGTATTTAAGTAAGACAAGGTGGAAACGTCTCATAGGGTTATACTTCTTCTGAGAAACATCTGACTTTAATTTAATCTGAATCACACAAGATAAGTGTTTTACTTGTATTTAACTGAAAAATATGGATAATTTCGGAAGTTGTATATTTAGTGGTTCTTATTACTTTTTTTACAATATGCTAATTCACACATGGATCATACTGTGAGGCATGGCAAAGCCCTGTCCTATCTGTAGTCTTTGTTCAGATGCCTTTCTGCCCTGAGATTAGAAAGTGTGCAGCTTGACAATTGTAAATACAATGTACATTAAAAATATACAAGTCTGTAGACTGGGAACTAGTGACACACCCCTTTAATCCCAACACTCCAGAGGCAGAGATAGGCAGGTTTTTGTGATTTTGCAGCCAACCAGGTCTACAGAGTTAGTTCCAGGATAGTCAGGGTAGTTACAGGTTACACAGAAAAACCCTTGTTTCAAAACAACAACAACAAAAAAAAAAAAGTAAAAAAAATTAAACAAAACAAAAAGCACAAGTTAAAAGTTGTCATGTGATCACTACTGGGCATATGCACAAATGGTTCTATATCCTGTTACAAGAGATATTTTCACACCCATGATTATCAGCCCCTTCTTCCCAATAACAAGCAAATGGAATCAAAGCCATCAACAGAGGAAGGTCTAATAAACTGTGCTACATATACATAATGGGATTTTGTACAGCCACAAAATAAAAACTAAATAAACAAAACTATAAATTTTCCAAGAACACGGTTGTATTACTGAAAAAAAAATATGATAGTAAGTAAGCTTAGAACTAAAAAACAGAGCACGTCCTCAGACATATATGGGTACTAACTTCTAGTGTTTATATGTGTGTGTTTATGTGGGAGTGATTTTGTGTACAGGTTAGTAAACCAAGAAGGGGCCCATGAGAAAGGAAAAAGAGGCTTTAAAGAAAGAGTTATGGAGAGTAATAGAACAACATGCAATCTGAAGATGGAGAAGAACTTGGCAGGCAGAAGGACACACTCAAAGTCTAGGGATTGGAGCAGAGAGACAGGGGAGAGAAACATTGAGGGGATTACCCACAGCTGCGGATGAAAATGCTTTAAGGAAGCCAGTTTACTTATACACTAATTAAACATTAGAAGAATATTTCAAAAGGGAAGGATAATATACTAAAATCCATGTCATAAAAATAGTCAGAAATAAAAATGAATGGTTTTACAGCCCAACAAACCTCTCCACCAATGAAACAATCCAAATCAGAACAAATCAAACCAAATTAGAAAAAACCCAGGTTTAATGGCCCACCAGAAAGAAGACCAGGAAACCACAGAGAAAGGAAAAGAGAACCAGAAAGACCACGTGTTTGTTCTCTTGGTGCTCAGTTTAAATTGCTTGTGGGAGTGGTCTTCACTCTCCCTGGGGAGGGGTCACCGTTTGGTTCTTCTGACTATGTGTTACTTTCATTGGTTAAATAAAGAGACTGCCTTGGCCTAGTTAATAGGGTAAACTCAGGTAGGCGGGGAAGATAGAACAGAGTTCTGGGAGGAAGAAAGCAGAGTCAGAGATAGCTGCCTGCCGGGAAGCTGCCAGGTCAGACAAGCTGAATCTTTCCTGGTAAGCCACAGCCTCATGGTGTCATACAGATTATTAGAAATGGGTTGAATCAAGATGTAAGAGTTAGCCAATAAGAGGCTTGAACTAATGAGCCAGGCAGCAATTTAATTAATACAATTTCCATGTGGTTATTTCAGGCATAAGCTAGCCAGGCCGGACCAAACAAAGGGCCAGCTCTTGGGGCCACCAGGGCTACAAGTAGCCTGCAGCCCCTCATTACAACAACCTTCTGACTGATTTTTTTCAGAGGTGGACTCTGGACTGTGGTAACTCTCAGGGGAGGGGGCCTGGAATGGAAAGTTCTACCAAACATTTCAGACTCCCAGGACACATGGATGCCAGGCGCTAGGATGAAGCCGCCAACCAAATAAAAATCTTGCATTTGTTGGATACTGAAGTCTGTATATAATTTTTGTCAATCATTATTTGCAGGTATGCCTACAATATTTGCTTTAAGTCAGCTGTAGAATGGGTTAACAAAAATAAAGAGTACACATTGTTAGAGTTCACCAACAATATTGGTAAAAGCATGGCTCAAGGAAATTTCCAGGTTGCCCTTAGATTCTTCCTGGTTGGCATCATGGAAGCCTTTTGTATGACAGTACTAGAGGGACTTGAGCTTTAATTCATTGTGTTACTCTGTATGTCCACAGTGTAGCTAATCTAATCTAACATGACAATGAGTTATTAATTGCATGGATTAACATAGTAAACTAAGTATATGTTTACTGCCCCTACTACTTGCTAAATATTAAGTTCTTCATGAAAAGAGACTTTGTTTATTTTGTTTTATAAAACTAAACTTATTTTCTTTAAAAAATCAATATTCAAACAAGAGTTTATTGGGATTAACTATATAGAATTCTGAAAAAAATATAGATTTTTGGTACTTCAGTTTTCCCCCATAAAGCTGATATAGAGATAAAGAATAATTCTGAATATGGTAAAGACTAATATTGATACACAGCTTGTAACAGATCTCAATTTTCCTTCAAAGGCACAATGCAAAAAAAAATGACAATCTATTTATTGTGAGTAACTTGGGAAATGCACAAGAAAGGAATAAGTTTATGTAAAGTAATAATTCTAAATTTAAATATGCATGAGGTACAAGCAATGAAACACTTTTAGGGGCTAGGCATATAATAGATACAAAGACGATATGAGGACACAGGGCTGTCCATTGAGAGACTGTCGCTTTCCAATGGGGCAGTCTCTATGTCTGTTGCTTTACTAGAACAGCTGTGCTACTATCACAACATGCGTGAGTCAAGACCCAGAAAGCAGTTGGGAATAAACAGTTTGTGAAGTAATACCAATTAGCAATTAATAAAGATTATATCTAAGTACTCACAGACAGGCTGAACTCTAAGATGCGAATAAAAATCCATTTTTTCAAATTTGTGTCTCATATTAGAATTGGATGTTCCTTATATGGCTCAGTCTTTTTGGATTTTTACAAAATACTCCTGGCATCATTGCTCATAAACAACAAAACTTTCACAGTTCAGGAGAATGAGAAGTCAAAAATCAATCGGCCAGCTAAAACGGTATCTGTGAAGGTTCTCTGATATGGAGAGATAGATGCACAGGTTTAAAGGAATAACTAGTAAGTTAATCCTCGAATGTACAAACATAAAAACCAGAAGGAATTTAAATTTTTTCCAAAGACTTTTTCCTAAATATTTATTTAATTCTCTGTGTAACAGATAAGTTAATAAAATTCTTGTTAATGATATATTTATTCATATAAATATATATTAAGCAATTACTATTCATTAATATTGTACAGATGTGAATAAGACCAGGATGTGCTGTCATAGAATTCACAGTAGGGAAAGAAAATGACTTTTTTAATAGTAAATCAATGAATAGTTAATACAAACTTCACTAGTGGTGATTGCTATAGGAAAATAACAAAGACAGGTAAGACAATAAATAACCAAACAGACAAGTAAATAAAGGGCAATGTTTGAGCATACAGCTTTTACTTTAGGCCCTGTTAGAGCTTGCTTTACTTATGGCACTGCCGTGCTATTTCACAATGAATAGCAGATCAAGAAAGCAGATGAAATGCATCCAATATTTGGGAAAATAAAACAAATACAGAATGACCACCTACAAAATTAAGTTTCTAGATCATGAGCAGAAACCAACACCAAAATATGTGGATCCTGTCTTCAGTCTGTGGGTGGAACAACCAAGATTATCCAAATACCATTCCATAAAAGTTAAAATTCCTCCATTGTTAGATTTGACACTTTATTATTTGCTGTTTACACATTTTTAGTGAATTGAGTGTTTTAATTAATTGTTGGATGTTTTGAGAAATGATATTTTTCTTTTTCATGGAATTGTTTATGACTGCAATGTGTGAAAAAAGTAATAAACATCTGGTGTCTTCTTGGCTTAAACGTAAATAACACTAAGTAAAATTGTGGTAGGTTTGTATTTTTTAAAAACTTTTCCTGAATGCAGTATTTGAACAATCATAGTTCCAAATATTTAACAATACCCTTCTCATCAATAAACTTCAATCTCATAACAAAACAGCTGCAAGAATTTTTACTTAGGCATTTCCCAATGCCTTAATTTTCATGCTAATCAAAATTTAATTTGTCACTTGTGTCTACTTAACTAATTTTTCTTGACAATCACCTTACTGTTTTGAAAGGTCACATTAATCTGACACATTAATCTTTCTGCGTCCTTTGGAATGCCTTTCCTATCACTTCCCCACAATTCCTCCCAACTTTTCAAAGAATGTTCTATTAAAGACATTAAAATGTTGCATATAGAGAGCTCTTCAGAGTTGAAGGATTTACCTGCTAGAATGGCTTCCCGATAGAAGTCACCAGCTGTGAACTCCCTTACAGATTAAAGAGCTTCCCAGAATTCATTTCCCTTTCCAGGGAGGAACCTTAGTCCAGAAACTGGGAAGCACTTTCATTCCAAGCAAGAGCAACCCTGAATGGTCAACCATCACAGCTACATCTGTTTTTAACACTGTGTTGTAGCATTGGTTGACTCTCACATTCCATCTTAGTCTACTGCCTCTCCACAGGTGCTCTTCTTCTTTTAATTCTCAAGAACACTGCTCATTACCTCCCTAAAGGCTGATTCCTATTTCAAATTTATTTTCCTAGGAAAATCAGTCTGCAATATCTGCCGGTTTAATGACCCAACTAAATTTTACATAGATTGAATTCCTCCCAATCGAGTTGCCTCCCATCTATCACATGATCTCTCACCTGCCTGCTAGAAAGCCAATATCCTAGTTAGGGTTATTCTTGCTGTGATGAAATACCATTACCAAAGCAACTTTGAGGGGAAAGAGTTTACTTGACAGATATTTCCAGGAGACAGTCCATCACTGAGGGAAATCAAGACAGGAACTCAAAATGGACAGAAACTTGCAGGCAGAAGCTGATGCAGAAGCCCTGGAGTCAGGTCACTTACTATTTGGCTGTATGTGACTTACTTGCTCAGCCTGTTTTCTTATCAACAGCCTAGGTGTGATGCCACCCAAATGGTTTGAGTCCTTATACATAATCACTAATTAAGAAAATGTTCCACAGATTTGACTACAATAATCTTATTTAAGTATTTTCTCAAATGAGGGATTTTTCCTTTCTGATTATTCTATTTTGTATCTTCTTGACATTAAATTAGGGAGGACACAAAACCTTTGACCCCTTAAATTTAACATAATTTAACTGCACAAATAATGATCTGCAACATTGGAAACCCCCAAATCAGCACAAAATCATAGGACTCTAGCGCACAGAGAGATCCTCCAGCCTTTAAAGACAAAAAATGAAGGTGAAATGTAGACAGATTGAGGCTATTTTTCTTATTTGAATTAATTGACTATATGTGTATAAAATTTGTTTGTAGTTTTTATGACCTTGTAGACAATGCCCTACCTCTCTTCTATATCCTTTTATATTCTGGTGTCAGTGTAAAGTATATTTCAAGGCTATTTTTCATCCTCCTTTCAATTCACTAATTCTTAACTCTTTTATTTTTTTACTTTCTTCCAGAAATTGTGCATTTCTTTCATAAATTGAAATAATATAACAACGTGACATAATGTAATGAATGGTCAAGGAAACTGTCATATTAGAAATTCTTGCCTAACATAGAGAAATGCCTTCCCCCTACTTATATTGTCCATATTTCTAAAATGACAGGAATAAAAGGAACTTGATGGTTTTGAATGATTTGGTCATTCAAATGAAAGGTGAATTGAAAATTACAAAGTCAAACCTGAGACCAGGGAAAGGTCTTCGTAAAGCACATATTATTAATCAACATAGCAGAGCTATTACATCATCATCATTATCTTTAAGCATTGACCTCAGCAAGCTCATAACTCTTCAAGAATCACTGTATCTGTTAAACTTCGGTTATATGGTAAGTCTCTGGGAGTATTTTGCTGGCCCCTTATGGTCATTATAGTTATGGTAAGATCACAAATATATTGTTTTATTGTTTTCCTTAAGTCAGTATTTAAAAGTATTCATTAAAGAGTCTCTATTATGTCACAGAATGCAGTGGTGAGGTCTTTGTATTTAAAATTCTAGTGTTATACATGTTAAAAATTGCTTTATATTGGTTACTCCTATCAGTGACTGAATTATTGAAACCAATATAATTCCATATATATCTTCATGTTTTAATTTTTATTTCTTGTTTGGGATTTTTTTAGACAGGGTGATGAAGTTCAGCTTAGCCAAATTCACTATGTAGCTGAAGCTAGTCTTCAACCCTGACTTAAGGGAATATTTCTCATTCATCAAATTATTGGATTACAAAATGAGCCACCACATTTTGAATCATATTAACATATATATATACATATATATATATATACATATATATATATACACATATTTGCACATTTGTGTGTTCATGTCAAAATATAGATGTGGAGACAGCAAGTTAAGTTGGTGTGTTTTCCTTACAAATCTCCTCTTTATAATTTTTTATTAGTTCTTTGAGATTTTCAGATAAGCTTTGCATATATTACCCTTCCCTACCCCAATGTTTCCCAGATCTGCTTTTTCTTCCCTTCTCTTTCAACCTGTTCATATTTTCCTATCAAAGCCAATTTGTGCTGTTCAAATATTCTTTAATATGTGTTCTTCAACTGAATTTTGATCCAGTTATCATGAGCAAAAGTTTAAGAGAAAATTGACCCTTTCTCCTCCAGTAGTTAAGAATTGTCATTGTCTTTTAGGCTATGGATCAAACTTCATGCCCAGCTTCCCTCTTAAGGCTGAGATTTGGCATGTCTTGAGCTTACACAGGTCTTGTGCATGCTATAATTGCTGTGAGTTCATATGTGCAGCTATTGTACTGTGTCCAGAAGATACTTTCTCTTTGTAATCACCTACAACTCTTGGTTCCACAATGATTGCTGGGCCTTTGGAGGAAGATATAAGATATGTTTCTTCAGGTGTTTGATTCACTTGGATTTGGGTTTTGTACAGGATGATAGATATGGATTTATTTGCATTCTTCTGTATGCCAACATCCAGTTAGACCAGCACAATTTGTTGAATATGCTTTCCTGTTTTCTATTGTATAATTTTGGCTTCTTTGTTAAAAATCAGGAGTTCGTAGGTGTGTGCACTCATGTATGAGTATTCAATTCCATTGATCTACCTGTCTGTTTGTATGCCAATACCATGTGGTTTTTATTACTATCTCTGTAGAAGAACTTGAAATTAGGGATGATGGGACTCTGGATGTTCTTTTATTGTACAGGATTATATTAATTATCCTGGTTTTTCCATATAAATTGAGTATTGTTCTTCCAATGTCTGCAAATAATACATTAGGATTTTTAATGGTAATTGCATTGAATGGGTAAAGAAAATGTGTTACAGAAATGTGGTACTAGAAATTAGTTGGTTATTCCCATGACATTTGTGCCATTATTGCACCAGTAAGCATGCTTTATCTAGCCTGTTGTTATTTTAGATCACAGAGTTTACACATGAAAAAAATGTTGATAACATTTCTCATACAGGCATAATCATAACACTTTATAATACCATGAAAACTAGAGAATAGGGATGATGTTTATATGTCAGATTCAGTTTGATTTCTCCACATTGAGTCAAGCACATGGTACCTTCAACAATAGGATCCTATTGTTAAGTAAAATAACCAAGATAATTGACTATAGTCTGTAATGTTGGGGCCTTTGACACATCACTGACCAACAGCTACAAGAATAGTAACCCATTCCAAGTTCTGGTAATTTTTATTAGTCTCTGGTTTCATTATAGGATAACATAGGATAACTCCATTTGGACTTTTTAATGCATGTGTGAAAATACATTTTAGTAGCCATGTGAATTTTTTAGGGTTTCATGTGAACTTTTATTATTTTTTTAATATTTATTTTTTCCTCTCAATTTCCCTCTTCTACTCTCCTACTCACCCTCCTCTATACCACAATTTATTTCTTCTTAGTCCATACTTTCATACTGTATTTTTAACCTTTTCTGCCTGTACATTATACTTCTTCCTTGAGAACACATCTCCATTGGTCCCTAACACTTTCCTTACCTCTATGGATGTTCTATAGAACACCTATCTCTGAAGATTTCACAGCTGGTGTCTTAGGGTCTTTATGGTTTCTCTTAGGGTGAAGAGACACCATAGCCATGGCAATTCTTATAAACTAACACATTTTATTGGGACTACCTTAAATGTCAGAGTTTTACTCCATTATTGTCATTATAGAAAGCATGGTGACATGCAGGTAGACATGATGATGGTGAGTAGTGGAGAGTCCTGCATCTGGATCCACAGGCAGCAGGATGAGAAAGAAAGAAATAAAGCCACTGGAACTGGCTAGAGTCTCTGAAACCTCAAAGCCCACACCTAGTGACATACTTCCTCCAAAAAAGTTAACCTGCTCTAAGAAAACCACGCCTCCTAATAGTGCCACTCCCTGGTTACTGAGATTTCATTTCCCCTATATGAGTCTATGGGCTACTCCCATTCAAACGACCACAGCTGGAATCCACATATTAAAGAAAGTATATGACTTTCTTTTTTCTGTGCCTAGGTATGTCATTAGGAGTGATGTTTTCAAGTCTATCCCTTTACTTGTGGATGTCATAATTTCATTATTCTTAATAACTGATAAATATTCACTTGGGTAAATATATTACATTTTCTTTATCCATTAATCTATTAATGAATATCTAGACTGTTTCTATGTCCTGATTATTGTTAATAGAATAACAATGAACACAGCTTAGCAAATATCTCTGTAGTTGGGTATAGAGTCTTTGGGTATAATCTCACTTTTTTTAATTTTGAAAATTTCAATAAAATTATTGTATTAAAATATAATACAATATTTTTGATATTTTAATGTAAATATTATTTGATAATTCAGTTTGATACAGATTGTAACATTGATTTAATTTTTACTGTATTTTAACAGTGCTAGTATTATATTAAGACAAAACAAAATGACATGAACACCTATCTGTCGAGTGTCATCAATATATATTATTCTATAATCTAAAGCACATAGAAGATTCTTGGACTGGGTAGGCATGGAGAAGCTATAAAACAGAGGGCATTTCTGGTGATATTTTTCATTGTCATAACTTTGGGTGAGAGCAGGGTCTTCTGGTATGTAGGATATAGAGGCTTGAGAAACTGTTGTTAATCTACAAATGTAGTCTTTGAAAGCTTCTTACAATAAGTAACTGTGAGACTAAATTATCAGTACTACTAAGTTTGAGATATCTTAGACTAGGAGATTAAAGTCAACATTTACAATATAAAACAAATTTGAAATACCCAGAAGTATGCTGAGTGGTAGACTTCTTCAAGAGTTCATTGTTTTTAGTACAGAGCAGGGACCATCTGTCCAAGTGGCTGAAATAAAGGCTATTATCCTTGAAAAAATGGCACACCTAACTGATCTTGAAAAAGGCAGACCAACACCTAATTTGAAATTAAATGTGAAAATTAATTAATGTTTATGTATTTTAAAGGAAAAAAATTGAAAAAATGTAGATAACACTTGTAGGGATAGCTGAGAGGCAAATGAGTACAGGTTTTATTACCAACTGAAGTACATATGGTTATTCCAATATGACACTCACCTAGTAATCATCAAATATATCATAAAATATCACACTGGAAGTTAAAGTCATTGCCCCAAATATCTTTTGAGAGAAAGTCCTGCAAAATAATATAACTGCAAGATAATTTCTTGCAATAGAACAATATTAAGACAATTTAAAATTGTAAAGATGTGGACTAATTTTCCTTGTTAAAAGTTCATTAATAAAATAGACTCTGATTAGATAGAACAATGCCTGTATAGATGAACAGTAAATGTGAAATTTTACATTAGATAATAAAAGCACTGTTTCAAGCTGTAATATTTTCATATTTCTCCTAAGGAACAATCCTTATGCAACTCTTTCTGGAAATTTGTAGCTAACCTGACTTAGCTCAGCAGAGAGGAGATGGAGGGCAATAAAAAAGCTATACTTAAATCCAGAGGAGAGGGAGATTTATAGAAAACACAGAGTCATGGAGAAAATGAACTAACACAAATGTTTTCTGTTAAGACAAAGTAGAAATTACAGGAAATTATGAAAACTCTCCTTTTATGCACTCATACCATTTACACAAAAGTATGCAACATTAAATAAATCAACACCAGACCATATAATTTATGGCCTTCATTTTGTGGATGTATACTTTCACATCCACACAGGACAAAATCTTGTAACAATGCATTTCTGAAACATGTCCTTTCCATTAAGGAATGTTGGAGGAGACAGCTTGCTTGTCCCAGGCCACTTAGCCCTGAAATAATCACACACAAACTGTATTAATGAAATCAATACTTGGTCCATTAGCTGTAGGTTCTTATTGGCTAACTCTCACATATAATTTAACCCATTTCTATTATTCTATGTATCACCATGTAGCTGTGGCTTACCGGGTAAAGTGTCTGTCTCCAGCAGGGGCTACCTGGCTTGTCTCCGTCTCCATCTCCTTTCTCACAGCATTCAGTTTAGCTTTCTCCACCTAGCTCTGTTCCCCTACAGCTCTGCTATAGGCCCAAAGCAGTTCCTTTATTTATCAATGGTAATCACAGCATACAGAGGGATTCCCACATCAAAGGAACATTAGACTTTCTGCGTAAAGTGTGCTCTTATTAGTAAATTATCACATTTCTGAAGCTTTCATCTAATACTTGAACAATTATTTTCTAAAATATAAAATGTAAGCTAATATGTTTTGTAATCATTGGCAAGTTTGAAATTAATATATGCAGACTTTCACAACTCCATGAAATTTAGGTGTTCAGTAAATCCTGAAAAACTGCGAGACACCCCTATCACTCAAAATAAAAGGCTATATAATTCTTTGCCTGATTTTGAACAACTACAATAATTTTTATAAATGCCAAAAAATGAGCACTCCAATGTAGATCGGAACAGAAAATGAAGTATATATTTTTCAATGAATTAAATTACTTGATAGCACACCCTTTAGCAGAACACCTTAAGTGGCTTTATAAAAACTATGAGATATCTAAAGAATAATGTATACAATTCAATCTAACTTAATCTTCATTTAAAAATAAACAATAATACCATAGCATTATTATTTTCAGAAGCTTAATGGATACAACTGCAAGATAATTTCTTGCAATAGAACAATATTAAGACACTTTAAAATTGTGAAGAGGTAAACCAATTTTCCTTGGGAAAGGTTCTTCAGGGAGGCAGCTGGAGTCAACACGGTAAGGGGGCAGTTTCCTTGACTTTCTCATAAGTCTAGGCAAATACAATATTGTGGGGACCCCAAAGTGTGAGCCTATTTCCACCTTGCCTGAAGGTCAGAGAGTTTCAGTTTCATGAATGTTGTTAATAACAAGTGTGCTACATATTCTGACCTAAGGTGTGGTTGCTTCATGTTTGGGACATGAAGATGACCCATACAGGTAGAGCCATGCCACAATGACCAAAGCTCAGAGAATTCAAGCATGGTTCTGATCCTTCTTTTCAATTAGGAGTTGTGACCTATGGAGTGGCAGCCTTCAGGATACTTGGTCTATGGTGGGTTCATTGCTTAAACAACAGAATGCTTTCCTCAAGAATTACTGACTTGATGTCTCAAAATATTGAAGCAAGAATTGTTCTAGCTGTCTTCGGTATCCTGTTAAAGCAGCCTTTGCCTTCTCCCCCTGTTGAATTGGGGTATAAAAGTGCATGGGAAATAAAACGCCGGCAGCTTTCAGTATTCACTGAACTCCCGCTACTATCCCATGTTTCTGTTTTATTATTTTCATTTGCATCTTTGTTCTCTTTTCTAATTTTTCTTATCCCCATTCTCCTACCCTTGTAAATATATACTTGTCAACTGATCTCTGACACAAGATATGATCTTTAGTGCTGCTTTTATATGCTCTCCTTTCCCAGATTTACTTCTGCAGGTAGCCTCTGGATATTCTTATTTTCATCATCTTCCATAACGCTCAGATATCATCATCACTATTGGTCACTGAGCAACCTCCACTAAATTCTGCAGTTTTTGAGAAACATAAAACACTATATTGGGTATTATTACTGTGTTTCATCTTCTCAGCTCATCTACTTCTCTCCTTTCCTATTTTTCCTCTGTAATACTTTCTGAAGCAATACGCTTTCCCCAGGTCACTGCCAAGCGTCTGCTGCCACTGCTACAAAACTTAACTGTTTGTACTTAACTTTGCCAAAAATTCCCTGAGTCTTTTAGAGCTCCACAGCTCTGTTGTGCACTATACTGAAGTGGGAGAAATGGCCTTGCAATTTTCTACTACGTTTTTAATTTTGTTTTACTTCTTATCAGGGAGTAATACAGTAGATCTGCCAAGCACCCAGAAGTACTGAAACTACATTTCCTATATTGACAAATAAATCTTTCCAAACCTGGCTGTTTCCAGAAGTCTAGTCACAGGGTCATTGGTAGTTTAATAATATGTAAAGCATTGTTGAATGTCTGGTGGTCTTCCTACATTAGAAACATCTAATTGTCATAGTAACATGTAGTAGGCTCCATCAGTTAGGCAGGGCCTTTCTGCTGGTTCTTCTGTATAACTTTAGAAACAAATTACATGAAGTTTGTAATTTAGAAAACTACACACTTACTTTATCCAACATTGTATATGCTCTTATAAAGAAAGAGAGCAGAATGTTAACTTTCAATAATAGAATATAGGAACTACGCTAAAGTTACAATTTAGCCTAACTAATAAGTCACTTTCTCTGAGGAGCACAGGCCAGAGTCAGAACTAGCATAAAACTTCTGCAGATTAACCTGATAGCCAGGCTTTGCATCATTTTCAATATCTATCTTAATCGGGAAGACTGATCTGTTAGATGCCGAGGTTCTTCAAACCTAAGGTGTCAGCTAATGAAATTGAGAAAATTTTGGCAAGGTCTCAGAGCTCAGAGGTTTTACAGTTCTGTTGCCCTACTCAGAACTGAATGTCCCTCTCAGGAATAGAATTTGTTTATGGGGCTAGCCTTATTAACTTACTTTGCTCCTTCAAGATCAGTTTCTTTTCTGTTTCTTCAGGCTGTGCCATTTCTAAGTTTAGTGTCAGTCTCTGAGAGGTACTAAAGCTGGCTTCTTACTTTGGTCATAATGCCCATTAAACTAAAAATGGATTTTTGTTCTAGTCTGTTGATTCTTCCCTGAATTTACTATAGAAAAGCAGAAAGTATAAAAGCCTCACAAAGATTTGATGCAGAGATTAAAACAACACCTAGAAATGGAATCCTTCAGCCTGACTTCTTACATGTTTTCACACCAAGTAAGACAGAAGACCATGGATGAGCTGAAATGTCAATGCAATTGTGAAAGTGATGGAAAAGTATAATTGCGATGAGATTAGCTATATTTTCAAATAGAAAAACTGAACTGCAGGGTATAACATAGTGCTCTTATTTAAAATTGATAGCAGCCCACAGAAAAGTTTGCAGTTTTAAAATGATTTTAATTGGCTCATTTCACACCAGGAAGTCAATGTTTGTTAAATTATTAAGAAAAGATATCATATAATGATATGGGTCAAGTTCTACTATAAAATGTCTTTACAATGAGAAATTCACTATAGTGAATGTATTTTGAATTATAGTGAGTATATTTTGAAGGTATAAGTTTAATGAGCCATAATGCATTGGGGGCCTTAAATAATAAAGTCAAGAAACAGGTATTTCAACATGATGAAGACTTTCCAACAGCCTGTTAAATATTCTCACCACTTTTTATCTGCATTCCTTCCTTCATCAACCTCTGTTCATGCATACACGTATGGTGTAGAAAATGGCCTTAAGTAGAACAGACTTTCCAGTAGAGAACATTGTCATAATCATAATCCCTTATTGCTTAATTAACTAAACAATATTTTTATTAATTAACTAAACCACCAAAGTAACAGGAATAGCACACAAAGAGGACCTGGTGCAGATCCAAGCAGGCCCCATGCTTGGCATTTCAGTCTCTGTGAGCCCAAGTGAGCCCTGATTGGCTGATTAGATGGATAGAAGATATTTTCATCGTGTCCTCCATCACCTCTGACTCCCACACTCCCCCACTCCTTTCACTGCACTTCCCAATTTCCTAGGAGAGAAACCTGATGGAGACTTCCAGTTTAGACTCTCTCTATGAATAATATCTAGCTCTGGGTCTCTGCACCTGCTCCCATCTGCTGCCAGGAAAGCCTCTCTGCTGCAGACTGGAGAAGGCACCAAACTACAAGTGTAGCAGAATAACAGTAGAAACCATTTCATTGAATTTTTCTTTCCTTTTGTCAGTTGTGTAGGTTCTACCACAGGTCTCTGTGCTATGCTGTCTCCAGTTTCTGGCCATCCAGGCACTGTAGGACATGGGCTCTCTCATGTTATGGGCCTCAAGTTAAACCAAATATTGTTTGTAGACTCCCACAAGTTAGGATGGTTGGACAGTAGCTCCCTTTGTTTAGCTGAAGAAAGAATAGGGAGTTTTTACTTACTGACGAAAAAGTCCTGGAAATGGGAAGTAGGGATGGTTGCACAACATTAATACCACTAAGTTGTAAACTTAAAGATAGCAAATTTAGTTATGATTATTTTACCAAAATAAAAAGAAGGATATGATGATAAAATTGAAAATAAAATTACATTTTTAATACATAAAATACTTCTTCTCCTTTAGCTTCTAGTGGATATTGAGGAAAAAAAAAACATGGAAGATATTTAAGATAGGGCCTTGAGGCCAGACAAGATGTGTGCACTGATGTTGTAATGCTTACTCGATTATAAAGGTAACTGACAGTTTTCTGGTTGAATTTTTATGCCAATTCCAAAAGAAGAAATTCTCACTGGGCACTATAAACCTGATCAAAGACCCATGGCTGGGGAGGCCATAGTTCCTAGTGGGGAAGCTATTGTTTTGTTGTCTGCTTGTTTGTTTTTGCTAGTGGACATGATGTGGTTGTCATAATTTCTTCTAAATAACTATGTTTGTGCCTATAAACTAATGCCACTGTCCACTTTGGTAATAAAAGGTTCTTTTTACATGGGTCAGTGGTGACTGCAGAGACTTATAACTCACAACGGTGCAAAGATTGACTGACTATTGACCATCCAGCTATAAACAAGACATCTATCTCACCATTTTCAAGGTTCAGCAAGCATCCCAGAACCAAGAAGACTGCAAGGTCTGAAGGACCAGAAGGGAGCAACATGGAATGCTGAATTTCAGGTATGACATGCTCATTATATATTTGAATCACAAAAACTGTGGTTATGGGCACAAGATCTGCACAGGACGGGGCCTGTCAATAGCCTGCCATGGAAGAGAGAGTGTTTAATGGGTCTCACCCTGGTCTATGCAATTAATGGATAATGGGGAAGGAAGGAAGATTTTCTTCCACAGTCACTAGTGTGGGACCTATGCTCCTGTAAATCACCCCTTACACGTGATCCTGTAAGTAGCCCTAATGAAACTTTCTGGGTCATGAGGGGGAGAAGGACAAGTGGAAGAATGAGGAGGAAGAAGAGAAGGACGAGGAGGAAGAGAGGGAAGGGAGACAGAGACACGAAAGTAGGAGGGCCAGTTGGCAAGAAGGGAAGTAGCTACAGTGAAGGGGTGACAAAAGAGGGTAGGTGGTGGGGCTGCTAGACATGATTGAAATGCATCATGACTGTGTTTGAAAATATCAAAATGAAACCTGTTATCATGTATAATCAATATATACCAACTGAAAAAAAAAAACAAAAAAACATTATCTTCCTAAAAGCCTACCTTTTGAAGTTTCTCTTAATAGAAAATTTACAATAAATAAATAAATAAAATGAACTCAGAATTCCATAAGGTAGTATTGTTCTAGGTGACCTAAAGAATCAGTAAAAAAGGGGGGAGGGAGCATTAATTTGATGATCCAAATAGTGCCAACAAAAATGAATATTTGCAACACTAATGGCATCAGTTTTTACTACCACTGTGTCTTCTCTTCCATTTTAAATTCATGTTTTCTCCTGTACCTCCCAATGCCCTTCCTTCTCATAAAATTAACAGAAGTGCTGTGTAACTGCAGTTGAAATAGTTTTAAATGCATATGTATTCACTCGGTGTACTTCTTATTTAACTTCCCACTCGATGCTATTTTAGTCTTTTCTGCACTGGTATTGGTGGAAATAACAGACTTTCAAATTTTTAAAAACTCTTCTGTTTACTGTACAGCTCCCAGGCTTCTTTGGACTGATGTTATGATTAAACACTCAAGTTAGAATTGCAAATAAAGGTT
This sequence comes from Microtus ochrogaster, assembly GCF_000317375.1. Classification (NCBI taxonomy): domain Eukaryota; kingdom Metazoa; phylum Chordata; class Mammalia; order Rodentia; family Cricetidae; genus Microtus; species Microtus ochrogaster. The sequence goes on from NC_022031.1 coordinate 35,516,113, forward strand.
ACCTGCTGCTCAGAAGACAGGTCAAACAGGAGGTCTGTATCGCACAGAAAACTCTACAGCATTGGAATCCTGGTAGCAGATTTAAAGCTATTTTAGGCTGTGTAAAAGAAAGCTGAATGTTTTATAATTGGATTTCGGGACCAGTAGTTATTTTTGCAAGATATACTGAACTTTTAGAGGTCTTATGATGGACATAGAAAAGACTGAAAATGTGTACTTTCAATCAACTTGAAACTAAACAAAAATCCCTTTGTTGTTCCAATGTTTTCCCAAAGGATCTGGAGATCCTCCAACTCACAGAATGACAAGAGATTTAGTTTAACAAGGGCATTGCACTTACACCAGAAGTGTATTAATGTAGTCAATCAAAGCTTCATTTATTTTGGTATAACGTAGAAACAAAGGAAGAGTAATAGTCCAGTGCATTTTATAGCAAAGCATGAAAGTATCGATTTTATACTATCATGGGTTATATAACACCCAAACTACTTTTTACATTATTGTGAGCTATGTAAAACTGTAACTAAAAATATCAAAAGTCATTGCACATGTCTTTCTTTCTGTTATGCTTTAATTTTTACTTTTTATTTAAAAAATTTATATACAATATATTTGAGCATATTATTTCTCCCTCTCCTAATCTTCCTGGGTGAGGTAACCCCAACCCCAAAAGACAAATATCACACTTTTTTAAATGCAGATATTAGCTTTTTAGCTCTAGATAAGGGAGTTTCAATCAGAATAACCACAAACACAGAGATTACGTAGCTAGTAAGAAATCTGGGGGAGAAAGGACTGCCAAGGAAAGAGAAGCAGAAAATGGTGCTATAAAGGGACTGGGGGGGAGTGGAATATATTACATATTTTAAATAAATTTATTTTTCAAAGGGAATGTGCTGTCACTTACAATTTTAATATTAGGAAATAGATTTTGTTTCAAAGATCATAGAGTAGATACTTTATTTCTGATTATTCACATTAAAATATCTATAATTCTTGGTGCAATAAAAAAACCTGAAACATATAAGAGCAATACAATGATCTACAGAACTCAAGAATTAACATAATAAGTAGGTACGTGAGTATCCTCGTTGCCTCGTAATGTCAGACTAATACTGAAGAGGAGTGTAAAATGGGAAGACACACAAAGTTGGCTTTGAAAGCTGTAGTGAGCCGGACAGGATCGCCATTACAAGATGGCGCCACATCCTGTCTTGTTGGTTATAAACAACCCCATATTTGGCTATGCCTTTGAGAGCTGCATGTCCCCCGCTTCCAGCATGCGCTGTGGATAAGGGTCCCAGGGCCTATTTCTATGCAGTCTGGTGTCAGCTGATGGTGGCAGCCAATCACAGGGCGACCCATGTGCCAATTCCCTATATAAGCAGCCGCCATTGTGCCCCCCGAGCCTCTTGCATCTCTCATCTCTCTCTCGGGTCTCTCGTCTCTCTCTTCTCGCTCTCTCTCTCATTTCCTGTCCCCCTTCGCTTCGTGTTGTCTCTCAACCAAGTGCACTCCAGTAAAGCGTGATCTGAGAAGAATCCTCGTGTGGTGGTGTTTCTTCCTCGCCGGTCAAGAAGCCTGCCCCAGAAAGCTTTCCCTTTACAAATGAGAATGAGCAGAGGGAACTAACAAGGGAACATTTAAGTAACCACTGTACTTTTAAAGTCAAACAATCCTCCAAAGTCCCAAACACGCCACAAAAGACTAGTGCAGAATATGCCCTGGAGATGTTCATGATTGCTATGTTTGTCAGTGCATGCTGAGTGAAGGAATCAGAGCTTACCTTTCTGCAGCTGGTAACCAGCACCATCCTGTATGTGATTCCAGGAAGTCCCAATGATATTCACTTCAGTGAGGGAACAGGGCGGAGACAGTGATCTTCATACTATATACAGTGTAATGGCTCTCGTGTGGTCAGAGATTTAGAGGAAGTTAGTGGTATAGTGAATATAAAAGTGTCCGCATCATCATACAGATTTTAAAACCCAAGGCAACCCCAATAGTAATGAACTAAAGCAGCAAACATTGAGGCGATGGAAATGTCATAATTACTTGACCGAAATTTTGAAGCAGTCTTCATTAAGTGTGTCAGTGAGGAGTTGTAACATTTTTATCACTAAACCCAAAGATGGAATAGTATCACCAATGCTAACAGAAAAAGACAATAAAATAAAAGAAACAATAGTTTGAGAGACCTAGAGTACTAAAATCAGCCTAATATCCTTCTTCCCGAGTTCTATAATGGCTGGAAGTACTCAAGAAAATGTATGTAACATAGTAAATATGGCAAAATATATATCTATCCATGGATCTTAATTTAATATGTCAATAAGATGAGCTACTTACAAAAAAGATAAACTCAAAGAAAATAGATACTAACAGACACGATATTCAAATATGTGAAGCTTAAAAAATATCAAAAGAACTAAGGGGGAAATGTTAGGAAAACTACATGGTGGATATTCTTTACTTTAAATCATGAAGGCCAGAGGATGTTTATGTTTTATGTTTAGAACTGATGAAAGGAGTTGGCAAGGAGAAGGAGGAATGTAAAATAGTAGTAAGTTCACCCTTAGGGCCCATGTCCCATCTTTTCACAGGATATTGACTCAACAACAGTGGCAGGTATGGAGCAAGAGTGAAATCCAAACAAAGAGTGTGTTTTTATACCCTGATGTTTGTGTCTCTCTTTCATCATTTACCACATCTTCTCAGTTGTGTCATTACTGTAACTTTCACAGCTGACTAAGCCTCTCTTGTACCATGCACAGCGTTTTCCAAAACTGCCAATGCTGGTCAATAAGGTGAAGTTCCAAAGTCAGCACTGATGAGATATCTCCATGTTCTAAGACTCATATATGTTTTATCTGTCTTTAGAAGTTGGGTCTCATTATCAAGTTTTTTAGGATACCCAATGGCATATTCTATTATCGAGATACTACTCATTCATATTGTTGTTTTTTTATTTACAACATCTAGAAAACCAGAAATATGGAATTTATTTATAAACAAGTGGAACTAGAAAGAGTCATTCTGATGGAGGTAAGATAGACACTGAAAGACAAACTGACATGCTATCTCTCTTTTGTGAATGTTAGTTTTGAATCTTCAGATATGTCTATTTCATTTGGAATACCTATAAAAGACATGAAATTAGTAAGGGACCATGGAAGGCTACATTTCTTTTTCATATGTTTTAATTAAAATGTAATTATATCACTTCTTCCCTTGTTTTATTACATACAGCCCCTCACAGCTATCCCCCTTTGAACTCCTTCCACATCCTTCACCCACTTTCAAGTTGATATCCTTTTTTCATTTATTTCATATGCACACACACTCACATATATGCGACTCATAATTCTTGTTGTCACTGTGTATAGAGTTTCCAGACTGTCTACATTTATCAACAAATAAGAGGGCTCCTCCCTAAGAAAGGTTAACCCTTCTTATCTAGTATACCTTAGTTGTTTTTATTTCTTTGTCTCCTAGTATACATTAGTCGTTTTTATTTCTTTTTCCACACTTCTTCATTAACATGTCTATTGACATTGGCATTGTTCTGGTCTACTTTATGTAGCTATTTCTAGGACATACTGTATCACAGAAGACTTCCTGGTATTCTCATTTTTATAATCAATCATTCTGCTCCCTCTCTTGTGATATTCCCTGCTACTAAAGATGCAGGACCTGGAAGACATTCAGATGTGAAGATAATGAAATCATCAAATTTGTAGTATATCACTTTCAAAGGAAGGGGGAAATACCACAAAGGAGAATAATGACACAGAATCTTAAGTTCCCATGGAGGATGAAAGGACAAGATAGAGGCAGGAAAGTGGATGGGAAAGTAACACTAAAGATCCTTGAAAGAATCATCTAGAAATATACTGATTACTGTATGTTTATATGCATTCTTTTAAAAAGTATTATAAGAAGAACTCATAGTTAAAATCGAGCAACCCTACAATGGAGCAGCAAGGCCCCTACTGAACATCGCAGACTAAGAAACAAAATCCTAGTACTAGGCAAGGTTTCTTTCCTTTGGAGCTGCTGGCCAACATGGTCCCAGAGACTCTGAAACATTACAGACATTGAACCTATTATCTTGTCTCCACCTTTGAGTACTCAGGTTACAAATGTGTGCTAGATGAACTGGTTTAGGTGGTGGCAGAGTTAGAGCCTATGGATTTGTACATGCAAGCAACTACTCTCCCAGTGATAGGCTTCATTTGGAGCTCTCCTCTTTCCAAGTACACTTCTTAACTCGAAAATGCTAAACAGAAATGAGCATACATTTTAAAACTTTTAAAAATTCTTCTTTCATTAAATAATACAAAGCCTCAATGTGAAACATAAAAGGTAACATACATGATGAAAAATTGAAATTTTTCTGAGTACATGACAAGTTGTATTTTTTCTTCTAATAAGCACACATAAATGTTTTGTCCTATGAAAATACAAAAATCAGAATGAAGGAACTGACAAATAGGAGTGGAGAATGCTATTATTTTTCAGCCTCTTTGTACAGACATTTAATCTTAGTCTGTGAAAGATTTAGCAGAATAATGAATCAGCCAGAGAAAGTTCATTATTCTTCTGATTTATTTGAGCTAACTTTGTGTGTTGACTAAGAGATAAGAAGTTGAAGATACCTAGACAGTTCTGGGAATAGCTGCTTCAGTGATAACCAGAACAGTTCCCATAGACCTATAAAGCCTTTCCTAAATGGAAAACGAAAATTGAAAGTAAGAGTTCTTTTGAATTGTAACATAATATATGGAGAAAGAATGGACTCAATTCTTTTATTTTTTATTTTTTTGGTGTTTCGAGACAGGGTTTCTCTGTGGTTTTGGGGCTTTTCTTGGACTTGGTTTTTTTGGCCCGGGTTGTTTTGGACTCATAGAGATCTGCCTGCCTCTGCCTCCTGAGTGCTGGGATTAAAGGCGTGCGCCACCACCACCCGGCTTGGACTCAATTCTTAAACAAGGAGTTTATTAGCAACTATCAATATTTATTGTTTATTATGAGGTTTTACTAGATTTGTAAAAATTAAGATGGTAAGTCAACATACATTTAAAAGCATGTATATTTGGAATATCAATTAAAGGAAATAATAATGTAACATGATGATAATATTTTTCTACCAGTAAAATTAACCCTTTCACAGTAATACTATAAAACTCTTTTTCATTTGACTTATTTTTCTTTGATTAAAGTGGAATTAATTCTTTGTCGCTAATTTCCATGTTGATGTGAGACTCTTCACTCTTGCTCATATTTTCCCTAGAGCCAAGTATCTACAGTCACACTGTCTGTTTATAGTGTCACACAGATATTAGTCATAATGAAGACCCCAAATGTCAACATATATCATGGTATTCCTGAATCAAACTCACAAGAATAGAGAGGTTGAAGAAGGTTCATTAGTTAAGAGCACTTGTTCTTGCAAAGGACCTGAGTGAGTTCCACTCCTAGGACATTGTTAACTTTAGTTCCAGGGTATATAATGCTCTCTTCTGATCTCCACAGGTACTAGCACATACATACGTATATGTGTACATACATACATACATGCATACATACAGTGATGTGGGAGTGTCATATATCAATCTGTTGATTTCATTGGTTAAGGAATAAAGAAACTGCCTAGACCCCTTGATAGGCCAACCCTTAGGTGGGTGGAGAAAACAGAACAGGATGCTGGGAGAAAGAAGTTGAGTCAGTGAGTCGCCATGGTTCCCGCACTCCAGGCAGATGCAGGTTAAGATCATTCCTGGTAAGCCGGCTCGTGGACTACATAGATTAATAGAAATGGGTTAGATCAATATGTAAGAGCTAGCCAATAAGAGGCTGGAACTATTGGGGCCAGGCAGTGTTTAAAAGAATACAGTTTCCTTGTAATTATTTCGGGTATAAAGCTAGCCGTGCAGGCGGCCGGGTGCTGGGGACGCAGCCCCGCCGCTCTTAATTCAACAATACAGAAAAAGAAAGAAAAAGTGGAAACACTCATACACATAAAACAAATGAAATCCTGAAAATGTAAAAAAGAATCACAAGAATGGGAAGAGAGAGAGATTCATAACATGAGAGAATATGAAAGACACCTGTAGATGTGAACAACACCAATGGGAAACAAGTTTTTCATGTACATCTATAAGAGTGATGTGGAGATGGAAATAATTTAAACTGTGTGTAAAGGGCCCAGGACCCACTTCAGGTCACATTCGGTGTTGTGATAGTATGAATCGTAACAGCGGCACATGCACCGCGGAGCTCTAATAAGGTGTTATGGCTTTCTCTTGAAGGGAACGATTCACCTCTTTCCCAGATGTCGTCACACAGCATCTTGTTATTGCCACCCAGTTAGTTTATTCTGCTTACCTACAAACAGTGTGGTGTACTTTCATAGTACCGCTGTTATTTTTTACAATCACCTGTTGTTTTAACAGGCACGTCCTGGGGCTCTGACAATTCTGTACTAAATTTTACTATAGAAAAGCCATGTTTTATAATGTTGAGTTAGGTGAACACTATGTGTGTTAAATAATTTAGCCAAGGCAGTGCATTTTCAAATGGCAAATGCATAAAGCACGTTTTGCAAACCATACTTCTATTCTGATATCATCAGGCAGACTCAACTCTCCAAAGTCTGTTATTATAACAGATGTGAGGATAGCAAATGCTACATTTATATATACATTTACCCAATATTGTGAAATTTTGTTTCAGAGATCATTTTGTGATTTTCTATATACTCAGCATTGCATAGTATCTATAGCCTCAATATATAGCAGGTGGTCAAATGACATTTATTACCTTATGTGAAATAAAAAAAATAATAGTTGGAATACATGACACTTGCTTGATAATAAATGAATAAAAAGCAACTGACATTTCAATAAATGACTTTCCAAATGGCATTCCAATAAACTGATCTAAATAGTCAGAATTCATACTGAAAAAAAAATCTACATTTTTGTCAATAGCATCATGACCTCAATCTCCTGGGCAGAAAAACCTAGTGTTAGATGCTACTTTGCCACCCATTCTCAATATGTCAGTAAGCTTTGTCGTACTTCCTTTTCGGTATTGGCTGAATTTGATCATTTCAAACTCCCACTTATTTTTTTTTGCTACATTATTCAATACAAATTTTACTATTTTGTCTAAATATTTTGTAAGCTAAACGTCATGTATAAGCTATTTTATGATCTTAGACAATTACTATTAAATATTTAATAATTCATTCATTTTGTCAGAATAGAGAGTACATAGAGATCATATATGTATGTATGTATGTATGTATATATATATATATATATATGCATACACACACGTGTGCAGTGCATGCATGCACAAATAAAATTACCTGAAATAAAACCTGCACTCTAATGAATTTAAGTATGAAGTTTATGGAAATGTAGTATAATTTGTGAATTAACTGACAAAAGGCATTCTGTTTTTAATTTTTCCAGTCTTCTATTCATTCAGAAACCTAAATCTTCTTAAAACGTTATTTTGACCAGAGTCCATAACAGTTCAGCTAATTTATGCCCCTGGGGTGGATATTTAGACACTTCTGCATGTGGACCCTTTCTGCTAACCCATCTATTTTCCACTCTATATTCGCTAGAAACACAAGCTTTTTTACCTGGGAGAACGAGCCCAAAGCTCTCTTCATAGTCTTTTTCATGTGTTCATTTTCTCCACTGTGCTTTTATCTCCAATCTTGTTCCTGTTAATATTAAAAAGGCTTACTCCTTTTCCACACAATACCCCGTGGTCCTGCTGTGTAGTTTTATCCATTCTCAAAGCCTGAAATCACTCCCCAAAGTTTGCCTCCAGCACCATTAATCCATTTAGCTGTCAATTTATTCTTTATTTTTTAAGTCTCTAAACACTTTATTATTTTTAAGTCAATGTACTCTTTATCATTTGTCCACCATGGTAAGATAGGATATTTGTAGCATGGTCAAAAATCTTTGAGATATTAATAATATGAGTATTTAACCTATAGTTAATTGTCACATAGTTTGAGGTATAGACATGACATTCCTCCCTACATTAATGAAACTTTATTAATGGAACTAAATAATTCCATCAAAATATTTGTAATTAAACTTCCTAGTACGTATTTTTCTTTCCAGCTTTCCAATTGAAAGATCAGCAAAGCCATATGAACACACTCCTGCAGGAGTGCCACCATTTGCAGTGACTTAAATGTCAATAAAAATTTTCCCCATAGATTAAATAAGCTATTGGGTATCTAATCATTTGTATATAGTTGAATGATTTCTCAGGAATAACTTACACTTTAAAAGGTTATTTTCCCTTCTTGGTTATTTCTATACACGTTTTCCTGTGGGAACTAACCCTATTATTTCTGTTGTGATATTTGCACAGAGTTTATCAAAATCTTTTCCTGAATACAAATTTTAGTTTATTGCAAAGAGCATATTGGCATTATATAAAAATATAATAATCTCACCGCTAAGCAAAATTAGTGATACTACTTGAAGTTAGAAAAAATTTACCAAGTAGGATATGTGAGAGATAATTGTATATGAAAGAAATCAGTATTTTTAATGATGAATATCATACAAATTGGCATGAAATTCCATTTTTCATGGTTAAAGAATTTCTGTTAACAAATATATTAATTACCCCACCTCTTTTAAAAATGTAAACATAACATGAAAAATTGGAACTTTAAAACTCATTATAAAATCATTAATTCTAGCCGGGCAGTGGTGGCGCACGCCTTTAATCCCAGCACTCGGGAGGCAGAGGCAGGCAGATCTCTGTGAGTTCGAGACCAGCCTGGTCTACAGAGCTAGTTCCAGGACAGGCTCCAAAGCCACAGAGAAACCCTGTCTCGAAAAACAAAAACAAAAACAAAATCATTAATTCTAATGTTCTCATTAGTCTCTGTATCTAGTGTCCTTAATTCATTTGAACACTCTTTTTTTTTTTTTTTTGCTGTTCTTTTTTTTTTTTAATTTATTTATTTATTGAGGATTTCTGCATGGGATAAAACCGGACTTGCTGAACATCATTTGAACACTCTTACTATTTGTATATCCAGTGTCCTGTCAAAAGCACCTATGTTTCTTTGTTAACAATTACTTAAACCTGTAGGAATAGTACGCTGGATCAAAGACTTGAATGTGAAAACTGAAATTGATAGAATAGCGGTTCTCAACCTCTTGGCCGTGGCTCCTTTTTGGCATACTGATCCTGTCAGAGGGTTTGCATATTAGATTCCTGCTTATCAGATATTTACCTTAAAATTCATAACAGCAGCAAAATTATAGTTATGAAACAGCAATGAAACAATTTAATTGTTGAGGTCACCACAGCTTGAGGAATTGTATTACAGGGGTTCAGCATTAGAAAGGTTGAGCAACATTGTTGTACAGGAATTTAGTTCTCAAAACAATTAAGATTTCTATGTATCCTGGCTCAAAATTAGCATCAGGGATGGGGCACTTTTTGCTAGCCTAGTCCGTAATTCACACCTTCCCTCAGCCATTTGGTTGGAATTTTCAAGGGTTTGTAGAAGGAATTCAGCAATTGTCTCAAACCTGAGCATATTTTTTTTCTATTTGATTCTGAGAATTCTTCGTTTTTCTTCAGTGGCACAAAATTACCCTATGTAGAAACAGTTTCTTCAGTGTTTTCTCAAGAAAGATGTCTGTTAGACTGATGTATTCAGCACAGGCATGTCACTTTAATACTGTTTTCTACAAGATAAAATAGAACTTGAATCTGAGAAGTTTCTTGTCATTCTGCCAATTTCTGTTTCCTATGAACTACATAAAACACATGATACATTCATATGTCTAGTATTTTAAAAATCCTTCATAATGATTGTATAATACAGGTAACCTTAAAATATGACTTAAGCCTCTTTCAATGATCCAATGAAATTAACTACATTTGTATGTGAATTATGTTTTATTTTATATCTTCACTTTTATTATCATACAGTTGAACAGTTTTATTTTTCAAGATCTAAATGACCTATACTGAGACAAAAAGTTAATTAAGGAATAATAAATATCAGTTAAAGAAAATTAACTGTGTATCAAAGGTTATTCTATTTTTTTAATTTTTAAAGTCTGTTTTATAAAATTATCATTCATATTCCAGCATGATCAGCTTGTCTTAGTTATATAAAATTAGCCTTTAAAATGAACTTTTAGAAGAAGCATCCATATCTCTTCCTGGCAAATTAATATGTGATCCTCTTTATTACTCTTATGTAAGCATAAGAAGACCATAGGCCAATTTCAACTAATTTGTAGAAACAATAAAATGGTCTAAAGTGTGATAGATATTTGCCAAGCAAAATCTGAAGAACTTATAGCATGTTCTCCACCCTCTAGTACAGTCATACCAGTGACCCAAATAATTGTGAGGCTACCCAAGGTAGAGAATTGGGACTATTGGGAGCTATTATCTAGCTGTTTGTGAGTTTGATTGAACCCAGGTAAAAGTTTACCAGAATAAATTTTTTTTTCTCACCTAAAAATAAGGCCACATAAGAGATCGGAAACTCAAAAGAAATTTGCCCAATTCAAGGAAGGGGGTACCTATGTTGCTATTTGAAGGAAAGAAGTGACCTTTGGTCATGAAATACAGTGATGTGGTTGGATTAAACTTCAGAATGGAAACCAATCATTATTTCAAGACAGCTCCAGAAATAATTTTAAAAGAAACATGAAGTGTATTGTAGAGGTAAGAAGTTTGAGTTGCTGATGAAAACCAAAGTGTTTTGATCCCCAAATCATCATAATTCTAGGTAACTGGTATTCCTCTAGTGAAATACATAGTCACATCTGTGAAGGGTGAGCAAATAAAGTCACTCTGCACAATAATTATTACAAAATATGAAATTCGAGATTTGTTCAGTACAGCAGTACGAAGGAAATCTTTAGGAAATTTGAATTAATTTCACCTTCAAACTGATGCTTACTTTCAGATCATGCTTGTAGGTGAGGAATTCCAAAGCCCATGGATAAAGCTTGCCATGAATTTTCTAGGACTAGCATCTTGCATATTCCCAAATATATGACTTCTGGAAAGGGGAAAATACTGTTATATAAAATATTAAAATAGTTATAAATAGAGACAAAAAGAATATACCATCTTTTATCTCTTATAGCAAAGTTGTCACTTCTTGTGTGTGGATGCTCATGTGACAGAGGAGAGATATCAGTGGCCCTGAAAAAACATAACATTATGGGGAGATGTTTTGCTAGTTTAAATTCAAATATAAATATTTAACAGGCCTGTCACTGAACACAGTCAATGAAGAAGACAGCAATGGTGGTTGTTTAGAATCAAGAAATAAGTATAGAAGCAAAAGAAAAAATAATCTTTATTCTCAAACATAGTTCTGGAAAATCTTTATTGCACTAAGAGATGTAATGTATTTTTAGGATTTAGATATAATTAAAAAAACAAGTCTCCTTTCAGCTATGTTCACAAGTTTTATACCCTGGTTTCTATTACTGCTTGTGCCTTTCCTGTGTCCTAACTGCATAAGTCCTTCTGTCTCTTTCTCCCTCAGGTCTTCTGTGTTTTTCTATCTATAACTACCGCTCCATTAGGGGTATAGAACTGAATCACCTGAGGTAAAAAATATTTTCATTAATGATGCAGAAAAATCTACCCCCTCCATTCTCTATCTTCATCTGGTCCCACGTTCTATTTTGTCCTACTGTCTTTTTTTTCCTGTCTAAATAGGTCATGTTGAACTATGTTTCCCTTCTCTATATCATATTTTGAACTTGTAGTCATGTTAGGTACATTTTCAAGGTCAAATAAAGATATATTTTAGATAAACAGGTCATCTTTAAACACTTCAGAGATCTACAAAAAATAGCATTTAGGATGTTTTAATAACATAGGCTCTTGTTTATGAAAATAAGACATCTCTGCTCCTGACAGCACCAATATATTTCAGAGAAGATAATGGGCATCAAAGAAACTCCACAATGAGTTTGCTTTCTTTGTGGCAAAAATATGTCACTGGGCAAGAAAATGTCCCTACCTCGACAGCTGACAGTAGACAGTCCTAATTAGACAAGCAGGACACAAAAGAAAGTGATTGTCAAATATTGTCAAGACAGGGGAGGGACAGTCCTTCAGAATGTCCTGCATCACAGAGAAGTCTGTTCGATATGCTAGACCTGTGGCAAAGATGGCTGCCCCAATATAACAGAGAAACTTTGAGTGACTGTCCAGGCAGCCAGCTGTTTCTGTCACTACTCATATTTTTTGGAAGTTACTTGCTTGCACTTCCTGCCTATTTAGTTAATATTATTTTCTTATGTGTCTCTGAGGGAGTCGAATACTAGATAATTATAGGTTAATTTTCTTTGTTTACCTGGCACAGAAAACAAGTTATTATAGAAAGTAAATTAAGTACTTTAAGAAATTTAAGTAGAGTGCGGGATGGCCGCGGAGCCGGGTGGAAGTGCTCCGCGGCTCCGGGAGCCGGCTCTCGGGGCCGAGACATGGCCTGGGGCCCCTGCCAGCTAAGCCAGCCTCACCCGGACACTGTCGCCATGCCCAAGAGAGGAAAGCGGCTCAAGTTCCGGGCCCACGACGCCTGCTCAGGCCGAGTGACCGTGGCGGATTATGCCAACTCGGATCCGGCGGTGGTGAGGTCTGGACGGGTCAAGAAAGCCGTGGCCAACGCTGTTCAGCAGGAAGTAAAATCTCTTTGTGGCTTGGAAGCCTCCCAGGTTCCTGCAGAGGAGGCTCTTTCCGGGGTGGGTGAGCCGTGTGACATCATGGACAGCAGTGATGAGATGGACGTTCAGGGGGAAAGCACTCATGAAAGATCAGTCTCCAGAAAAAAGAAAAGCAAGAGACACAAAGAAGACCTGGATGGGGCTGGAGAAGATTCTCTTTTGTGTCTTTGGCTGTTGCTTGGTTGGTATGTTTTTTCTGTGGTCATTGTGTTTTTTTCCCTGGTTTTTTTGTGTGTTTGGTGTTTTTCTTGTGTTTCTGCCTTTTGTGCCGGGTTGTAGGGTGGGTTGTAGTTGGTTGTTGGTTCTCTTGTCTTTGGTGTGCGTTGTGTGTCGGTGGTGTGGCTGCGCTGTCTGTGGTCTTGTGTTCTGCGCTCTTTGTCCCGTCTGTTTGCCTTTTTTTCTTCTGTATTTTGTCTTTGTTCTGTGCTTCGGGACTGGTCTGTCTGCTCAGTGAGTGATTGCAAATTTTTTCTTTTTTGGTTTAGTTTGCTTGTTGGGTATACGTATTTCCTCTTGTGGGCTTTCTTCTTCCTTTTGCTGCCTTAGTCCCCTAGATTAAAGAGCAAGTGTATGGAACGGCTGCAGCCACCCATTCAATATGAGGATGTTCATACCAACCCTGACCAGGACTGCTGCCTGCTACAGGTTACCACCCTCAATTTCATCTTTGTTCCTATTGTCATGGGAATGATATTTACCTTG
>NC_022031.1:35530229-35531117 GCF_000317375.1 Microtus ochrogaster
AAAAAAAAAAAAAAAGAAATTTAAGTAATTTACTTAAGTAAATTAAAGTAAGACCTTGGACTCACCAAGACAGATAGATATGAAGTATTTTCTCTGAGTTTGTCAAATGCAAATGGCCTAGACCTTGATGAATTTATTACCTGTATATATTAAATGTACTTATTGTATATAGTTTATCTTATATTTGTTAAAGCCTTTTTAATTTTAGACATAAAGGGAAAATGTAGTGACATTTCATTTGCATTTAATAAACAAAGCTTACCTGGAGATCAGAGAATGACACAGTCCCACTGTTCAGCTGTACAGACCAGGCAACAATGACACATACCTTTAATCCCAGTAACCACAATGACATGCACCGTTAATCACAATAGCAACACTACTTTCCATAGAAATTGGGAAAGGAATGCCTTTAATCCCAGTGGTACACATCTTTAATCCCAGCTTAAAGAGGAATATAAGATAGCAGGAGGCAGCTCTCAAAAAAGTCTCATTCTAAGGAGTCCTGGAGGCAGGATCATCATTTTTTCGCTGAGGTAGAGGTAAGAGCTACTGACAGGGTGTTTTGCTTTTCTGGTCTTCAGGTTGAAACCCAATATCTGTACCTGAGTTTTTATTAATTGTGCTACAAATCATGCTTTACCATCCTGTTTCCATTTTTGAAGGTTTTTCTAATTTATCTTCAAGTTTCTGATGAATGGTGGCAATCTGATGTGACTAGGAATTGTAACCTCATGCCCTGGAAGCTGCTCTGCATGCCAGAGTCAGGTTCAGCCTCTAAAGTGCTGGCATTTCTGTCCGGTGCTCCAATGTGGGTCTCTGTCTCCTTTCATCGCCTGATGAAGGTTAATATTCAGGGGGATGCCTATATGTTTGTCTTTGGATTCA
>NC_022031.1:35531339-35534290 GCF_000317375.1 Microtus ochrogaster
AAATAAATAAATTAAAAAAAAATAAAGTGCTGGCATTGCATTACCTTCTAATGACTGCCAAAAACAAGCTGTGAGAGAGGGATAGCTGTGAGCACTCTCATCTACCCTCTGACTCCAGGAAGACCTGGGCAGGTCTAGCTGTCACCACTGAGCGGGCGTGCCGTTCCCCTTTTTCTTTTGTAACTGCTTATTACTCAGCTACTTGCACATCATCAGCTGGAATCAGATACGGAGAAAAATTTGAGAATATCTTTGAAGAATGCATATGTGGAACATCTCTATCAGCATTTATTGATTAGTGAGTTCATTTGAAGGAATTTTGTTTGGGGGACCAGCAGCAAGGCAGTTCAGAGTGTAAAGTCACTTGCTGCTTAGACAGACACCCTGAGTTCCATCCTCAGGAAACACATGGTGGAAAAAGAGAATCAACTCTACAAGGGATCCTCTTATCTCCACGTCTGTATAAAGATATGCATACATGTATTCCCCTGCACACAAATCCTTATATATATGGATAAATATGTACATGCATACATGCATAAAATAAGAAAAAATGTTTTAAGTAATAGACATATCACCTAAACAAGAAATTAATAATTAAAAAATTCAAAAATATTTTACTCAGTATTTTTTTAACTAGGAGAATATGGTAACAATTAAAACTTATTGCATCAGTATTGTCTACACAGTCAGTAACAATTATAGGCAAAGATTAAGAGAACAAAGCCCCTCGCTTTGTTAGAATGTGGTAAATGGCATTCACTTCTGATCTGTAATTGTTTTAAGGGTAACCACTCGATTCAGGAAGTACGCTATCATATATTAACCCAAGAAATATAAGCTACCATTTCAAGAACAGTAATGACATGAAAATGTGAAGGTGTCATTCCTCACTGTGCAACAAATAGACCATCTAACAACTGGAAAACATAAAAATGATGTTTCACGCTTGTATAATGAGTTATTATTCAGCATTATTATAAAGAAATGGAATATGAAGGCATGCTGCTTCTTGGATGAATAGCAAAATACTGTAGAATTGAAAAATTGTGCAGTGAATTTATAGAACTAATACCAAATACACAAGACATAAATTGGTGAGTGCCTGGGAATGAAGGTGGAAACATTCTGTAAATGTTCTGTTGGGCACAAGACAACATACAAAAATAAGTGATCTTCTAAAATATGCTATGAAGATAAGTTACACAACTCAATATATTTACTAAAAATCATGCATTATCTACACTGGGCGAATTTATTAGCATGGAAAATACATTCCCTTATACTTGCTAAATTTACTGTTATAAAAGTTTCAAAAGTAAAAGCAAAACCAACTATGAAGTAATTAGTAACATAAACATATCTTTTCAAGATAGCAACTTGGAAGATACCCTAAATCCATGTGAGAAGTTAACTGCAGGTGTCTTTAGTCAATAAAGTACCCGTGACAGCCAATATGCAAGCATGTACACATTTAAGACAGCAAAATACAGGAATAATCATTCTTTCAAAGTAGGCAGCAAACCTTCAGCATTTGTCCTTTTTACTTTTCTTCTTACTTGTTCTTTCTGTCCGAAACTAAGAGGGCAGGAAGTTTTTCATAACATTTCAAGCTTTTTTAACATTAGATATCAACCTAAGTGCTTGAAATAAAATAACACATGAATATGAATAATCCATTCTCAAAACATATTGTTTTATTAGCTGTCTACTGACAATAAATAGATGTATGACAAAAAGAGCGGAATGTCAGGCACTTATTACTAAAGTGCAAGTCAAATAGTAAAATGTCACTGAAACCAAAGGGCATATTGCTTTGTCCTGCGTGGTTAGAAATAATCTGTGTGAGAAGTTAATACTAGAATTGGAGAACTATTGAAAAGAAAAATACTGGTTAAGGTAAAAAAAATGTAGGCATTATTGAAAGGAAATAAATTTATTATAGTATGCCAAATTTCCTTAGACTGGAGAATGGGAGGAAAATGGGAGCATTTTAAGACACTGAATATATGCTTTCCTGAACACAGAACAACGTATTGAACAAGATGTTAGAAATGAGACGGTCAGATTTTACCTATTCACTGTTTGAGAAAGTCAATAAAACTTAAAGAAATCTTTTGAATCCAAAGAGACTTCCGTCAGTTACTATGACATCATCATATGAGATAATAGCAAAGGGATTTTTAAAAGGGGTTTGGATTTGTTTCAGAAGGGGTGTATATATTCACTAGAGAGGTAGGTAAGTAGATGATAGGTAGATTGACGGATAGGTAAAGGTCACATTCTTTTATTATTACATGTAAAAATATTACCTCAAGTAAAGGTAAGGAGGCTACAATGAGGGCCATCCCACCACAGCAGGGTTTGCCATCTTTTCAAAACAGGCTTTCATGGGTTGCTCATGACGTTCAGGCTGAAGGAACAAACTTGTTCTACGTTCTGTGAGGTGCCATGTCTGACCATAACAGTTTCGGCATCCATGCCAGAGGTTATCATACTTCTTTCAAAACAATAATCCGGATTTGCTTTTTTTTTTTTTTTTTTTTTTTGGTTTTCTATTTGCTGTGCTCTGCATTCTTGGCCCTCTTACCTCATAGCTTTCTGTCAAATAGGAACTAAATACCGTGTGATGGAAGAGTGAAGGAATGAGTCTATGAGCCAGCCCATGCCATCATTCATGTCACTAGTCAATTGGAAATTATCTTTCTGTGTGAAAGGAAGGAAGAATGGGATGTTTCCTCAGGGAAAAAAATGAATATGCAGTGTTCTCAGTTACACTCAATTCTCACAGTTGCCTCTTGTGTTCCATGCTAAGGAAAATGACTGGTAGAATTTTGTTCTGGCATGAAGTCATGCCAGCTTATTTCACATTAATTACTCTATTCCCTTTTACAGTTTATCTCTATTTATTTCAAACAAGTAAATCAATTACAAGCACGTACATTTTTTTA
>NC_022031.1:35534390-35593445 GCF_000317375.1 Microtus ochrogaster
TTGTGAGCCACCATGTGGTTGCTGGGAATTGAACTCAGGACCTTTGGAAGAGCAGGCAATGCTCTTAACCTCTGAGCCATCTCTCCAGCCCCAAGCACGTACATTTTTGAGAGCTCAGACAGTCATGATATTTCCGACCTACTTCTACTTTCAAAAAGTTAAATGTAGGAAAGATAATTCTTAGGTCCAACAATTAAAAAGAAACCATTTTTAATGTCCACTTCCC
The DNA here is from genome assembly GCF_000317375.1 of Microtus ochrogaster. Taxonomy (NCBI): domain Eukaryota; kingdom Metazoa; phylum Chordata; class Mammalia; order Rodentia; family Cricetidae; genus Microtus; species Microtus ochrogaster. The sequence goes on from NC_022031.1 coordinate 35,534,617, forward strand.
TGTAGGTTCTTTCATTCACATTAATAACAATCCTAACTGAAGATTAAGAAGAAAAAGAGACAAATCTAAATAAAAAAGGAAAAATTAATGAAGCAATTACTAATTTGAATATCTAGCTATTAAATTAGGCTTGTGAAAAATCTTTAATAAGAGTGGAAATGATCTAGTAAAACAGTCAATGATAAAAATAAAATAATATCATGATCTATTAACTTTATAGCACATCTCATACAGTTTTTAGTTAGGCAGTGAAACATCATTATTATAAATACTCTGAGGTGCATAAAGGCAACACTCCTTTTTATATAATCAATAAACCTTTCCATCACTTTTAATACTTGAGATAATTTATTCATAGAGTATTAACAAAGGAGTGCAATCATAAAATTTGTTTTAAAAAACATTTTCATCTTTTTGGGTCTGGCTTACCTCACTCAGGATAGTGTTTTCTATTTCCATCCATTTGTACGCAAACTTCAAGAATTCCTTGTTTTTTACTGCTGAGTAATACTCTAATATGTATATTTTCCATACTTTCTTCATCCATTCTTCCATTGAAGGGCATCTAGGTTGTTTCCAGGTTCTGGCTATTACAAACAATGCTGCTATGAACATAGTTGAGCATATACTTTTGTTGTATGATGGGGCATCTCTTGGGTATATTCCCAAGAGTGGTATTGCTGGGTCCAGGGGTAGGTTGATCCCGAATTTCCTGAGGAACCGCCACACTGCTTTCCAAAGTGGTTGCACGAGTTTGCATTCCCACCAGCAATGGATGAGTGTACCCCTTTCTCCACACCCTCTCCAGCAAAGGCTATCATTGGTGAGGTAAGCCAGACCAGACCCAAAAAGAGGAACATGGGATGTACTCACTCATATTTGGTTTCTAGCCATAATTAAAGGACAGTGAGCTTATAATTCTCGATCCTAGAAAAGCTAAATTAGAAGGTGAATCCAAAGACAAACATATAGGCATCCTCCTGAATATTAACCCTCATCAGGCGATGAAAGGAGACAGAGACCCACATTGGAGCACCGGACAGAAATCTCAAGGTCCAAATCAGGAGCAGAAGGAGGGGGAGCAAGGAACTCAGGACCGCGAGGGGTACACCCACACACTGAGACAATGGGGATGATCTTTCGGGAATTCACCAAGACCAGCTAGCCTGGGTCTGAAAAAGCATGGGATAAAACCGGACTTACATAGCGGACAATGAGGACTACTGAGAACTCAAGAACAATGGCAATGGGCTTTTGATCCTACTGCACATACTGGTTTTGGGGGAGCCTAGGCAGTTCGGATGCTCAACTTACTAAACCTGGATGGAGGTGGGCGGTTCTTGGACTTCCCACAGGACAGGGAACCCTGATTGCTCTTCGAGCTGATGAGGGAGAGGGACTTGATCGGGGGAGGAGGAGGGAAACAGGAGGCGGTGGCGGGGAGGAGGCAGAAATCCTTAATAAATAAATAAATTTAAAAAAAAAAGAAGAAAAACATTTTCATCATTTAGACTCAGTGTTGCATTTTATTTTGAATGTTAAAATTCTACTGCCTTGATTACTTAATATATTTGAACACACAGAGAAAAATATTTTTTTAAATTACTTGTCTGTTTTCTATTCTTCATCTCTGAAAACTTCATCGTACTGTATGGTCCTGGAAATGGACACAAATGATGGACAAGCTAATAAATAATCTAATAGCCAGAAGTAATAAAACAATAAAGTTCTCTAGACTAACAAAATCTTCATGCACAGGGGAAGATTCATTCATTCATAACCCTTGCCCAAACCTGGAATATCAGTCGAAGAGCAATGTACATGCTCATGGGTTAAGGTGTGGTAAGAGAGTGGGAAACTCAGATTCCAGGAGCACAAGACCAGATACAACATTCAGAGTCTCTGGTATCCACACGTCTTTCAATTGCAGGCAGGCTGTTGCTCACCATTTATTAACCTTGTGCTAAAATTAATAGTTGATTGGTGTAGTTGATAACAAGCATCAAAGGATAGTTGTGTTATTTAGTGTTAAATAGGTACACACACACACACACACACACAGGGTGGGGAGAGGGAGGAAGAGAGAGAGAATGGTTACTTAGTCCCATTAATACTGTTACCATTTAAATTAATTACAAGTTAGTCCTGACATGTGTCTTTCAGGATAGATATTACCTAGGAAATATATGAGATCTCTCTTCTACCTTTTTTAATTGGCATTTTTTTTATCAACTTACCTTGTAGTAAGCTTCCATATAGTTTTTAAGTTCCACTTTATTTTGGTTAAGTGACCATCACTTTCTATCTGCAGTCATTTTCATATCCTATTCCTGCTCGTACTTTCCCATTCACAGAATTCCACCTGTCTAATTTCATGTCATCTCTATTCTACCATCCTTCCTCCCTTAAGACATTTCCTACTCCAATGCCTCCTTTCTAGTTCCTTGACTTCTGTAGGTTTTCAGAGTTAAACATCCAGATCTAAAGATTCTGAGTTAAGATCTACATTTCAGAAAGAACACACAGTGTGCCTTTCTTTTTTGGGGTGGGGAGACTTAGTGTAATTTTTTTCTAGGCCCATCCAGTTATCAGTGAAACCCACAATTTCATATTTTTTACAATGGAATAAAATTCTTTTGTGGATAGGTACCAAATTTTTATTGTCCATTCATGAGCTGATGGACAGCTAGACTGATTATATTTCTTTAGCTATTGCAAATGGAGCACAAAGGTACATGTCTGAGCAAGGAAATGGAGACACTCATAGCTGCTTAATAAACTAAAGAAGTAACAGTTGAGTACTCATTCCTAAACTGTACACTTTCATCATCCTTTACAATGTTTCAGAAGAGAAGAAAAAATAATAAGGCCTAGAAAAAAATAAGGTCTAGAAAAATATCCTATTGATATTTACTCTTTATAAATTTTATGAGTTATTCATTCTTTACTTATTCTTTTTTTGAGATGATTTTTCTCCTTTATGTTATCTATCAGTTTCCTGGGCCAGGCTGAGCCACGGCTTTGCGCACAATTTATCTGTTCCAGCAAACAGTTAGTCATGCTATTTTTTCACAGCAGGAATCACTATCAAAGAACTCCGAGCAAGTCTGTTGTGTAGGTGGCTCCTATATGTGCTATCGAACATTAAAAGAGAACAGAAGAAAATATTGCCGAATGAGCCTCCCACAGGTTTTGCAACATTGACCTCCAAATTCGACCCGCAGAAAGCGAAACATCCATTGCCTTTACTCTAAAGGTTTCAGAACCCTGTGTGACTAAAGAGGGCTCTCAGTGAGAATTGCTTTTGCCACAGCGCTTACACCTGGGGATTGCCTGAGTGTTATTTTGAAATCATTGGAGGACTGAATTGTTCAGGGAATGTTTCCTCCAGGATTTGGTTAACAGCCATGTATCAAAACTGGTTAAAGAGTGATTGTACAAGATTAAAACCTAACTCTGTGTTTCTGAGTGGTCTTCATACTATCAATAAGGCCTCCACATTGTTTATCTTATTTACGACTTCAGAGGAGTTTTCTCACATCAAAGTTTAAAGATAAAACCACCTAGAAATAAACAGTAATATTTACTTTTAATGTGAGGTAAATCGTGTTTACAGGTACCACCATATGAAAATTTTATGATCAGCTGATTTCATATAGGATACACAAAAGGATTTTAAAAATTTACAAGCCTTGGCTCATATCGACAAGCAACTGAGTTCAATCCTTAGGCCTGCAAAACAGGCAAGCCAGCAAACAAACAAATAAACAAAACCGCAAGTAATCCAAATATTAGGTGGACATGGCATTACAAAGCTGTAACCCAGCTCTGCAAAGGCTGAGAAAGGGGAAAGACCTGGAATACACAGTAATAATATCTGACACACAAACAAAACACTTATCAGACTACCAATCTGCTTCCTAAGAGAGTTTTCCACATGAAAAACACTATCTTAACTACATAGCCCCTTAGGTTAACTACTAGCAAGACACACCTGGAATAAGAGAAATCACACACTAAGTAAAAGGCTATCTATTGTAGAGTTGCAGCAACTAAAGGCAGCGATGCAGACACCAACATGAGTTTAAACTCCAGGCCCAGAGATGCATAGGCTTGGCCTGAGTTACAACTCATTCAAAATAATGTCTTGTTTTTGTCCTGTTTTCCTCTCTGCATCTCTGCTTTCTTTTTCTTTACTTTCTTTTTCCTTCTTGATTGTTTGAGCAAGGAAACATACTATCCTCTGTTCATTGAGTCACTACAACTACAAAAAAGAAACCAAGAGAGTCAGTCATACACTTCTGCTCTCTTCGGCTATGAGTGCTGTGAGTCACCAAGAAGCCCCATTATGAAGAAGACCAGGACTCATGAAAAGAGGGCACAGAACATCTCTCCTGGCTCCCACGTTGATGGACCACCCTCAATAACTCATGAGGGTCTTCAGAAGAATACAGATAATCTTTTCAATAAAACTTCCTTGTTCCAAGAGTGTATTCATAACCTTTTGCCCATATGCTTTCTCCATGAAATTTGAATGAAACATCCTGAAATCACTTTGTGTGGGGTCCAGATCATCCAAAGCATTAACTTGTATCACCCAAAGAGATGGCCGTAGGGACCTAGTTTCTTCCCTCTATATGTCTAAGAGAAAGAGATTTTGCTGTTTCAAAATCAAATAAAATATAAATCAGAAAAAAAAAGAAACCAAGAGAGAAAACAAAAAGGAATCAGCCCCCTCATATTCAGACAGTTGTGCAAGGGAAGCTTCATTAATTAGGTTTTCACGGATAGAAAGATTATTTTAGAATTTATGTTATGATCGCATGAAAAATTTACTTCAAGGGAAGCCCTTAAGATTTTTTAAGGTTATTAAATGGAATACAAATGACACAAAAAATGTTGAAAGCAGAGGGTGCCATGAACATATGAAAACCCAGTAATGTTTGCCATTGGGGCTCTTTCCTCAGCCATCCATTTCTTCCTCAGTTCTTAAATAACTCTGTCATAAACAGTAAATATTTGGTGAAATCCATTGAGTGAACAGAGAAACAAACACCAGACCTTAAGGCAGTTAAATCAAATGTCAAAGGGGAAAACAGCCTTAGGGAATGGCTTTTGGAGATATTCTTACTATTAGGAATTTTTGAAAGAGCCAGCAAAGGGCACTTTTCTAAGCTTAAAAACAAGGAGGACTTCTATGACAACCACATACATGCTTCAAATGACTTTCGGAGACATAAAAAGATGACAAATTTTCTGGATAGCCAGTGACTATCTTTTTGCTTCCCCTGGTGTAAGGAATAGAAATATAGAACTGGCAGAGCCTTTAGCCCTTGAGGAAACCCTCTCTATGCTAAGGTGAAAAATAAGCCCTGATATTGCATTATGGTAGATCCACCATGGGCGTGTTATCGTCAGAACCTACCCAGTAGGTAGTTCTGCTGTCAAGACATCCTACATGTGATAGCTGAGACTCTCTACCATGTGAGATGTTTATTTCACTGTACTAGAATGTCAGCGGCTTGTCTAACAGCATAGAAATAACTGGGGCATGTAAGAAGCTTTAAAAGGAGGTTTTTTTTTTTAAGGCAGAAAACAAAAAAACAGTAAGATAGGTAGTGCACTCATGAAATCCCTTCACCCTTTTAAAATTCCAGTTTTAACACAAAGAGCATTTAGCAAATTTAAATGACTTGCTCTTAGCTTTTGAGGACCCACTTATCTATGAGGTTGTTTGGTAAATTAATTCATTTTCATTTTGTCGTTGAATTTTCACATAACTGCTAAATATTAATATCTACAATAGCATACTTGAATACATTTTAGCTCATGTTTCTCTTAGCTCTGAACATAATGACTGAGAGCTGAGGACCCAGATTTCCTTGCGGTGTTTTCTTCCAAGTGCTCAAGTGCCCTTATAGACTTGAACATGTACTGACTGACCTCTTTAAAAATAGCCATCACATCCCAAGCGCCATTAGCAAAGTTTCTATCTCGTTCAGTCCAATTCTTTGTTGCTTGTTTGTGGTACAAATGTATTTCATTTACATTTCAAAGATTTGATTCAAAGAAAAACCTGTCATTTTAATTTCCAGGATTCAAATAATTTGGCTTTCAAAACTTCTACTTTCCTACGACCTAAATCTAAACATGGTATTTGCAAAGTATCCTTACTAGAGGTACTTGTCGTTTGAGTTTCCACTGAAATTTAAATTTCAGTGGAACTTTTGTGAAATATCATATGCATTTTTTTCCTGGAAAAAGTATACTTTGAATTTTAAATCCTATAGGATTCATTTATTTATAAAGACACTAATATGTATCTGTTGATTGGTTTGCTGTAATTTGAAATTGTGATTTTTTTGTTATTTGTATTGTTATTGCTGGGACTCCTTTCAAAATTGATGGTAGTCAAGCTCCATAGTCTATGTAAAATGGACTACGTTTGTAAGCAAATTCTACTTGCCTGGCCGCAAGAGTGGACAAGACTTTAAATACAATTTCAGAGTGACTATCAGAACTGTTTATCTGAGCCATCCATGACCTGTAATCAGAAGCCAAAGAACTGATTCGGCCTACTCCTGCTATATAGAGACCTGCCTTACTTCTTGAAGCTACATCTAGGATTCTGTGACGAAGCTATCTCAATGCTCTCTCTAGCTATCTACAAGATCCTTACCCAATCCCTAGGACAGAGCCTGGTGCCACTGACTTTAGTGATAATTTTCTTGGGTCATGAAGGTTAAGCAGTCCAAATCCTGAGTAAAAGCCCAGGTAAAGCTGGGAATATCCAGCCCTCCTAGGTCGCATGACTTTGTGATGACCAGGAACTGAAGGAGGATGAGCACTTGCACCAAGATCTGACTTAATTCCTTTGCATGAGCTCAGGCCATGCACACAATATGGTCTGTACAGTTTCCTATGTCTCCGGTTCTTCTTTCTTCTTTGCCAATCCACTTTTACTCCTAAGACCTTAGGTTAGTGTTGTCTTTACCTTATGGAGACCCACTTTTGGAGGCTCGAAGGAATTTAGCCTAGCTTAGGTGTTGTAAGGAGGGCCACTTGTTGTTTCCTGGTCACTTAGCCCTAAAATAATCACACAGAAACCATACTATTTAAATCACTGTCCCATTAGCTTTAGCTTCTTATTGGCTAACTCTTTCATCTAAATTTAACCCATCTCCATTAATCTGTGCATCACCACCAGGTTGTGGCCTACCAGCAAAGTTCCAGTGTGTCTGTCTCCAGCAGCGGCTCCATGGCTTCTTTCTGACTCTGACTCCTTTTCCCAGCATTCCATTTAGTTTCCCCTGCCTAGTTCTGTTCCCCTATAGCTCCTACTATAGGCCCAACACAGTTCCTTTATTAACCAATGATATTCACAGCATACAGAGAGGAATATCATATCACCTAGGTGAAAGACAAAGTTACCTGATGCCCACACCATTAACCTTTCCTGCCATCAGGCAACAATCCCTCGTCCTGCTTTCCTTTAGCATTTAGTAATGATGGGTGAATTTCCACCCGAAATTGATCATCAAAGATCAAATCTGTCAGATGCAATCTGTCTTTAATCTTTATTCCTTTCCTAATCGTGGCTTATTTTGTAAGTCTGGAGACCAAAAATGTCCTGTGACCCCATTTCTTGTTTATGGGGACCAGAACAGAATCTGAGAGATGCACAGATTACCCTGGTAACCCCAGGTGGGCTGTTGCCTAGACTGATATCACCATCAGGAGGAAACCCGAAACAGCAGTAGCAGCTTCACCACTTGTTGAAATAGGAGCAGCGGGGCTGCGTCCCAGGCACCCAGCCGCCCACACGGCTAGCTTAAGCTTATACCCCGAAATAATTACACGGAAACTGTATTCTTTTAAACAACGCTTGGCCCATTATATCTAGCCTTTTCTCGGCTAACTCTCGCACCTGGACTAGCCCATTTCTAATAATCTGTTTTAGCCCACGAGCTGGTTTACCAGGAAAGATCTTAACCTGCGTCTGTCTGGAGTGGGACAATCATGGCGACTCCCTGACTCAGCTTCTTTCTCCCAGCATTCTGTTCTGTTTACTCCACCCACCTAAGGGTTGGCCTATCAAGGGGCCTAGGCAGTTTCTTTATTAATAAGAAATCACTCCCACATCAACCACTTTAGAGTAGTTGTGTTTCTGAAATACCCTAAGTACTTGCACCCACACTGGGAATACTGACTCCACAGGGTCTTAGTGCCAAGACTTCTCCAGGTGTTTCTAGTGAGTTATTCTTTTGCCTTCTTCCTCTCACAGGTGTACATTCAAAGCATTTCATTCTTGTAAATCCTTTTTCATGAGTCATTAACCAATGTCTATATAGTGCGTCTTTGTAGAAATACATTAAACTCTATACTTTTTTCCCGGGGCACTGGAACTCTCTTTTTATCTCATCACTACTATCCTCTTAGAGATTGACGAACTTGTGTTTGTATTTGGGAGAAGGAAGGGAAAAAAAGAATAGCTTTACGTAGTTAAGTGTTAAGTACACCAGCCAAGTAGAGGGCCCTGGTACTGCTTCAGATCACGTGTGCTGATTGGATTTTTTATAACAGTCCAAAGAATTGCACTTTCCATATATTACTTCCATGGGAGATATTATATGAACAAACAATTTCTCAATAGTGATCTTCTTGATTAGAGACACCTCAGCTTTTGTTGAATTTCAATACATCAGTGCCCACATGGACCTGCAGCCAAGGTCCAATTTTTTCTAACCCACCATTTTTCTAACCTAGAGAATATTTTTTTTTCCTCTTTAAGACTCACATTGAAGAGACCTTGCACTGTGATTCTAGAGACTTCATAGCAATCATAATACCTAAAATTGAATCTTTGGTTCATCACTCAAGTCAAGCCTGAAAGGCATAAAGAAAGAGTGGTGGGGAAAAGAAAAGCTAACCAACCAGACAAAAATACATGTTCCAATTGGCATATCAATGGATTCTAATGGGCTTTGATTCTTTGTTCTTCCTTCTGCAGGTCCTCTGCCTAGCTTGTATAATGCTGAGCTTTTGTATGAACTCATGTCTCCTCCTAACAGGATGAAATCATTTCCTCTGTTCAAAGGGTTCCAATTCCACCATTCCCTAATGGTTACTTTGCCTTTCCTCCTTTTCTCTCATGTTTCTATGCAGGTGTCAATGAAAGCCATTCTTTTTTTTTTTTTTCATTATACTTGTATGTTATTCAAATTGAATCAGCAATACACTTTTAAAGGCCCTTACATAGACCCACTGTTGGGATATACCAATAATTTCATGTAGATCATAGTCTATCCTTCTTCTTCTTTATGGTTACCTCTTCAGAGAATGGAGGCTTGATGAGAATAAGGGATAAATCAGACAGTTTAGGGGAAGTCATTAAAAGAATTTGTCATTGGCCAAAACTGTGTTTGGTTTTGTCATGGTCAGAGATCAAGAATACCAGACAGGGGCCCTGCTACCTGCATTGCCTCCTTATCTTTCTTCTCTTTTGTACCATCTGGAAGAACATCACTGCAAAGAAGCTTCAAATGAAGATTTGATTGCAACTGAGTGGCCCCTTGAAAATCTTCTTGGTTGACTAAATGATCTGGCCAGTTTACTTGATGTGCCTTACATAGCTTTCTCTAAAATTTCCATCTAATAGCAACATTATAAAATTCCTTTTGTGTAGTGGCATTTAAATTGTATTTTAATAAACAGAACTTGCCTGAAGATCAGAGAGTAAAACCACCCCACTGGTCAGCCTTACAGCCCAAGCAGTGGTAACACACACCTTTAATCCCAGTAGCCACACTAGTTGCTATAGAAACAGGGAGGTATGTGCCTTTAATCCCAGTGGTACATGTCTTTAATCCCAGCCCTAGAGAGGAATATAAAATAAGAGAAGACAACTATCAGGCTCCATCTCATTCTGAGATTTTTGAAGGTAGGATCACCTAAGAAACAGTTACTGGCTGTTTTGCTTTTCTGAAATTCAGGTTAGATTCAAATTTCTCTTCTGAGATTTTATTAATTGTGCTTCACTTTTGAGTGTCCTGGCTCTGCTGTACAGGACCCTTTTTCCCTTAGACTTCCACCAGTAACACACAACAATACTTTTTAAAGTCCTCTTCTCTTTGTCTGTGATATTCACTCCTGAGACAGGAAATTGGAGATGCTGACTCAGTGAAGAGTTATGTGTCTATGAGTTTGTGGTACCCCAAATCCAGAGTTAAAGTCTACCTGTAGCCAGGAAGCTTCTGGGACACTCAGAGTTCAATCACTTTCCCTGGATCAAAAATGAATTAGCTGAAAAATAGTAACAAGGGATAGCAAGGATTCTTCCTTATTATGTAACCCTATCTACAAGGAACTATTGTAAAAGGGAAGCTGATAGTCTTTATGATACATTAGTGAAATAGCTATAAAACTGTGCCTGGATTTTAGGTTATTGCTCAATCTGCTGTCTGTCGAGTCTGTAGTATTAAAGTTGAGTTAGACACCATAAGGTCTTCAGGATGAACACATAGATGTCTAGTATCCATTTCTCAGATTTTATAGTTTAATAATATGAAAAAAATATATACAATTACCTGAAACCAGGCATCATGAAAGCACATAAAATGAAATAGTAGATCTTTACTCAGAGAAACTCTGCTGGGTGATGCACTACAAGCAAAACTTTGAGGCTTTTGGTCTTTAGGCCTGCCAAAGTTCCTTCTTGTGTCCCCCTAATTTTGTTATTAAATATTTTAAACTTCTACCATATATATATTTTTCAATCAAATAGATGTAAAAACTTCTAAAGGGTTAAGGGAGACTTATCATAAAGTTTCTGCAATTTTAACAAATATGTACTTATGCGCACTCACTCCCAATGTAATGCCCGAAGCCTAGAGGTAACTCTTACAGATAAAATCCAAGATAATGTGCTACAGAGAATCAAAAAAAAAAAAAAAGAATTTGTGAAAGCTGATCAACTACCTTTATACCATGAAAGACTCTAATACTATTACATTGCAGGGTCTTGCAGGATGTGCACATAGATGTTTAGTACTAATTTCTCCAGATTTTATAGTTTAATAATTGGACATATTAATTGAGTTCATGGTAACATTTTCATTCATGTATCTGATATGCTTTAGTTATGCCCACCCCATTTTTGCACTCTATTACAATTTGTTGGTACTTGCAATTATTCAGAAAGCAATTGTTTATGCCTATAATTTGAAATATTGCTCCCCATGTTTTCCTCTGTATGTTTTAAAGTTTCAGGTCTCTAATCCTGGTCTTTCATTTATTTGGAGTCAAATTTTGTACAGGGTAAGATATAAAGATTTTTTTAGTCTTCCATTTATAGATAAATACTACATGTTTCCTGGAGCAGAATGATGTCAAATGACATAGCTTAATTAAAATATATATCAATATGTTAAATATATTGCTATAGATGAATTATTTGTCTCTGCCCAAATGTGTTTGATGAAATCATAACACTTAGTGTTCAATAATATTAGTCAGTGGAGATTTAAGAAGGAGATTTGGTTTCAAAGCTGGAGGCACCAGGAATTGGATTTGGGCTACAAAGTGAAACACTAAAAGCTAACTTGTTCTCTGTCTTCCCTGTGGATACACAGATCTACAGCAATCTATAACCCTGGCAGTCTCTCATGAGCTCAATGTTGTTGGCACCCTGCCCATATATTTTGGCCACCAGAGTTATGAAAACTGAATTTGTTTGTAAACCACCTCTTTTATGATCTTTTAGTGTAGCTTCCCCCATTAACACATATAAACTTTAAAAAAATTATTTACTTTGTTTTTAATGCATATACGTATTTTGCTTTCAAATATACCTGTGACCCACATGCTTGCCTGGTGGCTACAGGGGCCAGAAGAAGACATTAAATTCCTTGTAACTGAAGATGTGCATGGTTGTAGCCACCATATGGAGCTGGGACTCCATCTTAGGTCTTCTGGAAGAGGAGACATTGTTCTTTACTATTGACTCATCTATCTCTGTCATGAATGTCAGATATTTTAAATTTGAATTATAAACTACTTTTGACTCATGAGTAAACAGAACAGAATGCTGGGAAAAAGAAGCTGAGTCAGGAGTCGCCATGATTCTCCCACTCCAGACAGACGCAGGTTAAGATCATTCCTGGTAAGCCAGCTCGTGGGCTACACAGATTAATAGAAATGGGTTAGATCAATATGCAAGAGCTAGCCAATAAGAGGCTGGATCTAGTGGGTCAAGCAGTATTTAAAAGAATATAGTTTCCGTGTAATTATTTTGGGTAAAGCTAGCCATGGGGGTGGCCGGGAGACGGGGAGGCAACCCCGCCGCTCCCATTACAACACAAATGGAGTATATGGTTCAAGAGAGACACAGAGATTCGACAGGTATAATAGTATGCATCTATTGACCAACTGACTAGTCTGAGAAGTATTGTTATACTATACTGTACTATAGAAAGCAGGGAACTGATAAAATTCTCCTTTCAAAAAAATGAAGTAAAGAAGGAGTGACTAACTTTCGGAGAGCCTGCTTGCTGAGAATTATCAGATTCACTCTTTATTCTTTATTGAATTTCTAAGGTAAACAAGCTCGGATCCTTTCAATGATTCCATCTCTTCTTCATGTATAAGTGATTTTTAAGAACCTAGTATTGGTTTAAGAAATGCACTTTCTACTTCATATATACTTAATGAACCCAGCACACTACAGTCCTAATAGTCCCTTGCAATTAGAAGGGTCTTGTCCCTTTCATTAGGACTGAAGAACATTAAAAGGTAATGAAAAGCTCAGTATGATTTCCTTTTTGATTGCTTCATTCTAATTAACAGTCATTTGCATTGGTTATTTGGAATATTACTTTTATTAACCTTACTTGTGCTAAATTCTCAAACAGAAGTGAAAAAGCATGTTGTGATAAGTATTAAGATTTATCAGATTAGGATATGGTTGGCTGAGGAATGCACTTTATGTTGTATATTTTAAAGAAAAGGATAATTATGCTAAAATCTACAGGCAAAGAGAGGCTAAGTAACAATGAGGGCTCAAGGGGGGGGGGGGTGGAACACATGCATCTCCCTAGGAAGGGAAAATAGAAGAGGCTGTGCTCTTGTATGCTGTAAAGATATGTTACTCATATTGGTTTAATAAAATGCTGATTGACCAGTAGCCGGGTGGGAAGTATAAGTAGGATGGCCAGATTTAGAGTATTCTGGGAAGAGGTAAGGTAGAGATGCAGTCACCAGCTAGACACAGAGGAAGCAAGAAGAGATGACCTTCCTGAGAAAAGTTTCCAAGCCACATGGCTAAACATAGATAAGAATTATGGGATGATTTAAGTTGTAAGAGCTAGTTAATAATAAGCCTGAGGCAATAGACCACACAGTTTATAATTAATATAAGACTCCATGTGTTTCTTTGAGACTGAACAGCTGCAGAATCAATCAGGACAGAAGGTTTTATCTACAAGGTTGTGCACATGGACTGGGAGAAGGTGCAGATGGGAACAGAAGGGGTCATGCAGGGAGAGGGGAGAGAGAGTACTGAGAGAGACAAATGGAATTGTGGAAGCATTTGGGGGTGATATAGAAACCTAGTGCAGTGGAAAATCCCTGTACTCTATGAGCGTGATCCTAGCAAAGACTCCTAGTAATATGGGGTATAAATCCTGGACCAGACATCTTTTATAACCAAGAAAGACTCACAGCAGTGGGAATGGTACAGCAACCAGCCTCAAAACCTTAAACCTAAAATTTGTCCTGCCTGCAAGATGTGATTGGGTAATGATAGCATAGAACTTACAGGTGCAGCCAACCAATGACTGATCCAACTTGAGGTTCAAGGTGCAAGAGAGAGCCCATGCTTGACACTACCTGGTTGACCAGAAACCAGAGGCTGGGTATCCCAGAGAGAGACCCAGGATAGAATCAAATACTACTGGAAAGAAATAGTCAATGAAATGATTCCTAATGATTTTTCTACTATAATTATAAATTGGTACATAGACCCTTTGTCATCAGAGACAAGTAACTTACTGGAGAAGATGTAAAGACCCATAGGCAAACACTAGTGAAACCAGGGTCATCCCACAGAAAGGTGTGGAGGGGATTATAGGAGTCAAAGTGGTTGTGGATACCATGAGAAAATGACCCACAAAATCAACTAAGTAAGACCTGTAAGAGCTCACAGAGACTGATATGAAAATCATGGGCCCTGTATGGGTCTGAGCTAGGGCAGCTGTATGTACATTTTTGCTGTGTAGCTTTTTCTTTTTGTGGAACTCCTAAGATCGGGAGTGGGTACGTATGACTATTTTGCCCTGCTCTTTGAGCCTTCTCTTTCTCCTAATGGGTCGTCTTGTTCAGTCTTGAGGGCTTGTGCCAAGTCTTATTGTAATTTGTTATGGAAGTTCAGTTGATATTCCTGGGAGGCTTGCTCTTTTCTTGAACAGAAAGAGAGGACAGGTGCATCTATAGGTGATAGGAGGTTGTGGGATGGGCATTGAGAGGAGTGGCGGGGAGGAAAACTGTCACTGGGGATGTAATATATGAGAGAAAAATAAAAACAAATATTAAAATTAAACAACATATTTTATAGTGTGTGTTGTCAATGTAATTGGATGTTATAGAGCTTTAAGTTAAAATAATATTTTCAGGCACTTGCAGGGAAGAATGATTCTGGTTGAATATATATGAGACAATTTCAGGCTCCTGTACGGTTCCCGTCTGGGCAACATCTCATATTTTTAAGCTGAGCTTTTACTCTGTAACGCCCTTGCAACCACCTGCACATTTTTGATCCCATCATAATGTGACAAAACTCCTCCATAGGTATTTAGACAATACTTACATGACTATTTGAAGTTGCTTATATAGATAATCTTTGAAATGCATCCTGATATTAAAATTTTATCCTTCAATCTTTCAGCATCCTCAGTCATTCATTTTAATTTCTTGAGATAAAGTTCCAAAATGAATCCACTCTATCTATCTATCTGTCTGTCTGTCTGTCTGTCTGTCTGTCTGTCTGTCTATCATCATCATCATCATAATCTGGCCATCTAGCTTAGCTTGCCACTTGGTACTTTCACAAGAAGATCTGAGCTAAAAAAAAAAAAAACAACATTGTGAACAGTAGGTGGAAACAAATGTGTAGCTTGTTTTACAAAATGTTGCTTGGACATATGTTCTTTTTGCTGCACAATCTACAAGTTTAGTAAACACTGTAAGATGTTCGCACCAGCATCAAAATGGCAAAGTATAATATTGGTTTTCATAACATGTGAAAATGTAAAAAGTGTCTTCAAATTTCTAGGATTTAATCTGGATAAATATCCACAGAGCCACTTTTTTATCCTGCCAAACATCTGTGTTCTTAACATAAAGAGTGCTTCTGTTTTCAGAAAACAGGTTAACTAGGCTTGGGTTTATCCCTACACAACCCCTTTAATAAGGGTTATGTGTGATCAAAGTTGGTGGGAGACGGCAGGCATTTGTGAGACAGAGTATTCAGTAGAATACTGCATCTTTAATTTCTTCTTATATATGGATGCTTAATGTTGTTTTGCTTGCCATTTTGAATAACATTTTGTGGTGAGACAAAAATAAAACCAGAAACAGCTCTAAAGACATCTGTGGGGAGAGAATGCAGCATCTGTTCTTCTTGCTTTAATCAGGCTGGGAGAAGAACCACTTCACGATGTTCACATAGTGCCCAAGGGAAACCAGGCCTGCCAACAAGTCAACAAGTGGTCATCTTGTGTGTGTGTGTGTGTGTGTGTGTGTGTGTGTGTGTGTATGGATGCTTAATGTTGTTTTGCTTGCCATTTTGACTAAATCCTAAGCATCCTGTCTTCAAATGCTTAGGATTTAGTCTTGGGTACCATATAGTCATTCTCTTTTCACTCAAACACTCTTGCTTTGAAGCAGGGCAATAGCACAAGAACAAGCAAGCCCATGCAAACTCACAATGAGTAAGCAAATTTGGCCAAGACAGCCTGTTAGTGTACCAAGTGCATGGTAACGAATGATGCTCACTCCGAACCAATCACAGCACCCCAGCATTGACCACCAGTTTCAAAAGGACCAACCAGAAACATTGCTGTGGCAGCTTAATTTCCCGAACTTCATAAAAACCCCTGAACTTTTCACAATAAAGAACTTGCACAGCAGGCATGAGCCACAAGTACACAAAAACTACGCAGCTTCAAATTTAAAAATCATAATTTTCTAGCCAACGGACACAGAATTTCATGTGAGACAGCAATATCTATTGGAAAGTATTAATGTTAAATGTCATGTACGTAAAAATAATTTAAAAATAGATATAACTTTTTAGCTATTGAGAAATAGTGCTAGGATATAGTTTAATGCTAAGAACAAAACAGTGACCAATATGAGCCCAGTTTCTATTAGAAGTTGTTTTGAATATCACAGATCAAGATCACCTCTTGGTGACAGAGATAGTAGAACAGCTTCCATTGTGTGATGTAAATTAATAGAAGATATACTATTTTATATAATCGCTAAGATATTGACACATAAATGTGAGTTTGTGCATAACAGAATAGTAAAATTATGTATCTTTTGCTTCTATAAGCTTTTACTTTAAACAGTAGTTGCTTCCTAACTATATATATGCATATGAACATGCACATGTTTCTGCAGATGGCCCGTTACTACTTAGTGGTATCCTGAAAGATTCATTAGAGAAAGATACATGAGATATGAGTGTTTTAAAGGGTAGACTTGGTGACTTGGCTTCAATCTTTGTGAATGTCTTATATGATTTCCCCAAATATCTAAATCAAAAGTGTCTTCTCTTCGAGTGTCTTTGCTTCATAATCACACATGGAATGTTTTATAATGGAAATGTAACCCCAGTTCTTGGAGGAGCCTCCATCTAAACAGAGCTACAGCACATCCCAGCAAGCTTCAAACCTCTGCCAGTAATCCTAATGATTAATTATAAAGTATGAGGCATACATGCTTTGGGTTCATGGAGGTACTAAAGGTGGGATATATGCTCTTCATTTTTAGTGAGGATGATGTAGGATATATAGGCTATATATCAATAAACCAAGAGTATATATATATTCTTCATATATATAAACAATACTGTGAAATACTCCACTCTACCAAATTTTAACTTAGCAATAAGAAACTCAGGAATTCAATAGATATGAATGATAAATATTAACATTTAAAAACTAGTGTTTCTTATGAGTTAAAACTATGAAGATATTTAATTTGCTGTGTGCCTGGATGTGCATGCTACTTTTCTTATAGTATTTGCACAGCATACATTTCTTATTTTGTTTCTTTTGTAACATTTTGGTATTAAGGTTGCCTCTTTTTGAAACTGTGTTTGCAAATTGCATTTTGTTCTGTGAAATGTAATAAAAAGAGATAGTAATTTTTGTCCCAAGAATAACAACAGTTATTTCAGATTAAAGAACTCATTATCACGAATTGCAGTTTTTCTTACTCCATTCTATCTGGCTTTGTCAAATGATCCACAAAACTTTCATTTCGTAAAATATTGATGAAAAGGCCATCAATAGAGACTCAGAATTCCCGTTCATATAAGAAGTTAATGAGACAGCAAAGTGTTCAGAATTTACTGTGAAATCACCTATCCACTATTTCTATTGAATTAATTATTTTTAATGGGATGTTGCTTAATGCTTTTTATTACTGGACTTTCAGAAAAAACACAAATTTTTGAAGAAGACAGAATAACAAGAACATGCTAAACAATGCTTTGAGCACAACAGATTGTTGTAAAAGGAAGATATTTAGGACATAGTGTTGTTTATATGAAATTGAATATAAGAAGAAATCCTATGTTTAATAAACATCTTTAATTACAGTTACTTGAGTATATTATGTGTGTGTGCATAAGTTGGTGTGTTTGGCTTTTCTGTTTTCTTCCCACCATATAAAAATTGTATTTGATCAATAGTTGATTGTCAGCTTGCATTTGGGACATGGCCCTTTGTGAATACCTGTGAGGGACTGTCTTAGTTGCATTAATTGATATGGAAAAACCAGGCTTAATGGTATTGGAAGTATTCCCTACAAGCGAATTCTGGACCATGTAAGTGGGGAACTGCAACCCAAACGTAAGTGAGAATGAACCCACTGCTTTCTTCCGCCTGTGGATGTGATGTGACCAGCTGTTTCCAATGCCTGTTGCCTTGACTTCCCCATCATTGCAGACTGCAAGTGGAGCTACAAAATAGAGTTTTATTTTCTTTTGCTGTAGTACTTTTCCATAGCAACAGGGAAGAACTAGAATACTTAATAATTATCCTGATTTGATCTATCATAATACAGCAATGCCAGAAGGATAAATTCATAAACCCAACATCGGGATTCTCAAACTAACACTCTTATTACAGAACTTAAACACATTCTTTAACAATTATTGTCCATTCAGTTTCGGTTATTTGCTTGTAATTGCAATAAGAAAAACATGAGGGACCAGTGAATAATTAAATCTGTATTTGAGAAATTCCATGGAAAAGCATAATTGGTTATAAGTAACAATAAAGCAGGACACTGACATTATTTTTGCTTGATAAAAATAAAACTTCAGTAGTAACTTTTGTTTCTATATCATCCTGAGTATGTATTTTAACTTTGCTAGGAATAGCATCAATAAATAAAACCCTCACTTTGAATCCTTTGGTTTATAATATTTTATAATTGACAGTTGGAAATGATTTTGATATAAAAGGCTACAACCATTGATTTTGGTCTACCAACAACCTTTGAACCTAATTTATTACTTAAATATTAAAGCTAAACTTTCAAAAGTCAACAGTTTAGTAAAGTGAAATGGGTATGTGAAAATTTTCCGAGGTATCCTGTGAGTAGGTAGCAATACACTAATTTTATTGAGCAGGTGATAGTTAGTTAAGCCTTGATTTTGTGAATGGATAACAAGGTAATCGTTGAAAGAGGACATCTATATGAAAGGCTTCCTAAAGGTGACACTCAATGTGCAAACAATATACCTCTTCCCTGTACATGAATGAAGAACACTGTTAACATCATTCTTAAGCCAACTAAGGGATAATATCATAAATGGGGAAGACTTTTTGGTAATGCTATTTTGCTATGACATTCCTTTGAAAGGTGAATATGATGTCCCTGCTTTCTCAAGTCAATTGTATCTTTTAATGAATATTTTTATATTCTTCATAGCAATACAGTCAACCTTATGTACCATAATGGCATTAAAAATAAAAAGATAAATTGAAACGTAAGTATCAATAATATTTTTATTTAAAAACTATAAATTAAAATGAAGAAATACTGGACAGAAGATATAGCTCAGTGGTTAGGAGCACACACTACTCTGGAAAAGCATCTAAATTTTTATCACAGCACTCAAACCTGGTGCTTTGGTGCCAGCTCTTGCAAGAAAACCTGACACTACTGCCATCTATGGGCATTTGCGTGCATGTTTTCATAGCCCCACATATATGTAATTAAAAATAGCAATTAAAATAAACCTTTTTTTAAAAATAAAAATACCAGTCAATCTGGTTTGGCTACAAAGAACAATGTATAAATTTAACATAACTCCTGATAGCTGTAGAATAACCATGAGAAAAAACAAGAAGAACTGCACAGATGTTGAAGGCAGATGGAAAACTTTATTTGAAAACAGGTTAATATGACGACAGTTGGTGATTAAGATGTCTTAGTATCTAGTCAGACAACTGCATCTGGTCCACTGCAATTCAGAGGCTTTTAGAAAAAAACTACAATTTAATTTAATAATGAAATTTGAATTTGTCAAGTTAGCCAATGAGGAGAGATTCAGAAGACCACATCCCAGTATTTTCCTGCATTTCATAATAAGAAAAGGAGCAATAAAACTTGACTTTTAATAATTAGAGTCTGTATATTGCAAACTTTAAGGTGGATAAAAGTTTAGTCAAACACAACAGATGTCGCTGAAAAAGCAATAAGAAAATGATAATAAGAATAATAAAATACATCTGAACTCCTTCTAAATTATTGATAGACAAAACAATGACAAAGTATAGCTGAGGAATAATTAGAAAGAGCATATCACAGTAAAGCAATCGGAATTAAATTTTTTAAATTTGATATGGTAAGAAATATAAGGAAATAAGAGGTAGTGATTCATTAATTTTCAGCATGAGAAAGAAAATCATGTATGAAAATTTTGCTTCATAAACCAAAAAATTTATGACATTAAGTAATATTTTATATCCAACTTATAAAAGACAATGTTCAACATATTTCTCCAGTATAGTCTTTTAATAGATTCAAAGTGTATGTCCAAAGACTTATGTTTTATAGAGAAAGACGTTCTCAAGGCTTCTATCATTGTCACATTCAGGATGTGCTAAATTGTAATAATCCTGCAAACATATCATCCTCTTCTAATTCTTTAAGGCATTTTCCATGACTTCTAAGCTTCTTACATATTAATTTGCTTCATATCTCTGATGAACAATACCAATATCATCGCCATGAAAATCAAGATGCATTAATGCTTCTGTATGTATTACATCTCTTTTCAATCATCAAGAAATCATTGATAAGTTTGTTTAAATGTATGTTAGTAAAGAAATGTCTAATGCCCAATGAGTTTAAAAATCTCCTTATAAAATTGTGTTTCAAAATATAGTCTATGACTAGTCTTATACCAACTGTTCATTGAATGTCTCTAAACTGGTTTAATTATTGATCATCTCCACATCCTATCAGATAACAAGAATTATTTGATCTTCAAACATTTACTTGTAGAAGATGAAGTTATGTTTCTGACACTTGCTGTAAGTCTTCAAATGTGTGTTTTCAACAAATATATAGTTCTATGCCTATTTTAATCTTGATAGCCTTGACTTATTTCTAGAGAACCAATATGAAGTTTCCATTCTGCCATGATTCATATGCTTGTTAATTGTACAATGTAAGAGTCTCTGATACAACAATGGTCAGCAGAGTACCTATCCATGGGAGGCAAGGAGATAGTTTAATTTAAACTTAAGTAGCCAGTGGTGGTTCATAATTTGGGAATCTGACAAAGAGCAGTTTGTTTTAGATATATTTAAGGACAATACTACTTTGTGAAAACTTTCATAGTGATAGTTCACTCAGTCTTGTGTGCATGATAAAGTTAAAACATGACAAGATAATAATTCTTTGTAAAGTGAATGTGATATAAAGAGGGTTCTATTGATTGACAAAGTTATGATAATTGTATCAAGGAGGGTCACTGTGGTCTCCACTGCATAGATAGTGCAAAAGAACAATGGGCTATGAACTACATCTGTTCCTATTTCCCTGGCATAATAACAAATTATGCATCACTTCCTTTGAAGGAACTACTATGTGTATTTAACATTCTTGGTTCTTTTAGGGTGTATCTGTGGGCACAAGGAGCTTTGTTCCTCCTATGGTGTGATATACCCCAGGAAACAGGCAAGAAAGGCAAAGTCTGTACACATGTAGAATAGAAAATAAAAGTAAAAACACAATTACAAGTTGCAGGTCTAAATAAAAAATAAACAATAAAACATTAAGAAAAAATGTAACACCGTAAAGACTGCCTGTGTTTTGTTTAAAATGTGCCACAATTTTAAGAAACCCAGGAAATTATCTGAAATAATCAGAAATGAAATCAAGTGCACAGAACATAAAATTAAAATTAAAAACGGACTTTTTACATATCCAAAATGGAAATTTGAAATGATAAGCAATACCACTGAATTAACTCTGAAACTGAAATACTTTTGCATAAAATGTGAAAAAATGTCTATGAAGGATTTATGAAGAAAACTATAAATTAATGTAAAAATTAAATACAATATAAGTATAGAGAAAATTCGTACACATGAATAGAAATGTTTTTCATTCCACTGAAATGGGTAGGTATACAGACCTCATAAAATTCAGCCAAAACTTAATCAAATATTTTGGAGATATCCACAAACTATTTCTAGGGCTTATCTATAAATTCAAAGAAATAACATAGGCTTTAAGAAATCTCAAGTCAGAAGACTAACTTGTTTTAGGACATATGATAAGGCAGTAGCAAGAAAGATACTGATGCTAGCAAGACTAGAGAAAATGGATCAGTATAGTATAGAAGGAGGAGAAATAGAGCCACAGACACAGAATTTATTTCTGTTCAAAATAACAAGGCTGATTTGTAGAGAAATCTGAAAATGATTTTTAAATAAAGTGTTAATAACCACATAAAAATGAATACCTTACACTGTAGGAAAAGTCAACTAAAACAGATGAGAAAACCAAATATAAACCTGAGAGTGTAAATCCTGTGTGAAACTGTGATACAGAGCATTTGCATTTGGGTGAAAGAAAGGACTTAGATAAGGCACAGAAAGCAAAAGTGAAAAAAAAACAAGATATGAATCTGTTTGGTCAAATTTAAGAATTTCTGTTCTCTGTAAAGAAAAAGAAAAGCCCCTGGACTGTGAGGAAATATTTTCACATCATATATTTATACTACAGAATGAATATTTATATATTCACAATATTTATACTATAGTAACAGGTAGAGTGTTACAAACTCAACAGGAAAACCAACATCTCAAAAGAAATAATCAAATTATCGAGGTAAAAATAGTGCTAAGGATTTGAGAAAAAGAAATAAGCTCATGAAGGCATGTACAATAATACTGATCAATGAGCAAACATTGATTTAACCATTAAACAAATATCTGGCAGAGATGATTTGTTTCGTGTCAGATTTTATTTTTTGATTTATTTTATTTTAAAACAATTTTATTTTGCATACCAATCCGGAGTTTGCTCTCCTTCCACTCCCCCTACTTTCCCCCATCTAACCTCCATTCACTCCTTAGAGAGGGTGAGGCTTACCATAGGAAATCAACAAAATCCATCACATCATTTGAGGCAGGACCAAGGCCTTCCCCATCTATCTAGGCAGAGCAAGGTGACCTTCCATTGTTGGAAAAAGTCTGCTTGTTGATTTCCCGCTGCTCTGACTCCCAAAATCATCACACAGAAATCATATTAATTAAGTCACTACTTAGCTAATTACTTAAGTGTATTCCTTGCTAGCTCTTACATCTAGAATTAACCCATTTCGATTATTTTATATTTTACCACAAGGCTAATAGCCTACTGGCACAGTTTCAACTTATCTGTTTCTGGTGGTAGCTCCATGGCTTCTCTTTCACTCCTCCTCTTTCTCCCAGCATTCAGTATAGTTTTTCCTGCCTACTTCTATTTTATAACTGTCTATATTCTTTTTTTTCTCTTTCTCAAGCCTGCATACATTTATCTAACACTATGACCCATTTAGAGGTATTTTATGTCTGCTTCTTTCCTATTCTTTACTGTCTAGGAACACTTCTTAAATGCTAAGTGCTTCTTAAAAATTTAAGGTGCACCATTGCTCGGGGAAATATGGCAATACCTGCTTGCCATGCCCAGTCTGACATGTTGGAGCTGATTGCCGTCTCCAACAGCCATGCACATCGCCCCATCTCTAGGCATACAGCCACTTCATGTTGCCAACAAGCAAGCTGTAATACATTGCTTTAAGCTCTGCCATCTGTAGCACACAGAGATGGTTTCCTAAGGTCAGGATAGCTCTACCTCCTAACTGTCATTGTATTTGATGGACATCTTATGGTGCTGGAATTTCAAATACTATGCATTCTCCACTACATCTGAGCCCACACTTTTCTCTTTGGTCTCTCTTGGACTCCCTTTAAGGATGATGGACCGGCCACATAGCACCTGTCTGCAGCCATCTCCATGACCACTCATTCTTACATACTTCATGCTTTCAAAACCAGTACTGTGTGAGTAACTCTTACATCTTGCAAAATTTGACAGTCAGTTTGGGATGCAGTCTTGACTTACCTAGATGTGAACCCTATAGAATAAAATGACAGGCCTATCAGGAAATGTCCATGGGTGAAGAGTTTAAAAAATGTTATGTAGACAACAAACTACTCCTCAATAAGACATGCATTATTACTACTTTAACTCTACCAAATTACCCATAATTGAGGCACCCACAGTCCCCAGGAAAAATTTACTCTTGTATTTTGCTAAATGGAAATAGAATAAAATTGTCTTCTAAATATTTACTATAGTGATATTTCACTTTTATTTTAAGAAAAGGAGCTTGCCTTAAGTTTAGGGAGTAAAACAGTTGTACTGATCATCTTCACAGACCATCAGTCTTAAAACACACCTTTAATCCCAGTAGCCATGCTAGTTTGTCATAAAAATGAGGCAGCAGTGGTGCACACTTCTATTTCCATCCTTAGAAAGGAGTATAAGACAGGAGGAGACAGCTTTTACACACAGTCTCATCCTGAGATTCCTGGAGGCAGGATTATCATTTCAGACTGAGGTAGAGGTAAGAACCAGTGGCTGGCTGTTTTGCTTTTCTGACCTTCAGGTTGAACTCCAATTTCTGTCTCTTGGTTTTTATTACTCAAGCTACAATTTACTCTCTATTCATAGATTAGTGTGACTGTCAGTCCTCATCAGAGAAAAATCTATGAACAGTAGACATTAGTTAATGTAATAACTCACAACTGGTCAAATGGCATAGAATAAAGGTCTAGCATGCTCAACCAAAGAAGGGGCATAGTTTTTTTTATTTTCCCTCTCAGGAAACTTTGTGAAAAGTTGGTGCAGAAATACAGTAAAAGGCAGAAGTCAGGGAAGTCGTGAGCAAACATGTCTTTGGGTATGACTGGAGCTATGCACTTATGACCCCACAAAAACGGTGGCTTTCTAATCAGACTTGCACAAGAACAAACAAGTCAACATTCTAGTATAGACAGGGAAGGAACCTAGGAGGCCTCATCTTAGTCGAAGCTCTGTGGACTCTTATTACTGCTGGGAGAGTCAGTTTTGTTTTGGAATATGACACCTGGTAGTTAAGCATACTCAAGGGCATGTGGAGAACACTAGGTATACTTAATGGACTATACAAAACTAAGAGTTCATGTTATTTGGGGTGGAGTATGGGAGAGGACCATGAAGGAGTTAAAGATAAGGTGAGGAGCTTAATAAAAATGTGTACACACACATACATGTGTGTTCATATTCATGTGTGAAATTCTCAAGATAAATAAAACTAAATTGTTATATATAAAAAAATGTTGAGTCATAGTCCAGCTGGCCTTGGTGAGCTCTCAATAGATCAGCCCCATTGTCTCAGTGGGTGGTTGCACCCCTCGTGGTCCTGACTTCCTTGCTCATCTTCTCCCTCCTTCCGCTCCTCATTGGGACCTTGGGAGCTCAGACCAGTGCTCCAGTGTGGGTCTCTGTCTCTATCTCCATCCATCACCAGATGAAGGTTCTATGGTGATATGCAAGATATTCGTCAGTATTGCTATAGGATAGGGTCGTTTCAGGTTCCCTATCCTCATCTGCCCAAGGAACTAACTGGGGACAATAAAAAAATGTTGAAAATTGTAGCTCTCCACCGTATCCTAGCAATTGGCACACCAAGGCAGGAGGATTGTTATTATTTTAAGATCAGCTTAGGCTACAAGAATTCCAGGCTGTCTTAGTCTGTAGCATATGACCTGCTCTGGAAAAATGGTGTGTGACATTTTAATCTTTTGACCTTTTTTTTTCTGGTGGGGGAAGCTGCCAACCAGCTCCCAAATAAATCACTCATGTAGAGTCTTATTCTTTCTTTAATTATCCCATCTAGTTTTTGCCTCTGAACCTTTTCCTTTACTTACTTCTGTATATCTTACTTTTACTCTTACTCGTGACTGGCTGGCTGAAGGAAAGGCCCCTGATGTCTGCCTCCCCTTATTCCCTAGAACTCCTCCTCTTCCAGATTTCTTCTTCTATTTCTTCTTCTACTCTGTCTGCCTGCCTTACCTATCCTTTCTCTTGTTTCGCTATTGGTCATTAAACTCTTTATAAGGACCATCAGGTGTTTCAGACAGGAAAAGAATCACAGCTTTACATAGTTAAACAAACACAGCATAAATAAAAGTCACAAACCTTAAAATGATATTCCCCAACAGAAAAAATACATATACGTCATTTACACACATGCATGTATATACTTATAAATACATACATATAGACATACATGTGCATATTCGTATATCATATATCCTAAATTATACATACATAAAATTTGTATACATATACACTGCATCATATACACAGGCTCAGTTCTGTAACACAAGCACATAAGGGACTGAGACAGAATTATAAATTCAAGGCCTACTAGAGTGAGTTGAAGATCATTTTAGGCATCTTAGAGTAATCTTGGCTCAAGATAAATCGAGAAATATATCTCAGTTCTCTAGTTACAGAAACAGTAATAGGTATAATAGATATTGAAATATAGAAACGCTTACAAGCAAGCGTTCAAACAAGGTACAAAGCCCTTTATTCTCCCGTTCTGCAAGAAAACTGTCATTAGAATTTACATATTAATTGAGAAACTAAGAAAGAAGATGGCTACTTGTGTTGAAGCTAAACTTGTTATGCACTACCTCTGAACATTTTCCTAATCAGGGATATTTTTGGAGCTATCGTTTATTCAGACCATTAGTAAATTTTGGATTTTCTTTCTACACCAGACATCTGCTTGTAATTTAGTTTTTATTAAAAATTATTTACCTATGGGTCCATAAAGTCCAAGAGGTAAGGGCACTATGATTTCTTTGAAATGTTTTTAGACCTTTCAGCTGCAAGTATATATCTAGTCAAAGATATAACTGTAGCCTAAAGGCTTTTTTATTTAAAATGATTGTCATCTCATTCATGAGATATATGTAATAAGCCACAAATTCTAACTTACAATTATGTTCTCCTTATAATTTCTTCTAATTCTCAATCATTGTTATTTAAAAGAAAACTGGCAAACATGCTGGTTTTCCATTCTTGCTAAGTATGTATTTCTCAGCTTTCCATGTTGATTTGGTTTGTGTGTCAATTTTTGTTTTGTATGCACACTCAGACATATTTTGCAAGTTAAATTGGAAATATTTTTCATATATAAAAACCTTCATTTTTGTTAACAACTAGAAACTTTTCAAACTCAAACACTTAAACAAAGAGGCAGCAATGTTATAATTTTGTTTTATCAACTAGATCTTAAAATTTTAGGCCTACAAAAATATTTCTGAGTTTTTATTAGAATTATTTCAAAATATTTATTTATAGTCTTTGATACTCAAATAAGTACATTAAAATTGTTTAGAAATTTAATTTATATTAAAATTTTATAGTTCTCATTATATAATATCTATAGATGATAATTTTAGATATAAAGTCTATATATCTATTTTATTTTTTAGATATTTTGATTTAATATTATTCCTATATGTTCTATGAATTTCCTAGTTAGAAAATATTTTGCAAGAATTTTCCCCTGTACTTGCAGTTAATAGACTCCAGTTCATCTTATTCCTTGACACAGAGACAGGATATCAGAATCAGCACTCAGGATATGTCTACCTAGTTAGCATGCTGTGCCTAGATCCTAAAAGACTTCAATGTTGCCGGGCGGTGGTGGCACACGCCTTTAATCCCAGCACTCAGGTGGAAGAGGCAGGTGATTCTCTGTGAGTTCAAGGCCAGCCTGGTCTACGAGAGCTGGTTCCAGGACAGGAACCAAAAGCTATGGAGAAACCCTGTCTTGAAAGTTTAAAAAAAAAAAAAAAAAAAAAAAGACTTCAAAGTTGATTACACCAGCTTACAGTCTACAAGTACCTTGGGAACTTTTAGAAGTTATTCAGGTTCCTTTGAGGTACCTCTTCCTGAAAAATAGCTTGCCTACTGGAAGAAAATAAATGCCCAGGTCAACATTAGTTGGCGTGTCTAATATAACTACATAACCTCCTGGATAAACAGAA
The DNA here is from genome assembly GCF_000317375.1 of Microtus ochrogaster. NCBI lineage: Eukaryota > Metazoa > Chordata > Mammalia > Rodentia > Cricetidae > Microtus > Microtus ochrogaster. The sequence continues at coordinate 35,562,522 of NC_022031.1, forward strand.
ATTTATTATGTCCTGACCTCAAGGCAAAGATAGAAAGAGGATAGACCTGGAAACTATAGGGGCTCACAAAATAGTCTGTTTAGATTTTCTCATGCGTTGGGAAGTCCATGTGTGATAGTTACATCAGTGTGATTTGTTCATAGAACATTGTTGAAGGCCAGGTTCTAAAGATTGCAGAAAGCAAAGTAACAGTGCCTCAGGCAAACCCTGAGTCTGTTCTTTTGGGGAAACCTTGGATGTTCCTATCTCCTCCCACAGCCAGTTCAGGAGCATCAGTTGTCTTCCAGAGGGTGAGATACAAAGAGCCCAGAAAAAGAATGTGATGGAACAAGATAACAAACACTGCAAATAAAAATGGGCACATTTTAATTCGATGTTTAATAATTCATATTTCTCTCACAAAATTTAAAAGCCAAACTATGTAATAATCTTTAATATCCAACTAAGTTTGGATTATCTTTTAACAACATTTCTAGATCACTATATATCCACATATTTTAATTTTATAATAAGTCAATAACACTGGTTGTTTATGAGAATGAGATTATTTTTTTCTATATGGATTTTTCATACCTATTCTGAGCAGTATAAAAAGATTATTTGATAACCATGATCATAAAGTATTTTCTTAGAGGAACAGATCTTTTACTATTTATTTCTCCTTTCTTAATCAAATTCATATTCATGACATCTCCATGAATTGCTCACTACCATGCTATCTTGCTCCTTCACCTCCTGATGACACGTGTCTGCTCACAAAGTATCCCTGCATCTTCTCCAATGTAATATGTATATGTACATATGTAAGCACAGATATACATAAATAAACATACAGGTTTCATATATAACAGAAACTGTGTGGCATTAGACCATTTGTCTTTATACCACCAGCCCAAAATAGCCTCTCTTGCTATTCTGTTCTTCGCTTTAAGAACCCTCCCTTTTTCTACATATGTGTCTTTTTTCTTAAACTTCAGGTATGGCACGCCATATTTACATCAATATGTAAATATGACTTTTATTACTATGAAGTAGATTTTATTTTTTTCATTATCTATTTTAACAAATTTTAATATAGATATTATTCATTACTTGCAACAAAGCCACTATTTTTATACTAAAATTGAGGCTTTATATTTGTTCTGAGTGTTTGCTACTATATCTCTCATATTATCCTATTGCTAACTGATTATTGATTTATTTAGAGTATTGAATTAGCTAATTAATGTAAAATTTTGTGTCATTTGTTTGCCTAACCGATCTAGTATCATCATAATATTTGACAGAATACTGCACAGTAGCATTAATGGTTTCTTGGCTGTCCAACTGTACAGTGTTTTGCATGCCATGGGTATTATGCATATTACTTACAGGTAACCGAATAGTGACTGTTTTGATTGTGGCAGAAAAATGGAAACAGCATAGAAATTGGAGGCAAAGAACTTGATGGCCCTCAGCTTTGACAATGGCCATGTTCCAGTTTAATAATGGACCCATTCTCAAGGCAAGGAGGAGGACAGTTAAAGAGGAAAGACCTTAATACCAGCCAGCACACTCACACTCATATAAAAGCATCATGACTGCTCTCATACACACCTGCACACATGATTATCGGTACCAATTTGATGGTTGAGTTGTTTGCTATAAGAAGCTTGCACTTGCTATGCTGCCCTGCTGATTTTTGATAATAAGTCCAGGAGGATTTTATTGTTCACTTATGAACTCTGATGTGTTTTACCCTGCCTTATCTAATTTTGGTCAGTTAGTGATAAAATGGGGCATTTGGAAGTCATAGATTTGTTTTTGCTCCTATTTATTTCTTTTTGAATTTTAAATGGCTTTGCCTTTTTTTCTCATAAAGATTCAGTTTCTTCTATTTTTTCTATATGGTTTCCTTAGCTCCAGAAGCTAACTGCAATACTGTCTTCCTTGATAGACACTCATTTTAGATTTGTATCATATATTTGTCAATCTTCCAGCCTCAAGTTTATGAAAACACTCTTTAAACTGTTTACACTGTAAAATTTTAAGTAGCTTTGTCTGCTTATGTAAAAAAGGATATTATGCAAGCTTTGCAAAAATCTGTGTGCAAGAAGAATTTAATGACATCATACAGTTTTTATTTTACATAGGCATGAAAATAGAGTGCTAGGTAAAGTATTCATTTGACTTAAGTTTTCTGGAATTATGATTATGAGTGTATATATAAATAAAACAATAAGCCAGGAATATTTATTATTTCTGAATTTGTCAATGACTTTTTTATTTATAAAACCACTTATTCTGTGCTAAACTGTCTCAGTCAGGATGTTCCTAACTGTAAAATTTAAAACTATTTAATCAGAAGAGCATTTATGGATAATAAAGCATTATTATTTTATTGTTTTGAATAGTTCTTGATAGCAATTGTGAATTTTTTTATTAAATAATCTTCTGGCTAGTGACAATGACATTAATAAATGCGGCTTTGGTTTCTCTACTCTGCCAGGGCTGGAAATTAATGTTTTCACAACACACACTAACAGTGACTTTGTAAAGGGGGAATTGGAAGAAATAGTTCATTATGAATCAGAATCATCCCGTGGATGAAATTTCAAAATAATAAAGCTGTGGAATTTGCACCACTATGTCTCTAATATGATTACTTATTCTATTCATTTACTTCCGGGATTTTTCTTATAAATATTTTCTTTATTCTGTGTAAAACACGGCCCCTAGTAAAGCTATAACTATTATCATCATGTTTCTCCTCACTGTTGATTTGAAAGTTTTACAGCTAATCATGTCTGACTAATTCTACCATTGGTATTATTGAATTTGCTATGTTGTAGAGAACCCAGTAGGATTAACAAGTAAAACTGCTTTGTTACTGACATGACATTATCACAACTGCCATGGCTGCAAATTTGACTTTTACAAAAGCAAATGCTTTCAGAATATGGAATGACAAGTGTCAAAAGGTGACTCATGACTATTCAGATTTTAAACTGAAGCCCTTAAAATATAATCTGGATTTTAATGAATGCTTTTCTTTTATCCACCCTGTCCATTTCATAGGCTTTCATTAGAACAGCCCCAAAGGTGATCCATGCTGATTAAAAATTATGACACTTCATTTTCATAATAGAAGCTCATTTCAATTCTACAACCAGAAGGATTTGAATGAACAGAAAACTTCTCCGTGAAAAGCATTTTAGCAAAGAACAATACTCAACAAATCTGAGCTGACAGTCAAACCAAAACAAAGAAGTTTCTAAGACTCTCATTTTCTGATCACAGCTTTATATGCATTGAGATTCTATTATCTACAATGAAGAAATGGTGTCTTCAGATTTCTTCATATCCTGAAGACCTTGGCTTGTATTGCTTTTCAATTACAATTGAAAAGGAGAAAATTTCTTCTTTGCTTCTTCAATGACAAGGACAGTTCCCTGATTCATATGGTTAATATCATGACCTGTGCAAATCTTGTACATTTTAAAGATTTGAAACTGTCATGCTAACAAGTTTCATTGTTGCCCAATGAGTATGTGAACATGAAGAGACCTAGTTTCACTGATAGGCTGCCTTAGATTTCTCTAGACTCTGAAAGCTAGAAATTTGATGATTTGTAACTACATTCTCATAGAGCTGTAGCCTTTCTTTTTCTGTCGTTTCAGATCTTAATGCCTATAGAAAGTCTGTATGCATACAGAGTCATAGTAATTTTCTTTCCTTGGATATTGAGCTTGGCCATGCTGTTATGAGAACTGGGATAATAAGTTCATGATCTCAGGAAATTGAGCAATTGACAGATTGCCATTGATAACAATGTTGATAGTCCTGTTTAGCTGTAACTATGTAACTAAGTAACACACATTTTCAAATGATGCTTTTCTCAAAGATAAAGTGAATGTGGCTTCATTTTCAGTAATATAAATTGCTGTGGAGAGTAAAGTGTTACAACATAATAAGATGCATAGTTTTGTAGTATGTTTGGCAAAATACATATTTCAATTAGTTAGTGATCTCTGACAAAACACAATTCCTTACCCTTAAGTGTTAATAGGCCTAATGACTATCTTCTCACTAATAGAATCCTTTAGTGACTTCTTTCTGGAGAATAGAAATGGCAAACCTGGTTCTATGGTTAGAGCATAGGGGACGCGGTAACTTTCATCTTTCTCTTTTTAAATGGTGTGTTCTAGGGACAGTTGATAAACATGTTGCCATGAGTATAAGAAGTCTCATGAACAGATTCAAATGGCAATAGAAAGAAAGTGCCCTATGTATATCAAGTGCCTGGGGCCTAATGTTAACAGTCAAGGGAGTGGGCACTTGTCGAGATGTTTTAAACTCCTGATAATAATAAACATGTCCCTTGTTTTGTGTCACTATGCTTCAAAAGGTTATTTGTTATTCAAAAGCAGTTTTTCGATGCTGCATCTATTATTGGCATTATTTTCCTCCCAGGTTCCTATGACATCTGAAGCTACTCTTTTAGGTGCACGGATCCCCCATGCAGAGCTGCAGATGGGTACCTTTTGGGGGAAAACAAACCACCGCTGTGCTCCCTGTGACTCCAGTTGAAGCCAACTAAAATGTCAGCGTTAACAGCCCACTCAACACCCCTGCCTCCCTGCACCCCCCATACAGACTGTTTCAAATTAAAGCTTTTCCATAATTTGTCATCAGGAAAATATTCTTACATCTTATAAATCATCCGGAACATGATGTCTGACACCTAGTCATTCACACAATCACAACACAGGCTTCCTTTGGTGCCCCCCTTCCAATCTCCTGTATCTTGTCTTTTCTATACGAGTGATTATTTTAACACCCAAAATTTGCTAATGAAGCCCCATTAGGAAGTTTTGTTTTTCACCGATACATTTACCCCCAATAAGTTGCATTTCTAGTTAATATAACTATATATGTTCCAATATGTATTTATATACTTTAAAGAAAAATAGGGCTAGATTGTAACAAGTGTTTTTTGAGCATTATTTTGTATGTAAGTATCCACATTCCTCTTTGATGAGAGTCATAATCTGATCAACTTCAAGCACCATTATTAGAGACAAATGTCAGATCAATCATAGGGCATTACATCATAGTAACAACAACCAAAGGCTTATTTCCAATCATTGAAATTAGAAATGGGAGCCTCTGCTTGCTCATTGTCTCTGTCTTCATATCTAGGCTTTTCCCAAAGGTTGTTAATAGATGTTGACTTCTCTGAGGAGTGATTCTTACCACTCAGTTTTGATTAAAAGTCACATGATACTGATAAATAATCAGAATAATTACTTCAAATTTTTAAAATAAATAACTTATCAATTAGAGTATATCAAAATATTTTAGAAGTCCCTGATAGTACAGATAGCAATATCTTTTTCTGTATAAAATATTTCTAAACAGTGTGTGTCTATTGAACTACAATTGTTCCATTATTCAAGTGACATCCTTTTTAGCATTTATTTCCATAGTAGTATTTGATATCATTTCCCTAATTAAAGAGGAAACTTTAACTGGAGCCCATAAACACAGTCAATAAAGAAGAAAGCTGAGTGCTATTCTACATGTATCTGAAAAAGAACTCATGCCCACCGCTTAATTCCTATCCTATTTCAAGTTGTGTTCATTCATTCTACTCATGGGACATTATTTCATTTTTTTGTCAGTTGACATAGAATAATTTATGTAATTCTTAAATTATATGCTTATAGGAAAGTACACATGTGCTATTTTAATTTTCTTTAGTGTAATTGCAGGGTGAATTTTAAAACTGATTTCAGCTGCTTGTTATTTCTACAGCACTAATAAAAATTAATCTCAACAGTTACAAATAACTTCCAAACACAGAATTGCTAAATTAGACCTTTACAACTTCATTTTAGAAGGTCTGTAAATGTTTTATATTTTCCTTTTATAGGTCTTAGATAAATATTTATTCAACTTTTTACTTCAATCTTTCCTCGGACAATTCCAAATAAAGTATAATTCATAGTTACAAGGAATAGTTCATAACTATACGTTTAATGTGCCAAATAATAGTCCCAAGAATGACTTTGGTAGTGCCATTTGCTTCCTAATATATGGAACAGTATGAAGACTATGAAGACCGTGATGTCAATTCATAAAATAAAATGCTGCCTTGGTTGGAACCGAGAGATGGATGACTTGAGGGTTAGGAGTACTTCTCTTGCAAAGGACCTAGGTTCAGCTACAAACACTCACATCAGGCAACTCACAACCTCAGTAACTTCAGGTCCTTAGATCTGACTCCCTCTTCTGTCTTCTGAAATTATCTGCACACATATGGTGAACATATATCTACAGTCATACACACACACACACACGCACTTAAGTAAATCTTAAAATAGATATGCTGTGGTTGGCTGAGGGACAATTAATTATTTAAATTAGTGTGAAATGTAAAGATTATATTGACTAAGTTTATAAATACTACAAGGCCAGTCTTATTCATCTCATAAAATACCTCAATAACTACATTAAAATATATTATTTGATGTGAAAAATATGCTGCTAATAACTGAAGTAGTCAGATAATCAAAATACATACATGTTAACATGCCTATATATTTATGTGTATATATATATATAATAACTCAATATGAAATTGGAATTCTCTATGTCAAATCAGCTTTTGGTCACATTATTTTGTTTGAAAGGTGGTAGACAGTAAACAAGATAGCAACATTCATATAAAATTACACAAGTTAATTTTCTCACCATCCCAACAGAAAGGGGTGGTATGGCCTCTAGGAGCATTTTTATATAATTGCCCTCCATTAGACTATTGTAGCCCTCTGATGGGGAATCTGTCAGCCAATGATCTTTAAGAGGTGGGATCAGGTTAGGGCATGACCTTTTGAGTACTGGGGAAAAAATGCCAGCCAGCCCAGGGTTCACTCTCTCTGTGGTTTCCGCGCTACACATCTGAGGATAGACTTTCCGTTCCTGTTTCGTGAGTTTGCCCCTTATAATAAGGAAAATATAATGGGTTTATTTTGGAGTTGGCCTGGCATTCTTTGACCCATGTCCTACAAGAGACCTTTCTACTGTATTAGCTTTACTTTAAAATAGCTGTCTCCCTGTCTTGATACAGCAAGAGTCATTATTTGTCACTTTATGATAAGTATATGTCTCCTTAAATATTATTTCCAAAGCTGAATTGTATCAGCAATATCATTGTTTTTAAGAATAAATTGCTTTGAGCATTTCTGTATGGTATATAAATTTGATTCACATTCTATATTTGAATATATATAAATACACTCATATATATATATATATATATATATATATATATATATATATCCAAACAATCTATAAAAGCATACACACTCATATTTGTACGTCTTTCTGTGCAGAGTACTTTCTTATCATTGCAATTTGCTAATACAGCCATGTTTGGAAGGATAATCAGGTCACCTAATATGCAGACATATGCAGTTATCTTTCATGGGTGATTGGTCACAGATTTAAAAGTGTATATAGTAATGTTCTGCCCAGTTCTCCATAGAGAAAGATTTTGCCCTATCAGTTGCCTAGAAGTGCATCTAATTGCCATGCCCTGCTGCACATCATCTTTTTCTCCCCATGGAAATCAATAATGGCCTCTGTGGGATCCTGGATTTGAGTTTGAATATGTTTAGACAATAATTGTCTGTGTAGCAGAATTATGCAAAGAGATAAACAGATTTTGAATCAATCAACATCTAGATTGCTGGTTTATTTATTGATTTTTGAGCCTTTGTTTTCCTGTTAAATCAGAGCAGAAATATAAAAAGGTAATAAATATTCTGATACTGTTTTCAGGATGGATTTTATCCTTACGACTATGACTTACAGAAGTTAAATGGACCTGATAAATTTACACTTGTTCATTTTACTCTCTGAGAATTTTTCCCACTTCATAGGTAGCTGTTAAGTACATCGCCCATATTGCAAAAAATATATACCCATTCATTAACCACATTTAATCACATTACATTATAATGTCTACATATATGTATCTTTCATTTTGAAGTATATACAATAAAAGGAAAATTGACTTGAAAAGTGAATGTAGCACCTAAAATCCCAGTGTTACTTGAGCATAGATAGTGCATATCCATATAATTCAAAGAATGTTAAATATTTGGTTTCTAAGGTTAAGTGACTATGTAAGTTGTGTCAATATATGGAATAGACTATGAATATATTATTAAAAGCAAATATCTCTAATCTCCTTGGACTCATGTAGTAATATGAACTCTATGAACCCTGAACATACTGCAATGTAGATTCAGTAAATAGAAGAATCATAAGCGTCTAGGGAAAAGGTTTCCAATATGAACTTTTATTCATAGCAAAAGATTATTTTTATGATTGCTGGCTAAAAGACAGATCTTTTGGAATAGACCTGTAATCCAGCTGCTTTGGGGATGGTGGCACAAGGATCGTAAATTCAAAGTCTTTATGGACTTCAGTGAGTTCAACGCATGTGGAACACTCCAGTGAGACCCTGTCTAAAAATAAAAGATAGTAAGTAGGAAGGCAGGGATATATGTCAGTGCTAGAGTACTTGCCTAACATGCACAAGTACTGAAAATAATTTTAAGAAATCTAGACGAAGCACTCATTATTTACTCTATCATATCTTTATCAATTCAACCTGCTACAGTTTATTGAAAAAAATTTAATATGAAGAAAATAATATCAGAATCAGAATGTTCCACTTAATTGATTTTTGGTACTTCATTTTCAAAGAAACATTCACTGGGATATTGTTTGATTAAATGGATTTTGGGAAATATTAGTTTTTATAATTACATAGTGATCCAAGTTTAGAATTTAATCCAGTCTCCATAAATTAAACTATTTGAATGTTTCTATATTTTAAAATTAATAAGTGTTGTCTATTTAAAATCATGATATCGATGCTTTAGAGAAAATTTAAGAATTATTTATTCCTCATTTTTAGATGAAACAGAGCAAATGTTAGAATTGTTACATGGTTCCCAGAGTCAGTATTTATTTCACAAAAGAATTAGCTCTATGAACAAGATTAGGTTAGAAGTGTATAATAAAACTGAAGCATCTCTTTAGTAATTTATAAATGATAATAATGCCTAATAGAAAAGGTTGAGTATAGGAGATCTATCCATCCTTAGTAGGAGAGACAAAATACAAAGTAAATTAAGTTAATAACGGATGGAATAAAAAAAAATAAGCAAGAGCAAGTGGATCTATGGCATTCCAGAAAAGTACAACAGGGTAAAGAAATTTTCTCATCAAAACAGGATATTGTAGACCAAAGAAGACAATCTAGATGAGAATTCAGGATGCTTAAGTCTTTCTTTGAAGAATAACTCTCTAATCCTTATTTCTCAGTAAATAAAATAGAGGACTTTATACCGTAAAGATTATGTTAAAAAACATTAATTGGAAATTTGATAATTGATGAGTCACTAATAAAATCCTGTTATAAACATTATTTTTTGCTGTAAGAATAAGAATGCTACCCACAAGCATTTGTTTAGAAAGTGTGGGGGTTTGGTTAATTGATAAATTTCTCCCTTAAGTTTGGTTATTTGAATACTTGGTCCCTAGATGGTGGTGCTGTTTAGGGAGGCTTAGGAGGTATGGCCCCACTGCTGGAAGCTAGTGGAGGATGGGTTTTAGAATTTAAGTCCTCGGTTAGAGTTACCCCAGGGAAGAAGATATGTTAACTAAGGGAACCATTTTAGGGTTGGCAAGAGTCTTGGCTCTAGAGAGGTTCCCAGGTGTCCAAGGGGATTTCCCCTGCGAGGTCCGTGAGCAGCAGCAGAGAGGGTGCCTGAACTGGCCTTCTCCCATAGCCACACTGATGAATATCTTGCATAACACAATAGAACCTTCATCTGGTGAGGATGGAGATAGAGACAGAGACCCACACTGGAACACTGGACTGAGCTCCCAAGGCCCAGATGAAGAACAGAAGGAGGAAGAACATGAGCAAGGAAGTCAGGACCGCGAGGGGTCCGTCCACCCTCGGAGACGGTGGGACTGATCTAATGGGGGAGCTCACCAAGCTGGATTAGGTCTGAATGAGCATGTGATCAGACTGGACTCTCTGAATGTGGCTGACAATGAGGACGGACTGAGAAGCCAATGATAATGACACTTGATTTTGATTGTACTGCGTGTACTGGCTTTTTGGGAGCCTAGTCTGTTTGGATGCACACCTTCCTAGACCTGGATGGAGCAGGGGGGCTTGGACTTCCCACAAGGCAGGGCACCCTGATTTCTCTTATGTCTGGAGCATAAGGGAGAGGGAGAGTGGGGGGAGGGGGAGGGAAATGGGAGGATGGGAGGAGGTGGAAATTTTAAAGAAAGAAAGAAAGAAAGAAAGAAAGAAAGAAAGAAAGAAAGAAAGAAAGAAAGAAAGAAAGAATTTAAATCCTCATACCACGCGAGTCCACTCTACTTCATGTTTACCACAAAAGATGGGAGCACCCATTTTTCTGCTCATGTTGCCTTGCCTCTTGCTTTTCCATCATGATGGACTCTGGTCCCTCTGAGCCAAGAACCCAAATAAAGTGGTACCTTTATAACTAGCTTTATTCATATTGCCTTTGAGCCTTTTGACAATATTTATTTTTGCTATTTTGTAACCATTGTAAATCATGTATGTTGCTTTTCTTTTTTAAAAAAAGATTTATTTATTTATTTTTATTATGTATACAACCTTCTGCCTCCATATATGCCTGTGTTTCAGAAGAGGGCGCCAGATCTCATTACAGATGGTTGTGAGCCACCATGTGGTTGCTGGGAATTGAACTCGGGACCTCTGGAAGAGCAGCCTGTGCTCTTAACCACTGAGCCATCTTGCTTTTCTTAAGGAACACGGCAATAGCATTACTAATCGCTGGCAGAGATCTGTTGTCTTGGCTATTCATTTTGTTTGTGATTTTGTGATGGAATCGAGGCATCTGGAGTTAGGTCACCGGCAGTGTTTCTTATCGGGAGAATTTTGTCTTACCCATCATTGAGTGGATGCTCATATCTGTTTCCTGATTACTCAGTTTTTCAGGTTACAGATCAGTGAACAGGGCTTAGGTCTTGGGGTAATTGGGTGTTGATGTTCCAATGTGGTATCAGAAATAGTCTTGGCTCAGCCCTAGCAGGGGCATTTCTTAGTCCCAGAGAAGTCCTTTGGTAGCACTATAATATATTCTTACAATCGATTCACAGGTTTTTGGAGGATACCCAGGATTTAATCTGGGGCAGCAAATGTTGGTGGAGTGATGGAATGAGTCTGGGGTCCCCACCAGGCATGGGAGGGTTGGAAAGAAAGCATGGAACACACTGTCCTCAGGAAAGCCTCAAGGATGTATGGAATTGGCAGCAAGAACTGATAGCCTCTACCTCTAAGCTGTAAGTATGCTCCTTGAAAGGCATGACAGCTCTGTGAATGCCACCCTTCTAATTATCAGGGCATCGGATAATTCAGGGAACATGTAGGATAGATTACATTAAAGCAAATAATTTCAGATAGGAAGGAGGCTCCGCAAGTGTTGTGAGTGAGATTTTCATTTCTGAATTTTCTTATCATTGCGTGTAGAATTGAAGGGAAAGGGAGTAGGAGGTAAGGATCTTGGCATACGTGAGTCAGTCAGTTAATCTATTTTAATTATATCGGCAATCATACCTCCTCCTGAAACAAAACTCTTCTGCATTTTAGTCATGTCTTTTAATTAGATGTGGATCAGCAAACAGTATTTTATTACAATACATAAGATTCAAACTAAAAATGATGAAGAGCAAAATTATAAGGACTCAAATGAAAGACCTGCAGAATGCCTGCTTACCTAGGCAGCCCATCCCCCAAGACTGCCATGCTTGAAGATCTGTTATACACTCCTCTATCTTTAGTGGTCACCATCTGTTATAAAATCAATTTCATACAGCCAGTTTCACCTTTCTTTACTATTGTTTATAATGGCCTGATTTAATAGGTATACTAGGCAATGTTAATAAGTAACCCCTAATACTCACTATGATTACAGCAAGTTTTTTTCTATGCTCTAAGCTCCAAAGAAAATGACTCTATTACTCCCCCAAATTTGTTTTGTGTTTGTTTTTTTCCTCTCCTTTTATTTTTTATTTACATGTAAAAGTATTCTTGGTACATAGCAGAAATGTCAAATCTTCCCATCTCTGCATGATTTCAAACTAGACAAAAACAGAGAATTTCTTCCCAAGGCTTATAAGAATGTGTTCCACCAGCGCTTGAAAGAATCTTTTACACTCTGTCTTCATTACAGCGACACTATTTTTTATTGTTATGATCTATTCCTGATAAGCTATTTCCCTGATACCAGCCTGCTTTTATTCTACCGAGCCTGTAGAAGTCTGCGTTTGTCATGATGCAACATGCATTACCACACATGTTTGTTTATGAGATTATCTGAGTGACTACTATGTTGGGCTAAAGCACTTGGCCCATGACAGTACACATCAGAGAATAGTCAATGCATAGTTTTGAATGAATAAATATCTGATGATAATTTTATAAGAATTATATTATTAAATAAATGATATAGGTGGGTAATAAAAATATCCAGTAGTATTTATGTTTTTCTTTTTAACCCCATTTGTTGAAAATAGAGTGCTTTTTCCTCAGATTATATCCTGACTGTAGTTCCCCTCCCCCTACTCCCCCCACTTTCTCATCACCTCCCGTCCCACCTGGATCCATTCCCTTTCTCCTTCTCATTAGAAAACAGACTTCTAAGGAATAGTAATATCATATAATATATTAAGAAAGCACAAAAACTAACACATCAGAATAGCACACAACAAGCAAACGAAAAGAAAAGGAACAAATAACAGATATAAATGAAGAGACACACTGCAGGGAGCCAGACAGCCAACAAGCAAACGAAAAGAGTCCAACATAAGGAACAAATAACAGATATAAATGAAGAGACACACTTGTTTGCATACACCGGAATCCCATAAAACAACAACAACAAAAAACACTAAACAGGAAGACATAAGGAATACACAAAAAGTAAAAATATATCTCTAAAAAATTAATATAAATGGGAATACCTCTGACATACTGTAAAACAAGGAATCTCTAAAGATGCCACTGAGTTCATTTTCTGTTCTGCTGTTGAACATGTAGCCTATCCTTAAAAGTAGTTTGTTTCCTCCCTGAGGCTTCCTGAAAGAAAGCTAAGTTTTCTAAGCGGCTATCATTTGGAGATGGATTCTGAGTTATGTATGGGGGCACATGTCCACTTGTTTTGAACGAGTACCCCATCTGGTACAGATCTGTGCAACCGCTATGCATGTTGCCTCCGTTTCTGTGAGCTTACATGTGCATCGATCATGTTGATTTAGATGACCTTGTTTTCTTGGTCCTCTCCATCCTCTCTGGCTCTTACACTCTTTCTGTCTCCTCTTCTTTGAGCCCTGAGTGGAATGATTTGATGGAGGCCACCCACTTGGGCTGAGTATTCCAAGGTCCCTTGCTCTCTACATAATGTCTGGCAGTGGATCTCTGCATTGTTCCCATCTGCTACAAGATGAAACATCTCTGATGATGGCCAAGCAAGGCACTCACATATGAGAGTATAGGAATGTCATTAGGATGCTTTTTATTGTTACTTTTCCCTAGGTCCCTAGGCTAAGGAATCTCAGGATCTTGGTTACCAAAACAGTGTCAGGTAAAAATTCAATTTTGTAGAATTGGCCTTCAGTCAATTCAGGTATTGATTGGTTACTCCTACAAGCTTTGTGCCACCATTGGCCTAGCATCTCCTGAGGTAGGACAACATTGTATATAAAAGTGTTTGTGGATAGGTTGATGTTTATGTTTCTTCTTTGGTAACATGCCAAGTACTTTTTTGCATTATTGATGCTAATAAGTAGAGGTAGAAGGTTCTAGGTAAATACCAATTCAATTTTTCCAAGTTGAATCAGTTATTATATTCTACAATTTGAACCTGTTTTCAGTTTCAAATTATTTCACTTGTTTTTCCTCATCTATTTGAGCTCCAATTTTCAGACTTATTCAAACTAATTTTGACATTAGGAAGTAGAGACAATCAAGAGGGTATCTCCAAAGCTCTAAGGACGCACAGAGAATTTTACTTTCATCTCAGGTCTTCAAGGTTTGACAGCATTCTTTCTGCCTGCCACTTACCCTTCTTTTTTTTAATGTAAATTATGAGTGCATTGGGCTGTCATCTTTTCTTCCTTGTATGCATAAATTATATTAAGATTTTTTAGAAACTGGTTTTTCTGTGACCTTCTAGGAGAAGACATATTTCAATATCTCCTTGCTAGTGAACTCATGATGAAATATTGATACAGGATCTCATTTTCTTCCTGGTTTATCTTTGAGTTGTCTATATTTAGTTTTATAAAAATATTAAGTAGAGGGTAATATTAGTAATACCAGCCTAATATGGTAGTGCAGACACTGTCCATTGTTTTAACATTTATAATAGGTTGTGCAATATTAATACATAACTAAAAAGTATTTAAAAATGTTTAAATCTGAGAAGACAATTAAAAGACTATTCTTGGTTATATAATCTCTTAAATACATGGATATGCAGAAAGAAACTGTGTGTGATACATATGTATGTGTGTGTGTCTGTGTGTGTGTAGTATGTATGTACATATGTATATGAGTTCAATGGCCAAATTCATATTATTAATTATTCAGTATTATATAAACACAATTGTATATCTTAAGTAAATTGGGAGCATGGGGACCTTGAGAGAGCATTGAAAGGTATGGGAGAGGCAGGGAGGGGAGCATAGAAAAATATAGAGCTCAATAAAAATCAATAAAAAATACACACATATATACTCCTCAGTAACCCAGTGTCTCAATCTTACGTGTTCTTATATGTATACCTTTAAATAGATAAAGATTACTATCAGTAAATGGATCAATTATTTTCCATTAAAAGAAGTCTAGAAATATATTAAGTCTCCAGATCCCAAGGAAACAAACTTCAGCTACATCAAAATTTGTAGAAAATTTCAGCATTTACTTACTATAAACTTAACTATTCTGTACAGTTCAGTGCCAGTGGAAGGAAGCCCTGGCTTATAATTTCATGGATAGAAATGAAATGAACTATATGTCCACTGTTCACTCTTTTTTAGTAGACATTATTTGACATGCTAATGTCTATCCTGTTTTCATTGATGACAATTGGAGTGAGTCTGGAGCCACCAACAACAGGGTGATATTTTATTGACATTTTATATTTTCAGATGTTGGCTTGCTCTCAGCCCAGTAAAAGCTCAAATCTGGATGGCTTCACTAGAGAATTCTAATAATTAAAGGCCTTATCACAATCCTTGCCAAATATTCTCAAAATTTCACAGAGGAAGATGGACTTCTAAAGTGATATTTTAAGATTTTGTTGTTTGTTGTTGGTGTTGGTAGTGGTGATACTGGCAATATTGGTGTGTGTGTGTGTGTGTGTGTGTGTGTGTGTGTGTGTGAGTGTGTACATGCACACATGTGTCTGTGTGTGTGTTTGCATTTGTACTTGTTTTGGTATTTTAAAATAAGGTCTCTGTAGGCAGAAGTTTCATTCCATCAGCATCTCACAAGTAAACACACAAAGGCTTAATATTAAATATAAATGCTTGGGCAATAGCTCAGGCTTATTACTAACTAGCTCTTATAACTTAAATTAACCCATTTCTATTAATCATTATGCTGCCCTGAGGTTTGTGACATTTACCTCTCTGACATGTCTTTCTTCCTTTCTGTCTGGTTGATGACATCTCTCACTCTGCCCTTTTCCCCAGAGTCCTCTATGTCTGGCTATCCCTCCTATACTTCCTGTCTACCTACAAGCCAGTCAGCTCTCTGTTAAACCAATCCAAGTAACAAATCTTCATATGTACAAAAGGATTATTCCACAGCAGGTCTCATATATCCCAGGCTTGCCTTGAGATTGTCAAAGAGCTAAGACTGGTTTAGAATTCTTGACAATCCTTAGTCTGCCTTCAGTGTTTTAAAATATATGTGTACACAACAACTTTTGTCTGAACAGAACTTCTGTCTAATTCTTTTTCAGGCTAGTATTTTTGCAATACTAAAAGACAGTGTCTTAGTTTATTTTCTGCTGCTGTGCTAAGACATCATGATTAAGGCAACTTACAGAAGATAGAGTTGATTGAGCTTACAGTTTCAGAGAGTGTCCATGAGAATCATGACAGATAAATAACAGGGCAGGCATGGTGCTGGAGCAGTAGCTTAGAGCTCACCTGTTGATCAAACAGTCAGATGGCAGAAAGAGAAAACTTCCTGGGAATAGCATAGACTTTTGAAACCTCATCCACCCTCAGTGACACACCTCCTCCAGCAAGGCCACATCTCCAAATCTTTCCCAAAGGCTCCCACCAACTGGGAACCAAGTATTCAGATATATGAGTCTATGGTGGCAACTCATTAAAAATGACCACAGAAGGCAGAGATCCTGTAAAAATTAAACCAAAAATCAAGAACTTTGCTGAAATATATAAATACATTCTCAAAAACCTAGCAAAATAGTTTCAGTGACTTAAGTGGATATAAAACATGTGGGAGTAACATGAATGTTGAAAGAATTAATAAAAAATTATGTCATATATGTTTATTTAATGAAATAGCAATGATGCTTAAAACAAAACAATAAATAAAAAGGATGTATTGTCATATGCTGCAGCATGGATGAATTTGAGGACACTGCTTAATGAGTTAAGTCAGTCACAGAAGACAAATGATGTAGGAATCTAAACAAATGAGGCACATAAAATCATCAAATTTACAGAGACACAGTAGAAAGGTATATACAAATGGGCTTCAGAGAAATGAAATCATGAACTGTTGCCACTCACTAGGAATGGAGTTCTATTCATGAGCAAAATGTCCTAGAGATACTCAATGCAGAACCATATTTTTAGAACTACAGGGCTGAATATGTGATTAACAATGGTAAATCTATGCTTAAAATTGTTGAGAATAGATTTTGTGTTTTATTGTTTGAACCTCTATAAAAATGCACTCATTTTTTATGTGATAATATAAGTATTTTAAGGTATGCTTTCAACATGGTTTTCTGCTGCCCATTTTTCTGATATTAAAGCTCCAGGATTTAAATCAGTACTGAAAAACATAGTTATACTTCAAAGCAGTTGAGAAGAGTCAGGAAATTCTGTGGTTAGCTATGGTTTAAGTAAGTCTTGTACCTGAAAGATTCATACGCTAGCAACTTGGCTCCAAGGTTGGGAATGTTGAAATGAGCTAGCCTCCAGGGTAAGGAGCCCATATTCCAACCTGGTAATGGAGATTCTGGGCTAGTAAATGCATTAGTGAATCTTCCAGAAGGGCTCAGCCCTGCCAGGTGGGGTAATGCACAATAACGGTTGTTATGGAAACAGTCTGCTTGCCCTAGTCTTTGCTTCCTTGTCCATAAATTGAAGCTGACATGTTTAAGTACCCAAAAATCTCTCAACACGATGCTGAATCATGCTGTTTGGGCCTTCCAGAGAACAGAATTATAAATATCTTTATAAAGTACTGCCCATCAATTACTTTGATATAAGAACACTAGGCAGGCAAAGGTAATAATATGGAAAAATTTATTATTCACTAATTGTAGTTATTGGACTAGCCATATCCTCCCATAATCTATATAGAGTGTTCATAAATGGATTTTAATCAGAGCTTGTATCTGATCCCAAGTTTGCCTGAAGTCAAAACATGAAATTCTCAAAACATGAAATTCCTAATTATGCATTTGTCCTTCCACAAACCATATATAGATTATAAGCAGCCATTACACCTTCAGGTGTTCCTAGACAGGTGGATATACCAGATTTTATAGCATATCTGGCCCTTGGCCTAGGTAATATAACTACTTTATCTAAACATAAAAAGGTATTTTATTAATAATTTGGTAATGACTGATAATCATTAGTTTTATATTTAATTGTAACGCATTAAACATATAGTTCAATTAAAATGTTATGCGAATTTCATAACTCATTTTTATATAATTTTGACAAAAACCTTAAAGAAGCTAATCATCATCCCTAATTTGGCTTCAGATTTTAAGACAGGATGCCATACTCAACAAAGAATAAAAAAATGTGATGTTCACATAATTAATATTTCTAGGAAAGTAGAGAAGTCTTACCATACAGCTGTACCAATGGCTGTGCTTTTTGGGGTTGCTGGTAATGTGAACTATACTGGGGCACTTATATCTATTCATGAGGTAATATGATTGAAACCTCCAGTTTATGTTAAAAAAGGGAATATGATGTATAATCTTAGTTGTCAACTTGACTACATCTAGAATCAAAAAAAAAAAAAAAGCTGAAGCAACTGGGTATTTCCACGGGGAAGTGGATCAATAAATGGGGTACATGTGGTTTGAATGAAAATGGCCTTTAAGGGAAGTTAAGTATGTCTTCTTAGAGAAAGTGTGGCCGGGCGATGGTGGCGCATGCCTTTAATCCCAGCACTCGGGAGGCAGAGGTAGGCGGATCTCTGAGTTCGAGGCCAGCCTGGTCTTCAAAGGGAGTTCCAGGACAGGCTCCAAAGCTACAGAGAAACCCTGTCTCGAAAAAAAAAAAAAAAAAAGAGAGAAAGTGTGTCACATTGGAGGTGGGTTTTGAGGTCTCATGCATGCTCAAGCCACTCCAAGTGTTTCAGATGACTCCCTTTCCACCCCCTGTGCAAAATGTAAGGACTCACATCTCTTTCTACAGCACCAAGTCTGCCTCCACATGGCTGTGCTCCATTCCATGATATTAATGGACTAAACCTCAGAACCTGTAAGTCATCGCCTCAGTCAAATGTTTCCTTTTATAAGAGTTGCTATGATCATGGTGTCTCTTATAAGCAATAGAAACCCTAAGTAAGACAGGAATACCCACCCTAAATTTGCTCTACACTTCTGGTGATAGCCCATAGAACATGCCAGAAGCCTTGCATGGATGATGTTTAAAACTGTATTAGAGAAAGAGTAAGCATTGCTTGTCTGAGGCTTGTGATGGAAAGCATGGGAATTGAGGTAAGGAGGAGACCAGATACATTTGTGTAGGAAAGGGTTCACAGTGACTGAGTATAATTAAATTTTCTCTGGAAGACAAAGGAACACTGCCGACTAATTCACGACTATGCTTTCACATAACATCCTATGTGATACCAGAAGAACTGAGTAATTATATCAGCATATATTCATTCATCTTTAAACTTGTGTCCAGTATCCCTTGGACAGCTCACATTTTATCAACAAAAGCCTGTATGACTCTAATTATAATTTACTTAGGTCACTTTTTTATTGCAAAACTAACTCAACATCATAAAACATCTCTATATATTTTCACTATTAACAAAAAGGTCTAAAGGGTAAAAGAGACTTCTCTTAGGAGGCAACACCTGACCGTTCATCATAATCACTCAACTCTAGTTTCCATCTCAATATTTTCTCTCTGGTGTCAGAATCTGACAGTCTCACCTTCCCCTTCTGCTTCATGGCTAAAACCTTCAAGAAAGAATCTTGACCTTGCTGATCAAGCTGTCTATATGATTTCCGTCACCAGAGAAATTCCAAATTACCTGGTCAATGTCTCTGAAAGATTCAGTCAGCCACTTATTCAACAACTCACTTAAGAAAGGTTCCTCACGGTGTGCAAAGCAATTTGTAGGCACTTTGACTTTGCAAAGATGAAGCAAATGACAGGCCTCCCAGCAGAGGTCAAAAGAGACCTTCAGTTGAAAGGTGATCTTGATTCATCTGAGTCTGCCTACACTCAAGTAATATGAAGTTTTATATTCTGTCTTGTTAAAGATGTCAAGTTCTTTGACAATGTATATATCTTTATATCTAAAAATTCTCTTCTATATATTTATCCTCGAAATGTATCAGAAAAGTTTATACCAATATAGTTATAACATGATTGTACCGATTAAAACCTAAGCATGCCAGGTGTCCAGTCAATCATGAACTCATTAATAAATGTCAATCTGTTATACTTTGTTTGTATCTTAAGAGATAGAAAACACCACCCTCTGGATATAGGACACTTTTGCATCCTTAAATCAGTATGGTTACATAGCACAAATCATACTACCTACTGTTCTCATAAGGGCACCTCTCTCTTGGCCTGGGGAGGCAACAATCTATATTCTCAACAAATGTGCCTCTTCAGAGAGAGGTATCTACCCCTTCCCCAATACACACCTTTGCTCTTTATCCAACGGTCTGTTTTTGTCATGCATTTATCAGAATATATTTGTCTTTCTTAGAGTTAACGTTATTCAGATATCCAAACTATACCTATGCACTATTTTTGGTAAATTGGTAGCTTATACGTTGTAATCACCACTAACTCAATTTAAAATATTTCTATTTCCTCAGCAGTTTTTAATTGAATAAATTTATTTTTCATCATAAATCACAACTGTTTCACAAAGCCTATATATATATATATATATATATATATATATATATATATATATATATATATACATATATGTGTGTATATATATATAATCTCTAACATCCACCCCTTTAAACAGGATATTCTTTGTGGCATCATGAAGCCTGTGTGTAGCACGCATCAATAAGAAGCTAATCAGCTACCACATACATATACGTGTGCCTTTTGAACATTTCTTTGTTTTATGTGTATAGAGTCATGTGCAATTTAAATCTAGCCATGTATCTTTAGCAAGAACTGGATTGCTATTATCTTTTATTTTTGAAGCATTTTCATTATATATTTCTTCTATGTTTTATCCATTTGATAGAGATTTGGAAGTTTTCCCAATTTTTAGCTATTTAGAATAATGTGAAAATTAGCAAATGTGTTCTTATTTATACATGTGTTCCTTATTCTCTAGTTATCTACAAGTGAAAATGAATGGCAAATATGTATTTTTCATTTCTAGAAAATGCAAACATGTTTTCCAAAGTGCTTGAAGTGTTTTATGTAAGCATAACATAAGGGCATTGGTTTTTACTTATCCTTGCTCACTCTTGATACCGTCTGCAATCCAAGCACTAAAGGCATGTGCTGTAATATTTTGATTTTACTGTATTTTTCTTATTAACTAATAAATATGTAACCTATTGTACATTTAGTATTTCACAACAGACCACAAGCTCTTTAGGATTAGGCACATTATGGTGCTTTTTCTAGTAGAGTGGCTACACACAGCAGGTGTTAATTATTTGGAAATTAAATGCAGCCATATAATAAATACTACAGATAATTTAAAGTGATTCTTGTAAGTAAATCTACATTACCTTAATTTATCCAAGCTATATTATTATGGTTCATAAACTATGTACAGCCTCTCTTGTGAGATGGATCTAATTATTTTGCTGACACAGAGTCTTATCCCATCTTGGCTAGCCACTGATTATCTATGTATTTAGGTGCACTGAAATTATATTATTCTTATCTCCACCTCCAAAGTGATGGGACTACAAGCACGTGTCATCCTGCCTGTCTCTACACTAAAATTGCAACAGTCATTTTTCATGATGTGTCAATGGTGATCTAGAATAAAATGATTAAAAATAATCTCTAGCATCTGCCCCCTTAAGTAGGATGTGCTTTGTGGTATCATCAAGTCTGTGTGCAGTATTGTTAACAAGGAGCTAATCAACCACTACTTTGACACAGCTGTTGGTTACTTTGGGGATTAAAGTCTTCCCTAGCATGTTCTCCTGTTGGTCATCCAGCTCACCAGTACACAGTTCTTCACTCAGGCTTCATCTGAAACAGTCCTCGGGTAATTCATAATTTCAGTTGGCATCCCAAAGACTCATCTCACATCAAATTAATTCTGAAATTAGATAACAGTTTCTGTAAACGCCTCTCAGAAAATGTTAAACCTAAACCAATAGCTACCATTTTGGAAATCTCTCTCTCTCTCTCTCTCTCTCTCTCTCTCTCTCTCTCTCTCTCTCTCACACACACACACACACACACACACACACACACACACACATACACACACACATATATGTATGTATGTATTTCTAGTGTTCTATGTTCTAGTGTTTTTTATTAATTGAATTTATTCATGTATTTTACATCCCAACGAAAGTTTCCCCTTCCACCTCTCCTCCCATTCCCATCCCCCACCTGCCCCTCTGCCAACCCCTCTTCCTCTGTTTCTGTTTATAAAGAGGCGGGACTAAAATAAACTATTACCTGGAGTGGATTCTGTACAAACAAACAATAAATAGAAGCTAAGTTATCTGCAGCATCTTACCTGGGGTTCCTAGAAGACAGATGAATAATTTCCCTTGGAATTCTCTATCACAGGGATCAAATTCTAGTTAAATCTGAAAGGGCCTCAACAGGAATACAAGGTGGTGGAAGCTCTGAACTTTCTTACTCTTGGGCCAAACTAAGTATAAAATAAAACTCACCCATTTTGTAGAGGAAAGATTTGCATGTTTACATGAAGATAGTATGAAGAGCCAAGCATTAGTCTTAACCTTTAAACTTGCTGGAGTCCTAACTAAGCATGACGATGATGACGTTTGCACTCTTCAGGTATGAAATTGTCATACAGAAAGCAGGCAATATTGGTTTACCTGGTGGACAATAGAACTGCTTGTTTTGGTTTTTGTTTGATTATTTGTTTTGTACTTGATGGTGGTTTACAAAAACACATATACCAGGATGATGAAAGCATCGAGGAATTAATACAAGAATATCTAAAGATGTCTGAGTAGTCAAAATTCACAAAATAGATATTCAACCACAGTCCTCAGCAGGAACTACATGGCACACCTGTGATGTTGAACATTTTGTCTCTGTAACTGTGAAATGTACATTTATGATGGTTTCAGTTTCTGGTACAGGGTCTCTCATTGTAGCCATTGGCAGCCTGGAACTCATTATGCAGATAACACTGACACAGAACTTGCAGAGATCATCTGTCTCTCTCTCCCAGGGTTAGAGTTAATGTCAGTAACACCATGGCCAATCTGTTTTCACTAAGACACACAGTTAATAGTACCTTGTTAAGGCAGTGTGGTAGCACCAATATAATATGATATTGTGTATTAGGCATAAGTATATGTTGAGGATGCCAATCATGGATGCCTTCTTGTTTCCTTCCTTGTACAAAAAATGAATACCTTTGACTTATTATATTGCCTTACTGGGTGCTAAAGAGCCTTACCAGTATGTGTTGGCACATTATACAAGCATATGTACACCCTTGTTCTGTTCTCTTCTTGTATATCTTTGCTTTGTGTAGGTACAGTACTAAGGAACCAAAGGAACCAAAGGAACACCAGATTTCCTTGTTTCAGACCTCATGGTGGAAAAAGAAGATTCTCTATACGACTGTAGAGTACAATGTATGTATGTTTGTAGATGTGTCATGAGATCAGTACACTGCAATGTTGTAGGATATTTGTACACCATGTGAAGATGTATTACTGTGATAGATATAATAAAAAGCTAAATAAACAATAGCTAGCAGGAGGTATAGGCGGTACATGTGGGCACAGAGAGAAACACTAGGAAGAAGAAAGACAGAGTCACCAGCTAGATGCAAAGGAAGCAGAATGGACAGTATGTAGGTAAGATAACAAGCTTTGTGAATAATGCAGATTAATATAAATGCATTAATTTAAGTTATAAGAGCTAATAGGGACAAGCATAAGGCTGAACTTTCATCCTAAATGAAAGTTCTCTGTGTCATAATTTGTGAGTTAGCATCCCAAAGAAAACACTAACTACATGGCAAGGGATTCAGTTTTGGGTGGTTTGCCTCTGGTTACATTTAGTAAATGCTGCACCAGTTAACTATGGATTAGAAGCTGTCTGTTCTCAACAATCCTGAGGCACATTCCAAACTTTTTTCTGGATTGTACCTATTTGTTTTCTAACTCTACTATACAATGTACCACTAAGTGAATGATGAAATAAAATTGAAAGGTTAACCAAAAGTATGCAAGCAGGTTGTATTAAAGAGAGAGCATTGCGGTTGATAGGATGTGTTTGGCTTTCTGTGAATTGTCAGAAATGCTATCAAACAATATTCAGCTGTGTTCTAGTTAAAGCTTGTTGTCATCCTCAATATTTGTGAATGTTTTCATCGCAACCCTAATTCTTATTATAAATCTGAACCAATTTTAATTTGCATGTTTAGTATTTACATATTTTTGCTTATCAACAGAGTAATTCATTGGCAAATATGCAAAGCTCTTTCCCCAAGGGGATGAGAGTTAAGGTGAGCCTAGAAACACCCATGGAGGGAAGATGAATTCCTTTCCACAAAGCTGAGGGAAATGCTGAAGTCAAATAGTTTTTTCAGACAATAAAAAGAGAGATTTGTGACACAGTCAATCATAAAATCTACCACTACCAGGGAAGCAGAATAGTTAGGAACAGTTGGGTTTGCAAAGAGGATCAGAGAGCATAGAAAGGCAGGAGTGAGCAAGACTTCTAGAGAAATGGTTTCCACATCTCTTCTCAGGTCCAACAAACCGGAATGTTTCCAAAGCTGCCAGGACCAGAACTGGACTCAGAACTTACTAAATCAGAATATCTGCATTTGCTCTTTATTTTCTTATTGATTCTGCAGTCAGATTCTAATGTGCAGCCAATGTAGAGAATCAATGACCCAAAGAACACAATACATATATTCATGAATATTTGTTTGTAATAAATAATATTATTTTATATCATATCTAACTAAACATGCAGGAGTTACAAGCAGAGAAAACTAAACCAATTTTAAAATATTTTTCAAAGTGCTGACTGTAGCTTTATTCTATCACTTTTTATTTATTTACTTGCTTAATTGCCTATTTGGTGTATTTGTGTATATATGCTAAGTGTGTGATTCATGAAGAGATCAAAATAAGATGTCAGATCCCCTGGAGCTGGTTACATATGGGTGTCAGCTATCTATCATGGGTGACAGGAGCCAAATACAGTAACCTGAAAAGCAGCAAGGGGTCTTAAATGTTGATTCATCTCTGCAACCCACCAATTTCTACCTTAAGGCTAATGAACAACTCCCTCAATTTCTTTTATATGGTTGTGCTTATAGTATATATAATTTTCTGGTAACTTTGAAATATTCTTCTTTATTCAACTTAAACCCATCAGCAAAATTGTAACTGAATAGAAATTAGTTTGAGTGATTTATGCTAACTTGAAATCTTTTCTTTATATGTATACCTTTTTTCACGTATTAAATTTACATATTTGGCTACATATGTAAAGTTGTATATTTGAGTAGAATTTTATACTTTCACTGTTTTAGACAACAAATGTTTATTAACAATGTATTCTAGGGGGTTTTCTGCTTATGATTATAATTAATTATAACTATATCTCTTACTCTTGTGCTGAAGGAAGGAAATTCTTATTTTGTGGTCATGTAAGTCTCCTATGCACATGTCATATAATATGCCTGCTTGTGAAATATTTACTAACTGAAAAGAGTTCTAATGAAATATGGTAATTATTTACAATTTTATCAAATTTTTGTTGAGAGTATGGTTGCTAAAACCAAAATATAATCAGAATTTGTAAGATTGTTAATAACTTATCTATAAAGTTTTTAATAAGGGTTTATGATTACCAAAATCACAAACTTAAGGTCTTTACTATCATAACTCAAAGGCAATGCATTGCAGAAGCAGGTCTTTTACCCATAGTCTCTTTCTTACCTTGTATGTAATTAACCATTTTTAAAGAAATGAAAGTAGAGTTAAGGTTAATAAGTTAGAGATCATTGCGGGAGTCATATATGCCAATGATCTTATCTTGTTCAACTTTATTGTTTATGAAATGACATTTAGCTAAACATACTTGTGGTCTTAATGACACATGTATAGGCCTGAAGGAAGCAACATTAGCTAGAATGTGCAAGCTTCACTGGAACTTTAGGTCAGCATCGTTTCAAAAATCATCTTTTTTTTAATATTAAATATTCATGGGTTAATTAGATAACTTACCTATCACTGCAGTTTGGGTTGTGTTTTGTTAAAGGAGCCATGTGTTGTGGTCTCTATAATGGCTATGGAGGTATCACATATTACGAATATTACGGATCATGAGGTGATTATAAAATTCATTTAGGGCTTTTGAAAAGGGTAAAAAATATATTCACAGCACTCCAGATGGAAAATGACTATGCTTTTTATTTTATAGCTCCATGCTAAAGTCTTCCATACAACATGCATTCTACTAACCAAGTTAGTTTTTAAAAACTGCATTTGTTTATGATGGAATTTCTGTAATTTCTAGAAAAATATGTAATCAAAAATCTGTAGAATCACAAACAAATACAGTAAGTTATTTCCTTTATTTGGCTGTATTTTAGACAATGGGCATTTTAGAAAAAGCTACAGCAATACGTGCAATTTGGTTAATATCAAATTATGAGACATATTTATTTATTTTTATTTTTTTAATATTTATTTATTATGTATACAAAATTCTTTCTGCGTGTATGCCTGAAGGCCAGAAGAGGGCACCAGACCTCACTACAGATGGTTGTGAGCCACCATGTGGTTGCTGGGAATTGAACTCAGGAAGAGCAGGCAATGCTCTTAACCGCTGAGCCATCTCTCCAGCCCCCCCCCCCTTTTTTAAGATTTATTTATTATGTATACACACGCCAGAGGAGGGTGCCAGATCTCTTTTCAGATGGTTTGGAGCCACCATGTGGTTGCTGGGAATTGAACTCAGGACCTCTGGAAGAGCAGATAATGCTCTTAACCTCTGAGCCATCTCTCCAGCCCTCTGAGCCATATTTATATAAAAGTAGAGATGACAGATAAATATACCTGTTAGGCCATTCTGTGCTCAGTAGTGAGCTTGATTCTGATCCCAGGACAAATATTCCAAGATGCCTCATAAGTGAATTTATTAGGCTAAGGAAGCTCCTACAAGAATGGTTATGAATAAAATAAACAATCCCTTCAACAAATGTTGCTAAGACAGTGCAAATCCACATGCAAACTAGTAGGAATACTTTTGGTCCTTAATTCACTCAATCTAAAAACAGAAGCTGCACATGGAATGCAGGGATAGATTTTTGAGCGATAATGTTGAAATTCTTTCAATCAGTTAAGAGACAACACACAGTACAGAGAAGAAGTACTTTAAAATAAAATACCTAAAAAGAGAAAACATGCCCAGAACACATTTTAAAAACTTACACTTTAACAATATCATCAAAAGTGCATTAAAAACTCATTTGAATACATATTTCCCCAAAGACAAAAAAAAACATATATAAAAATATTCAACATTAATAATCATTAGCTAGGTAAAAGTAAAAACCACATGAAAGTTCATTTTTGATACAACATAATGAATTTTTATGACTATATAAAATGATCAAAAGAACATGCACACACACGTGTACATGTTTTCTCTCACACACATAAACAAAACATATACACTCATGATACTGCCCTGTTAAAAACAAAAATGCTATTAGTATTTGAAAATATGAATCATAGAACCTCTGTTCTGGCATCTACAAATTAGATGTGTGAAGCACAATTAATAAAAACTCAGGGTCAGAAATTGGAGTTCAACCTGACAATCTAAAAAGCAAAACAGGCAGCCACTGGCTCTTACCTCGACCTCAGTCTGAAATGGTGATCCTGCTATTCCTAATCTCAGAATGAGACTGTATATTGAGAACTGTTTCCTTCTGTTTTATGATCCTCTCTAGGGCTGGGATTAAAGGTGTGCCCCACCATAATTAAAGGCATTCACTGCCTTGTTTCTACAGCAACTAGTGTGGCTCCTTGGATTAGAGGTGTGTGTTGCCATAACCTGGTCTATAAGACTGACCAAAGGTACTATTTTAGTCTCAGACCTTCAGACAGTCTTTATTTATTAAAATACAATTGAAATGCCACTACAGACGTCAAGGTATAAGCCCAAACAGCTGAATAGATGTGTCCATGTAGATATTAGCAAATGGAAATTTGTAATTTCCAGACATGAAAATTTATAGTGGCAATGAGTCCAGAATATTAAAAATGGTACAATCACCCTTTAAACAATGAAAAGAAAACCAATGCCTATTATATCCATCCAGTGGAATATTATCAACAAATTCAAAAGTATTAGTTACTGATCCACCCTATGCAATGGAAGAACCTTGAAAATACTGTGAAAAAGAAATAATCAGCCATTGTTCTTGAGTTCTCAGTAGTCCTCATTGTCCGCTATGTTCAGAGAGTCCGATTTTATCCCAGGCTTTTTCAGACCCAGGCCTACTGCATGTACTGGCTTTAGCCTAGGCAGTTTGGATGCTCACCATACTAGACCTGGATAAAGGTGGGTGGTCCCTGGACTTCCCACAAGGCAGGGAACCCTGATTGCTCTTTGGGCTGAAGAGGGAGGGAGGGGGAGGGAAACGGGAGGCAGGGGCGGGGAAGAGACAGAAATCTTTAATAAATAAATATATAAATTTTTAAAAAAAGAAATAATCAGCCAGAAGTAACACTTTATTCAAATTATGTCAAATACTCAAACTAGACAAATTTATATAGATATAAATAGATTCAGGTTTGTCAGTAGCTAGGTACTAGAGTAGCATGGAATAATAATGATGGTATGGAATTTCTTTATTGGTTATAAAAAATGAGAAAATCAAATCATTTGATAGTTTCAGAAGTACATAGAATCACTGTAGAATAAACTTTAAAGTAATAGGTTTATTATAATGTGAATTATATATTAAGATATAAAAATGAGCTTAGGGTTTGGTTTAATGATAGAGAGTTCACCTAGTTTATAAAAGGTCTGTACATGATTCAAAACTCTAAAAATAACTATGTTAAAAAGCTTTAATAAAAGGCAGTAGAGAGAACTCGGCTGTTAAGATGATGCACTGATCTTGAAGAGGACCCATGTTAACATTCCGTGCTGGTTACTTTTGTCAACGTGATACAGTTCTAGACATACTTGAGGACAGGAAATCTTAACCAAGAAAATGGTCAATAAGATTTGCCTATAGAGAATTCTACAGGACATTTTCCTAATTAGTGATTGAGACGGGCGCTGCTAAACTTAGGCAGGTATTCTTAGGGTGTATAAAAAAAGCAGACTGAGCAAGTCAAGAGGAACGAGTAAGTAACCAGAACTCCTCCATGGCCTCTGAATCAGGTTCTGTGCCATGTGAATTCTGTCTTGACTTCCCTCTGTGATGTAGAGTGATGTTGAAGTATAAGCTGAAATAAACCATTTCCTCATCAATCCCTATGGTCATGTTTTTCTCCCACACCACTAGATACCATAACTAAGACAGATCTTATCATTCATGATGAGAGACATGTAACTTCCTGTAACTTCAACTCCAGGAAATCCAATATCTCTTTCTGGTCTCTGTTTCTCTCTCTCTCTCTCTCTCTCTCTCTCTCTCTCTCTCTCTCTCTCTCTCTTTCTCTCTGTGTGTGTGTGTGTGTGTGTGTGTGTGCCTCATTCCTGTGCACCAGAAGCAAGCTCTGAGTTACTTTTTACATTTATGAAAGTCTTTTTTCATTATTTCTTTAAATTACTTTACATAACAACCACAGTCCCCCCCCCCATACCTCTTCCCCTACCCCTCACCTCCCTTGCCCAACACCATGGTTGGTTGCCTGTTGACATACTCCCCACCATAAGGGTCATAGACTCAACTATCTTCTGCAACTGTGATTCCCAACTATTTTACAAGTTGCCTTGGCCATAAGTTTTGTGAAAAGTAACAAAGACACTGATTTATCTTAAATTATAAATGATTGAAGTCATTCAAAAAAAATTATTCCCTAAATATTGCAAAGAACATTAAACAAATATATTTCTGTTTTAAATTTGTAATAATTGTACAAAATGACTTCAAATTGGTTTGATAATTGCCAATGTATTAATTTTATCAAATCTCCCTACTGGGATAAATGAAGGCAGAATCTTGAATTCTTCCCAGTCATCATTTTGTTGGCACTACTGCTAGCTATTTTTCACATTAGGCACATGGTGAGGAACAAAGCAAATAGTTGATTTTATATCTGTCACTGAAAACTGCAATTCTGGGTATCAGAAATACAAACACATGCAGCGAGGTCAAATGAAATTCATGCAGTGTTGAGTGGAAGAACCAACCTAAGTAACTATCATCTATTTATCTGAAAATCAGACTTCTCTAACAATTGAAAGCAATCTAAGGGATATTATTCATAGTAGACGTGATACTGAAGGACTGTCAGTGGGGAAAGGACCCCCAAAAGTAAACTGTTCTGCTCTGAGGTTTGAACTTTGTGTGAAGCATAAAATCATAGCAGAAAGACCTGACTTCAGATAGAAGTGTGATTTTTCCCTTAATGGGTCAGACTCCAAAAACTATCTATTAAAATGTTGCTATAGATATTGTTTTTGTGAGTCAAATGGCTTAATTTGAGAGAGAAATGGTTTGGGGACATGAATATTTATAAATACTATGTGAATATGAATGTAATTTTTAAAGTGAGATAGAATAGTATGCTTCTTATTTATCAATTAATTTTGTTACTTGACAATTTCATGTATTTACATATTGCAACCCGATCTGTCTCTCTCTTATCCATTCTTATCTTAGCCCCACCCTATCAACTTTCTTCATTTTTGTAAAAAACTGGTTTCTTAAAATTAAAAATATTTGATAGTTTAGAACCTACAATTATTCAGATCCTCTTGAACCTAAGCTTCTAGAATGTCAGAAGATAATAGATGTCAACAATCTTAGAAAGGGATAGTTGTAAAAATGATGTCAAATACAACTACGGTAACCTTTGAAGTTAGAAAGAACATCTGGCTTCTCAGCAGCCCTCATTGTCCGTCATATTCAGAGAGTCCGGGTTTATCCCTTGCTTTTCGAGTCACAAT
>NC_022031.1:35594501-35615290 GCF_000317375.1 Microtus ochrogaster
AAAAAAAAAAAAAGAAAGAACATCTGACCCTAAAGAAACTACTGTGTATAGATGCTAAATGATCCATACATGAACATACTCATACATACACACAAACAAAACACACTAAACACCATCATACACATGCATATAAATACACTACCCAAACTACACACACACATATACACCTGACACAGATTTTGCACACTTACAAATACTGACCACACACACACTACAAAAACACACATGTACACCAACATGCATCACATGAACATCAATATACACTACTGCACACACACACACACATAAATATACAATGCCACACAAAGAGACATGTGCGTGCTTGCATGCGTACCAGTCTCTGACTCTTTAAATGCCCACATCCATGACCACACAATTATCCACAACCACTTGAACATTTATATTGTGATCTCTAAATAATATTCTTTCCATACAGTATTATGATAAATATGTACCTGAAATATTATGCCAGAAAATATCAAAACCATCAAAGTTATGTATTTTATTATTGTATCAAAACAGGTTACATTAATATGCTTCCATCAGTCTAGGTATGGTGGAACGATAGGGCACACCTTTAATTCCAGCACCTGGGAGGCAGAGGAGGGCAGATCTTTGAGTTCAAGGGCAATCTAGTCTACATATGATGTTGCAGGACAGTCAGAGCTACATAAGGAAGCCTTGTCTGAAGAACTGAAAAGAAATAAAAGATAGAAAGGGGGGAAAGCAGATCCCATCATATCAAACTGTTCTAACTCTGTCTCAGAATCTACACTTGGATAATATTCTGCCTAGACTAACATTTTCTGGAAATCACCTTAGAGTTGACACAACAAGGAATTGTTCATGCCTGCTATGCCTCTGTCTGCATGTGCTTTCATTTTCCTGAATCTTGAAGAAAGTTATGCAAAGATATGAGTATCGATACCTGTTCACACAGATATAGGTACAGACTTCTGCAGACACATAGGACGATACATTCTCAGTAGGATAAAACAGTACGACGAAACAAGTCTATGCATCAGCCAAAAATAGAGCTATTTAGAATCAGTCATTTTCTAGTCCACTTAATCTGGAAGTGTATTACTTACGTGTGTCTAGATGCCATCAAAGAAAAGTAATGTTTGAATTAACAATACTCAGTATATACTTTCCTTCAAACATCATTGTAAACAGAGACTGCTCATTCATTTCCCAGCCATCCTGACCTGAATAATCACACAATAACTATATTAATTACAATACTGTTTGGCCAGTACCTTAGGCATATGCCTAATTAGGTCTCACATCTTAAATTAGCCCATTACTATTATTCTATGTATCACCACAAGGCTGTGGCCTGCTGGTAAGTGTCTGGCGTCTTTCTCCTTTGGCAGTTACATGGTGTCTCCAAACTCTTCCTGCTCTCTCTATATCTCTGTTTGGATTTCCGCCCTGGCTTTACTCTGCTAAGCCATTGTCCAAAACAGCTTTATTCATTAACCAATAAGAGCAACATATAAACAGGACATTCCACATCATATCATAGTTTATGTGATTATTCTGATTATAATAAGGCAGTAAATACTACTGACCAGAGAAGTATACTTAACAAAGTACAGTGTCAGGTACATTAGAATGATACAGTGGCTCAATCATGGTAGCAGACAGGTTCACACACATACATAACTGGTATTAAGATGGTAGTAACTTTTCTATACATTTAAATAAAGAAAAATAACAAAATTTATCTTTTTCAATAGACTACATTTATAAATAAAGCAGATTTTTACACAAGAGGGACTTATAGACCTTTCTCTTATCTCTATGAGAATGTGTACATTTGAAAAGGCATTGGATAAATGTAACATTCTATTCTCGGAAGATAATAAAATTTACTCAAGTTTATTAGTCTACTGTGGTTTTCATAATTTATCAGTAGAAGTATACTCTAAAACCTTATGTTGCATTTTACTTTTGATTGTTTGAATAGTTAATCAAGTTTATATATAAATAATAAATTCAAAATCATTTAATAATAAACTTGTACTTCCTAACGTTTCACCTATACAAAGCAAAACTAATAATTTTATGTACAGACATTATTATTAAAAATAATAATAATCTTATTTTTCATGGTGTGTGTGTGTGTGTGTGTGTGTGTGTGTGTGTGTGTGTGTGCATGCACACAGGTATAAGGGCAGGAACTGAGGAGTCTGGAGGTATCAGGCCCCCTGGATCAGGAGTTACAGGCAATTGTGAGTGACAAGCATGCTGGGAATCAAATTCACATTCTTTGCAAAAGCAATATGTGCTTCATCCCCAGTATAGACATTCTTAAATCTGACAGTTCTTCAGAGGGGAGGCTTCAAGAACTTTCAAAGGATTTAAATTCAATGTTATCTTAAAATTAGTATAAATGAGTTTATTTGATTTGAGATTGGAAATAACTTACTCTTTGTGGTTAAAGAACATAAAGAATTAAACATTTTATTAACCCACTTTATAACAAAAATAATACTTACCAAGATATATATATATAAAAGTCCCTTTCTATACAGAAAACCAAGCATTCAAAAGTTTAGCATACAGGCAGTTAACTAGTTGCTTTACAATCATCTCTTAGATGCTAAAACTTTTATCTTTGCTTAATTTCTAGAACATGGTCCTCAGCTTATTTACAGTGATTTAATCTTCCTGGTGAAAACTTCCCAAAGTCGAACTTAAACAATAGAGAACCCTTTAAGAACCAAATAATGTGAAATATGAGAAAATTCAAACTCTCATTAAAATAATTTTGTTGAAAACTAGTATGTCTATACTGGCACTCTACTGGTCTGTAAATTCTGAAAGACTAGGTGGGGAAACTGATTAGTTTAAAAAGCATGTTTAGGGAAATTAAATTTGTTCCCCTCAAGTATCTAACATAGGAACCATGAAAATGCAGGAACCATGAACACGCTTCTGCATTATTAAAAAGAAAAAAACTGGCTCAGCTGGTTGTATCCTATAACAATAAGTGTATGTCATTAACCACTGCAGAAAAGCCTGTGGGCTATGGGACCATGGATGCTGGCGGGTAGAGCTGTTGTTTCAGTTAACAATGTCACCTCACTGTCAAGGAAATCCCTTCCTGTACCTGATCATCTCTCTTTTCACATAGGAGGAATTCAAGAACTAAAGTGTTTAATATTTTCCTGTGAATTGAAGGACATATTCACTTGTTTCTGTAATGTTTCATAAACACTTCAAGACTTATTCTCTCTGCCAAATGTAACCCGCTTGTAGCTCTACGCAGTTTTATGGGATTATTTTAGTTTGGTAGATGCTCTGCGGGTTGGGTGAGACCTCTAGAATAAAAAGGAAAGGAGGGTGCAAACATATTGTATGAAACTCTTAACTAATCAATTACAAACAACAAAAAGATTTTTTCTCTTTTAAAGCTTTTATTCATTTTACATACAAACCACAGTTCCCACTTTCTCCTCCTCTTGTTCCCCAGCCACCTACTCCCAACCCATTCCCCAACCCACTGCTCAGAAAGAGGAAGGCCTCCTATGAGCAGAGTCAACAAAGCCTGGCAGATTAAGTTGAGGCAGGACCAAGCTTCTCCCCCCCCACCCCACTTCATCAAAACTGAGCAAGGCATCCCACCATAGGCAATGGACTCCAAAATGTCAGCTCATGCACCAGGGATAGATCCTGGTCCCACTGCCCGGACCCCTCAAACAGACCAAGTCATACAACTGTCACCCAAATGCAGACAGCCCCGTTCTGTCCCCTGCAGGCTCCACAGCTGTCAGTATAGAGTTCTTGAATTCCCACGAGCTTGAGTCAGCTGTCTCTGTGGATTTCCCCGTCATGATCTTGAGGCCCCTTCTTCATATAATACTTCTTCCTCTCTTCAGCTAGACTCCTGGTGCTCGACGTAGTGCTTGGTTGTGGATCACTGCATCTGCTTCCATCAGTTACTAACTAGATGAAGGCCCTATGATGACAGTTAAGATTTTTGCAATCTGATGACAGGGTAAGGCCAGTTCAGGCACCCTCTCCACTATTGCTAGGAGTCTTAGCTGGGGTCATCCTTGTGGGTTCCTGGGAATATCCCTAGCACCAGGTTTCTCCCTAACCCCACAATGACTCTTTCCATCACGGTATCTGTTTCATTGCTCTCCCACTCCACCCCTCCTCCAACTAGACAATCCAGTTCCCTCATGTTCTCCTCCCCCCATCCCCACTCCTCTAACACTCTCACCCAGGAAATCTCATTGGTTTCCTCTTCCCAATGAGAGCCATCTGTCACTCTTAGGGCCCTCCTTGTCACCTAGCTTCTCTGGAGCTGTGAACTGTCGTCTGATTATCCCTTGCTTTACATCTAGTATGCACTTATGAGTGAATACATACCATGTTTGTCTTTCTGAATCTGGGTGACCTCACTCAGGATGAATTTTTCTAATTTCATCCATTTGCCTGCAAATTTCATAATGTCATTGTTTTTTTTATAGCCGAGTAATACTCCACTGTGTAAATGCATCACATTTTCTTTAGTCATTCTTCAAATGAGGGGTACCCAGGTTGTTTCAGGTTCTGGCTACTACAAATAATGCCGTTATGAACATAATTGAGCAAGAGTCCTTGTGGTATAATTGAGAATCTTTTGGGTATATACCCAAGAGTGGTTATACTGGATCTTGAGGTAAATTGAAACCCAATTTTCTGAGAAACTGCAATACTGATTTCCAAAGTGAAATTTCATTTGATAAAGGAAGGTGTGTGATAATTATACCCATTACAAATGCATAAGATCAACAAAAATATGAGTGCTTAAGAATATCAAACTTATCAATGAATTCATGTGGAAAGTCTTTGGACTTCTGTTGGTGTGTGCTAACATATACCTTAGATCTTACCTTTAGAACTCAGAGTGCTAAGATATTTTACATATAACTTCTCTTCAATAAAATTTCTTGTAAATGTTTAACAAAGAGACCTGTGGATAATTTTTGAGAAAAATCATAGAATCAGATCTTCCCTGAAGCAGCAATTAAATATTCAAACCTCCCTCTGAGAATTGTTTCTTTTCAATGAGACATTCCTTCTTGAAAGAGCATCTCCCCCACATCTAAAAAGTGTGAGAGTGACATTTGTAGCCAATTAATCACAGGTGGCTGTTTGCCAGAGTTTCCCCGCAGGATGTAATCCACACTCTGTTGACTTATAAAAAGCTTTATTTGAAATCCATATAAGCATCTGCAGCAAGGCCAGTAATCTGTCAGGAATCTCCAGAGGTATTTTGCTCTGAAATTTAAATGTCTCAGCATTCAACTTGCAATAATATTATAGACAGCTCACCCTTGGTTAAAAATCTATACCCCATAACTTAAGATTTATTTTGTGTGTATGCACATGTGTATGGAGCTGCTTCCCTGCATGTATGCCCAGAAGAGAGCATTGGATTCCCTAGTACTAAGAAGATTGCGATCTGCTCAATATGGGTGCCAGGAAATCTACCCTTTTTTTTTTTTTTGATTTTTCAAGACAGGGTTACCAGGCTGGCCTCGAACTCACAGAGATCCGCCTGCCTCTGCCTCCCGAGTGCTGGGATTAAAGGCGTGTGCCACCACCACCAGGCAGAAAGAAATCTACCCATTTATTCTTTGAGAGCATTAAGTGCTTTTAGTCTCTGCCTAGCCAAAATGTATATATTTCTTTATGCTCATAAATCATAATATTTGCCTCTTCCCTCAACACTGTGATAGGGTAAAAGAGAAAGCTTTGTAGCTAGCATGATGACTTGGACAGGGTGATTGGGAGGGGGGGGCACAAAGATGTTCACCATAAAGCATGGCAGTGAAAATTTGATCCCCAGAATCCACAGTGGAAGAAAAAACAACCCCCAACATAATTGTTATCTAAATTCCAGTGTTCACTGCCATTCTGGTGTACATATGCAAAATAAGTAAATAAATAAAAAATAAAATTAAACTATTTTAAAATTAATTTGCAAAAGAGGAGCTTTTTCTGCTGACTTCAAAGAAATATGTAAAAGTCAGAGAAGAGAATTCTGATATGCTCATATCAGGCCCCACAATTCTTAGGCTACAAGGTGATTTTGTCTATAACTTTCTTTCCTAGAGTTTGCTCTGCTTTGTACTCATGCACCCTGTGTAAATATTATTGAAGGTTTGCACTGTGATGTTTTGTACATCTTTCTTGCAAATGCTGCTGTTTAAATGGTTTACATAGGGTTTTGTGTTTGTTTTCATACAATCATCTAAGTAAAGTTCAAACAAATAATTTAGAGCCTTAAGACACATGCACACTCACGCATGCGAGCACGCGCGCGCACACACACACATGCGCGTTTTCAGACCAAAAAAGCAAAAAAGAAAAATAAAGAAAAACAACATAATATTCCAACACTTTCTGCTCATATATGAATACTTTTCCTGCATGGTTTATGACAGTCAGTATTTTTCTCCATTATCTTTAGAATACTCAGAATATTACTATAGATTTTGTTTATCTTTTTTTGAAGTTTCTTTATACTTACTCCATTAAGGTTCACATTTCTGCATAAACAGTTCTTTTTTAATTTTTTATTACTTTATAAATAATACCATTCAAAATTTCCACTTCCTCTCCTCATCTCACTTCCCTCCCACTCCCCCACTACCCCTTCCTCCTCCCTCTTCAGTCCTAAGAGAGGGCAGGGTACCCTGCCCTGTGAGAAGTCCAAAACCCTCCCTCCTCCAAGGTATACATCCAAATAGAAAAGGGTCCCAAAAAGATAGTACGTGCAGCAGAGACAAATCCCAGTGCCATAATCATTGGCTTCTCAGTCTGCCCCAACTGCCAGTCACATTCAGAGGGTCCAGTTTGATCCCATGTTAGTTCAGTCCCAGTCCAGCTAGCTTTGGTGAGCTCCCATTAGATCAGGCACACTGTCTCAGTGAGTGGACCAACCCTTCGTGGCACTGACTTCCTTGGTCATCTTCTCCCCACTTCTGCTGTTCAACTGGACCTTGGGAGCTCTGTCCAGTGCTCCTATGTGGGTCTCTGTCTCTATCTCCATCTGATTAAAGGTGATTCATCAAAACAGAAGTTGTACAACACTCAGAATTTCTTCCACAACCTCTTAAGTTTCTCGATAGGAACAAGCTTTGAAATTCAAAGCTTTCCTAGCCTCTGTTTTCCAGTGAAATACACTTGTTCATTTTTTTGTAGAACAAATTATTTTCTAGATGGCAGATAATGAATAGATCAATTAATCCAGCCTAATGTGATAATAGGGACAGCAGGGAAGCCTTTATTATACTGAAGACTAGAAAATAAGACCCATTTATTTATTCATTGTAGATAGAATCTAATATTAAACACGTGATAAGGCTTCCCATGGAATTGCATGAGTGATTTTTAATAAAATACATCAGTCTGAAAAAATACCCTTTGGACAGGTTTTTTTTTAAATGTCTGTTTATTCACAACGTTATTATCTGTATTAATTCTTCCAATCTTACTTTTAGAACACACACACATTAATGCAATCTCTTTCTGTTTACTATTTCCCCCAACTCTATCACCTACTGCTTTCTCTTACTTATTTATTTTTCTATTTGTCTGTCTATAGGATTGAAATGTCAATCATTGCCATAATAGCAAACAATTGGTCAAGGGG
Organism: Microtus ochrogaster; assembly: GCF_000317375.1. Classification (NCBI taxonomy): domain Eukaryota; kingdom Metazoa; phylum Chordata; class Mammalia; order Rodentia; family Cricetidae; genus Microtus; species Microtus ochrogaster. The sequence continues at coordinate 35,602,159 of NC_022031.1, forward strand.
CATCTTTTCTCTAGGGCTTCCTCCTGTTTTGATGTTTTCAAATATCCTTATTTACTTATGTGAAGAATAAGGAGATAACATCATAGAGTGTTAGCCAGAACACAATCACATTGTAGATTAGATAAAATACTTCAATTTGCCACAGCCATGTAAGAAAGAGAGAGATGCCATAGATATTGATACAGAAAATAAAGTGCAATTAAAGACTTTAAAATTCAAGCACTACTATTCTTAGTTGTTTGCAATTATCATAATGAGATAGATTTGTGAATATTGTAAATCCCTCTCTCAATCCTTAGTTACCTTTCTCTTTTACACAGCATAGAATTCATGCTATGGTGAAAAGTGATTAGAACAGACTTGGAATATAACAGGAAACAAACATCCAAAGCTGTTTAATTGAAACATACATGCTGTAGGATAATGCTCTTGCACACTGTAAAGATTTGTCATTCATATGACAAATGAATATGGTTGACTGAGAAAAGGTACCATGCCACATGGCTAAACATAAACAAGAATTATGGGTTAATCTAAGTTGGAAGACCTAGTTAGTAAGAATCCTGAGCAACAGGCCAAACAGTTTATAATTTAAAAAGCCTCTGTGTGTTTTGGGACTAGATGGTTGCGGGACTGAGAGGAACAGAAGCGTCTGTCTACAAATGGATGAGCAGAGACTACAGAACAAGGGAAAAGAGATCTAAAACAAAGGGTGATCTCAAATATTCATGGTTCGCCTGCCTCTGCCTCCTGAGTGCTGGGATTAAAGGCATGTGCCACTGTGAATTCGAGACCAGCCTGGTCTACAGAGCTAGTTCCAGGACAGGCTCCAAAGCCACAGAGAAACCCTGTCTCAAAAAAACAAACAAACAAAAAAAAATAAATATTCATGGTTCTTAAATAAATGCATATTCTTAAAATCATGTAAAACAAATTGAACTAAATAAATACCATCTCAATTTATAATCCATAAGAAATTAATTAAATGATATTTCTGTGCCCATTAATAGGTGTATCCCTTATACAACAAACAGAGCAATCATATAACATTTTTCTGTAGCCTATTACCAACTACATATCAATTCCTCAAATCATCTTCAAAACTGAACTCAATTGACTTTACATTTTCTATTGAATGATGGAAATCATTATCACTGATTATTTTTAATATACATGTGACTCCCAATGAACTTCCCCATGTATTATCCATATGAGAAGACATATGAACAGTCAAGTCTGTGTCATCAACACAAAAACTAGTAAATCACCTAACAACTGAAAAACTGTGGCTTCTTCTAATTACACTTGGAATAAAATCAGAAGATGTAAATGTCATTCTTTTAAGGCCTAGATAAATTGGACAGTGTTTTTGCTCTGACTTCTTTTGATTCTGCAGCTGTTGCCTTCCATTTATTTCTCTACCCCCTTGATATTTTTTCTCATTGTTTATCAGTTGAAATTGTCTGTTTACATATCGTCGAGTAGATTCATGTTGTTTCCTCTGGTGATAATGCAGGGGAAGCCCATTTCATTCAGAAATTTATGTATAATTTACTTAAATAAATTAGTCCAGTGAAACTTTCTGTGGACTCAAGGCCTTTGTTACCAGTTTACTCTATTTTCCTTAACATATTGATCATAACACTTTTCCATCATTGATTGATACTTTCAAAGTTCAGATTTGTAACAGGTTCCTTTCTGCTGCCTTCTTTTTTTCTTGTTACTATTATTATTTTTTTCATTGAGGCATGCCTATAAATTATGTCATTAAATGATCTAGTCATTTAATATGTTTAAAGTTACATATTATTATTTTTCTTGAACTAAAAAGATGGTTATTCTACTGTTCAGAAACCATTATTCAAAATCTATGGGTCTGATCTTACTCCATCCATTTCTGTCTCTTTTTTTCCTGGGGTGTTAATGTTCACATCACTTCAATAGAGATAAGGTGTATATATGCTAGTCGATTCTGAAGAGAATAGGCAGACACAAGTTTGATGATCTACATCTTCACTTTTTAAAATAATGAGTTATTATTTACATATATGGTATCTCATCTTCATATATGTCTATTCTCCAAACATATACATATAGACACAAAGTTCTATATATAAATATATAGAACTTAATACATTTGATTAAAACTCATTTAATGAGTTATCAGTCACAATACTTGGATCATTGGTATCATTGTAAAAATAATGAATGCAAACAAAATTATTTTCTATGTATATTATTTAGATATTTTATTTTTCTTCCCAGTACAATTTATTCATTTAAAAAGTAGATTGAGAGGATTCTTGGTGTGCATGAAGGGCTGTAAATGATATGTTTTCCCTTCCACTGTGAGTTCTGTGAGGTCTGTTGGAACTGCTGCCTGTAACAATGAACTCTGCTATGCAAGTGCTGAAATTCTCAGGCATTGCTTTTGCAAAAGAAGCTTCAGTTCTGGGAACTAAAAGAAAGGTCCACATTAAGTGGATTCACTGCTTTTGCATAGGACCTGTGGGCACAAATGGCTGCAAACAACCTCCTGTAACTATGGCTCAAAGGATGTCAGACGTCTTTTTCTGTTTCTGTGGTCACTGAATGCCCAAAGTACACAGATAGGCATGCACACTCACACACACACACACACACACACACACACACACACGCACGCACGCACGCACGCACATATAAATAAATAAAAGTTTAAAAGTCAGTAAAAAAGAGAAGATTCAGCTCATTCAAAACTGTGTTCTTCTATTATCTCTAAAGTGGACCTGACTATAACGTACAAAATTCAGAGCAACAAAAAATGTCTTTGACAGACACATAATATACCATAATTTCAGCCACTATTACAATAATTCAAGATTATGATTAATGCATTTCTTTAAAAGATACTTTCAGAATACATGAAATACAATTCCAAGTATTATTTTGTGTAAATCACTTTTCATATCCAATATATTATTATAAAGAAATATGTACCTAAACAATTGAAGGTTCACTTTTAGTCCACCGACATTTAGGTGATAGGGTCATTTATGGAGTAACTGTGTCTATAATGTGTTGTATTTTAAAATTGAACTACTAGTATCATGTTCTTTTTCTTTCTTTTAAATGTCATAAAATCCTTTCTGACTATTTCTATCTGCTTATAAAAAAGAACATAATGACCTACACTCAAAGAACGTTTTCAGCCTTCAGTGATAAAATTCAGCAAGTTCCACATGACACTTTGCAAGATGTGTCATAGCCAATCTATCACAGTGCAGATTTTTCATGGTTATTATTAAATCCCCTAAAACCATTGACTCATGATGTCCTTGACATAATAAATTTCTTGTTCCCTAAAAAGTTGCTGCAGATGTGCAGTAAAGCAAAATTACGCTCACAACTTACTTTTTCAATCTTTGACATAAAAAAGCAATTTTCACCTAAGTTCAATGTGTGTGTTTGTTATGCACAGTTCGATCTTCCAAGCTCAAACACAGCAGTCAAGAGAAATATATTTCTTCTTTTTCTGGTGGGAGACTGTATAAACTTCAAGTCATAGTATAAAAGGCATATAGTTTCACTAGGAAATGAATTCAAAGGAAATAAACCTTGTTAAACCTCAACTAGCAATGGAACAACAGTCCCCCAAAAAACATGAACCATCACCTGTTCTAAAGATTAATTACAACCCACAGAAACTTGCACTATGCAAACAAGAAATGGATATGACATGAGATGTGGTATTTGTTTAGCTAACGGTACTGAGAAATTGTCTTACTTGTATCAAAAATCAGTACTCGTTTCACAAGCACCTTACTGAACAGATGCCTCAGCTGGACAAAATATCAATTGCTAAGTTGATCTGAAAATATTGCTTTGTCCTTAATAATTCACTGTTGATCTCAGGGTTTCAATAGCCTCTACTATCTACCTTGACAAAGAGAAATGGAAATATTGCATCTAGAAACAAAACGGGTCTCTAAATGCATGCTTGAAACTAACTATGTAAACCAAGATAACTTAAACTCTGCCTCTGATCACCAATAGATATATCGATGGTCTTAGTGAGTGGGAATGAAAAGCTTCAGACATTACCATTCACACTGACTACATGCACATACTATTCCCAGTAGAACCACAGCTCATCTTCCCATTGTTAAAGAGCTACATGCTTTAATAAAGACTAAAGCCTAGAATTAAGGATAAAATTAAATTAGGCTGTTCTATTGAGTAGTAACATCAGGTATAACATATCAACAAGATCTGACGCAATGTAAATAACTGCTACAACAACTTTCAACACTTTTAAAAGAATAAAATATAGCTCAACTCAATTGATACAATTGTCTATAATTTAGTTAAAATCAATATACCCTAAAAGTTGGCAAATATAAAGAAAGATCAATCAATAAAGAAAGATACCATGATAGCATCAATGCTATCCTTAGTAAACAAGGGTATTTTAGAAAAGATTAGAGATTCATTCATTGTTCTACAGAAAAATATAAGTGAAACAGTGAACAAAGAGATAAGAAAAAGTGAAGTATAAATGATTAACAAGAAATATTACAGAAAAACTTTGATAAATTAAATCAGATATATAAACATCTATTGGGCAAGATTAAGTGACTTAAAAGAAATGAGAGAAAATAAGGGAAAGAGATTAAAGAGATCAGAGAATAATATATATATATACATTTACTAATTTTGAGATGCAAAAGTTAAGTGAATATCAAACAGTGTTAAAGACAGAGAAAACTCTGTCCTATGACAGCATGGCAAGAATTTTAAGCTACACAAAATTATTTTGATGGCTTTCAGAATAATAGAATAGTCTACATATATGAGAATAATAATAAAAGAATTTATGAATTATCATTAGAAATAGTCTAGAGCATATGACTATGCTTTGCAAGTAATGAACAAAAAATAAATTATTTTAATTAAATTTTTATGTGGTAGCTTTTATTTAATGGGTTCTACTTAAATTAAATAATATAAAACACACAATTTAAAAAGCAAATTATATCAGCTCAGTTTAGAGAAGTAAAAGGAAAATGAGACAGTTAGATCTCTTGAACTACCATGGTCTGAAAGAAAACTGAGTTAACTATTCCTTTACGAGGATAATTTGCTACAAAAGGAAGACTCTTCAAATAGGCATTTGAACTCAAAGGGCAGAAGTAGTTCCAAGAAGAACAGATCCCCAGGAACAAGGGCTGAGTTGTAATTATGGATCCAAGAAAATGACAGACCACCTTTGGCCTAGTTCCAGAATCATTCCCTCCCTCTCTGGGTAAGACTGTTTAATACAGGTGTCCTGTGTCTGTGAGACAGTGATCATATCTCTGTATTGTAGCTTTTCTATGTCTGTGTTAATACTGCCCACTGTCTAGGCAACAGTTCTCCTTTGTCAGTGCTACAGTTTGTCTGATGTCTATTTAACTTCAATCCTGTGTCTGTGTTACATCTCTCCTAATGCACAGTGACTATTTAGGATGTAGTTCACATATTTTCTGATAGAGAGTTATTCAATGATATTATAAGTCCCATAGTACATACAACTACACACATCCATATCTAGATAAAAACAAGATTCCAAATCTTAACCTGATCCCAGTATGCACATGGAATGGGGCCGTCATAAAGAGGATTAAGACATAAGGTGACGGCAAATATTTGACATGAAGAAGAGCTAAGATTATTTTGGAGAAAGGTATTTTATGAAAGTTTGCATTTTCATCATGACAATAGAAATATTGTAGACTATTTCTCCAAGATCTCATTTGTCCCTCTAAAGCAGTGGGTAGCTCGGGAGATCCTAATGAAAACTAGACATCTTTTTTCTCATTTGGATACCTGGCTTTTTTCTTTTCTCTTCTCTATTCTTTTCTCATATAATACCTCTCCGCTGCAGCCTCCCTTCTCTCGACTCCCCCAAGCATCCTTCAACCTCCCCTCTCCTCTAGATCCACTTCTCCTCCATTTCCCTTCAGAAAAGAGCAGGCCTCCCAGGGATATCAACTGAACACAACATAACAAGAGGCAGTAAGACTAGGCACAAACCCTAATATCAAAGCTGGACACGGCAACCCAGTAGGAACCTTCCTGTGCTCACACTCTGTGTTTCAAAGAATCCTATGGAAGAAGTCTTTCTAAGAAGTTCAGGCAGCATGGCCCTATCTATTTCCTTTCTAAGAAACATAGCTAATTTCTTAATACTTAATAGAACAATCTGGGTCAGTTTAACCTCTGTGTTTGAAGTAAATGACAAGCTTTATTTCACTGAGTAATTGAAGAACAATCTGTTTCTTTTGATCTGCAATCAAATAGTGACACAATAAGCCTGAAGCTGTGATTGTTCACACTTCCCCAGTACCTTGTACTGTGTGTCTTTGATTCTCATCATAAATAGGATTGGAGAGACAATCTTAAAAAATTAGTGGCTGAAAAATATACATTGTGATAACATGTAAATATACAATATACTGTCTTATTAAATAGAATAGGTAAAATATAGAAACATCAATGAATTGGAGTTGAACCATATTTAGAAAAGTTTACCTTTTTTTCAGAGTATGCAAAGTATTTTTTATTTTGTTACTTTACTCTGTTTTTATTGTTATATCAAACAAAATCCCAATAATACAATTCCCTGAACCAATAAACCTTACCCTTCAAATAAACACTTTCAAACTATAACCAAATAAGACCGCTCACGCACACACACACAAAATAAACACTGTGAAGTCCATTATATGTTGGTTAACTACTTGTGAACATGAGTGTTATCCTGGAGTGACTGGTTAATATACCGAGTGTCACTCTATTGAAAAAAGAACTGAATTCCCTCTCCCCTCAGGTGTAAGTGACAGTTAATTTGTTAACCTTCTCTCTAGTGGTTAGGTTTTCATTCATTCACTTTTTAAAATGAATAATAATATAAAAAGAATTAATAAGAAAGGACAAAAACTATCGCATCAAAGTTGGTCAAAACAAACAGAAGGAAAAGAGTCAAAAAGGCACAAAAATCAGAAACCAACTCACTGGCACACTCCAGAATCCCTTAAAAAAATAAAAATCCTTCACTAGAAAACATAATATATATATATACGGAAGATCTGATGCAGGGCTGTGCATGCCCAGTCTGTGCTGCTTCAGCCTTTTTGAGTCCATAGGAACTTTGCTAATGCTAATTAAGAGGATCTTCTTTTCTTGGGGGGTGTCTTCTGTCCCCTCTGGGTGTAGGTCTGTCTGTATAAGGGTCTGCAATTCTATTCCATTGATCAGTGTGAATATTTTTATGCAACTGCCACACTTATTTTATTTCTAAAGTTCTGTAGTATAACTTGATAACTTCAGAATTTTGTTATTCAAGATTGTTTTGGCTATCTTGGGGACTATTCTGTTTCTATCAGGAGTCTGAGGTTATGTTTTCCTTGTCTATGAAGAATTACATTGAAATTTTGATGGGTATAGCATTGCATCTGTAAGTTGATTTTTGGTAGAAGGGCTATTTTACTGAATAATGTAAGGAGTATTTTTATTACATCTTCTTTGAAAGTCTATGCCAGTTGCATCTGGACATTGGTTTTATTCTACTTGGGAGATTTTTTTTAATTTACTGCTTCTATCTTATTATATGTTAATAATATATTTAAATTATTCATTTCATGTTGATGTAGTCTTAGTTGGCCATATGTATCTATAAATTTCAGAATAGCAATAGAACAAAATCTAAGTATCAAGAAAGCAAAAGAATTATTGCAGCTAAGGAGAGTTATGAAATCGAAGTAGTTTAATTTTGTTTTATATGTTATTTTTCTGATACAAAATTTACAGGAAGATGGTAGAAGGCACACATCCTTTAAAAGACAGAATCCCACATGAATAGCCGGCTAATAGACAATGAGTCACAATTAAAAGAAAATAACAGGAAATTTTCAGAAAGGAAACAGAAGGAACTTCCAGAGAGCATGTTGACCTCTAATTTGGGAGTAAGTGCAGCTGTATAGAGGTAGAATCTTTCTTAAGACAATAAGACTCAGGTGAGACCTGCTACCTCTCCAGAAACAAGTATGTTTAGGATACAGAGTCTAGGCACTCCACAGAAAAACATACTAACAGCTCTGTCCCATCCCTAGAGACAGAATGAGCACATTGAGTAATAATAGTAACAGCTCTGTCCCATCCCTAGAGACAGAATGAGCACATTGAGTAATAATAGTCAATGAGAGCCATACTTTTGAATGTTTGTCTTTTCAAATAATTTATTAAAAATTTCAAAAATTAGAGGAGAATAACCAAGAGATGACTTGGTGGCCTTGGAGCCATCTCAGAAAGTTAGCAGACACTAAAGTAATGGAAAACCAGGTGTGTGTTAGGTGGTTCAGCAGTTTATCCTCTTACAGAGTATCTGAGTTTGGTTCTCAATGCTCACCTCCAGTGATTCACGCTTGCAACTCCAGATCCAGGGGATCAAATGCCCTCTTTTGACCTTTGTGGACACCTGTACTAAGGTGAGTATAGGCGCGCGCGCACACACACACACACACACACACACACACACACACACAGAAAGAGAGATTTTAAAATTTAAAACTGAAATGGATACTACACTAAAGTGTTATAAAACATGAAAACAGGGATAAAAAAGACAAAAGATAAAAAGATACAATACTCTAAAATCTCCCAGTAACAAAGCATGACATGAACATATAACCAGTGATAAAAACAAGTGAGATCTGAAAACTCAAAAATAAAATTAATTCAATAATATTACACAAATAAAAGAATATTCAAAATAGTTTTAAAAGGGTAAAGCAAAAGAATTTATTACAAGTATAATTAGGTGTGAGTGAGAATTGAACAAGGCAAGCACTCTATCATCAAGCTGTTTATCCTCCCCAAAGAATTGTTTTTCTATCTGATTTCCCCAAAAAGCAGGATGCTAGACAACACTGAAGAAATGTTATCAAACTGTTTGAATAAAACACAACCGTACGTCTAGACAAAAGAGATAACAGACTACAGGAGAAAAGCTGGTATCCTTGTATTCTGGACTCAAAAACATCATTTTTGAAATAGTTTCTTAAATGTTCAGTAGGTAAGCAGGTATATAGAAAATTATATAGGAAGTTTTAAGATTAATAAGTTGCACTGAACAAAAACTGAAATTTGAAGTGAAGCCTAATTATTATTTATTGAAAGGATACAACCGTTTATTATTAAAATTTGTGGGCCATTATATTCTGATCAAGTGCGAATATGAATTAAATACTTACAAAACACAGACCTGATTTAGGATAATAAACATGAACACTGTCTCAGATGATCTTTAAGAGAAATATGAAATTATAAAGGATTTGAAGAACACTGAAAAGAAACAATACATAACTCTTTGAAAACAAAATTGGATTGAATACTGTTTGAATATCTTGTTATGTCAAAAAAACTCTAAAAATGAAATAATTTTTCACAATACAATAAATAAAAGCTGATGAATCAGTAAATTATTAGTAGCTATAACAGAAAAATTGAGTTAAAAACTATCCTAACATGAGCATTGAATTTAATGAGATATGGGCAGAGATGTACGAACAATTCAAGGACCAGTATTTACTATGACAAACTTGTAATTATAAACTAATAGACATTTGAAATTTTTAGGCAAATATTATAAGTTCTGTAAAAAACAAAACTATATTAGTATGCATAATGAACAATGTCATTCAGAATGGATTTTCTTTTCAATAAGAACAAATATTATGTCTTATGGGACTATCTCCAGTCATTTTTATAAAGTAGTAAGTTATTAGCCTAGTATATTTGTGGTCAACTGACCTCCACTGTTACTCATTTTAACAATTAAATTAAAGACATCAATTATGACAATTAATTATAGTATTGAATGATCGAACCAATTGAATGAATGAATATTGAATCATGTGGTTGTTTCCCATTGGAGTAGTGTTGCTTTTAAGTATGAAAAGAACTAAGGCATCAATTATAATTATAAGAATATAATGTATATTGATTTAGTCATAATACTTAAAATCACTATGGTGTAATCTAAGGGCATTTTATTAGAAACATTGTTAAAAATATAAAATGTGAAGAGGGATGGTTGTTTTCAATGGCAATTTTCAAATTTATTGATTGGACATGGGAAAATCAACAGTAAATTTGCATTAATATCAATAAATGTGCTTTATCCCTCCAAGAGAGATTCTGCATAATAGTTGTGGGATGTTTATATACAGAATCGCCATTTCCAGAAAGGCAAAATGAATTAAATGACTTACTTCAAGTAGAACAGTGATGTGTGGTGAGTTACTGCACTTAAAATCAAAACCAAAGGAGCACTAGCCACAGCACAGACAAAATTGATTTTAATTGTATCTATCCTTAGCGTATAATTTCCCCATATAGATGTTACTGCAATTCCTATTGGAAATGAAAATGGGTGAGAAAAGGCAGGACTTTACACAGAACAGAAATTGCACATATGTTAAACTACATGAATTGTCATTACATAGGTATAAATACTTTGAAAGTAAAATTTAAATTAAAGGCAATGGGAGTCTGCTATCTTGTGGAATCATACCACTTTTCGTTCACACTGGATAACATCTGAAACAGAGTTTTAAGGCTACATCCTTATTGCCAGTGTGCTAATTCTGGAGGCAATTTGACTGCGACAGCAGATAGTTTATTTTTAATTGTATTTAGTTTTTCCAATGCTCTGAGTGACACAGAACATGGTATGTGAACCATTTCACACAGAAGCTATGCAGCATGATTATTTTAAAATGTTAAAGAAACAAAACCATTACTCTGCTCAAGCCTTATCAGATGTTTATAAAATTATTTTTAAGTGATTTCCTTTTTTATTGATTTTTATTGAGCACTACATTTTTTTCTGCTCCCCTCCCTGCCTTTCCCCTCCACCCTTCAAAACTCCCCCAAGGTCCCCATGCTCCCAATTTATTCAGGAGATCTTGTCTTTTTCTACTTCCCATGTAGATTAGATCTATGTAAGTCTTTCTTAGTGTCCTCATTGTTGTCTAAATTCTCTGGGATTGTGGGGTGTAGGCTGGTTTTCTTTGCTTTATGTTTAAAAATCACCTATGAGTGACTACATGTGATAATTGTCTTTCTGTGTCTGGGTTACCTCACTCAAAATAATGTTTTTTAGTTCCATCCACTTTCCTGCAAAATTCAAGATGTTATTAGTTTTTTCTGCTGAGTAGTACTCCATCGTGTAAATGTACCACATTTTCCTTATCCATTCTTTGGTTGAGGGGCACCTAGGTTGTTTCCAGGTTCTGGTTATGGCAAACAATGTTGCTATGAACATAGGTGAGCATATGTCCTTGTGGGACAATTGAGCATCCTTTGAATATATACTTAAAAGTGGTATTGCTGGGTCTTGAGGAAGATTGTTTCCTAATTTTCTGAGAAATTGCCATACTGACATCCAAAGGGGTTGTATCAGCTTGCATTCCCACCAGCAGTGCAGAAGTGTTCCCTTTTCCCCACAACCTCTCCAGCATAAGTTGTCGTCAGTGTTTTTGATCTTGGCCATTCTTTCAGGTGTAAGATGGAATCTCAGAGTTGTTTTGATTTGCATTTCTCTGATGACTAAGGATGTTGAACATTTTTTTTTAAGTTTCTTTCAGCAATTTTAGATTCCTCTGTTGAGAGTTCTCTATTTAGGTCTGTACTCCATTTCTTTTATTGGATTGTGTGTTCTTTGATGACCAATTTCAAATTTGCAGTTAATAAATATTACAAAAAAATTGTTTGAATAAATAAAATTGAGTAAATTGAAAAAATATTGTCAGGACAAAGTATCTAGACTCATAATCCAATAAATGTAGTTGTTACATTTCTTAACAATAACAATTAACAAAAAGAAAATAATCAAAAGAACAATGAGAACTTTTTCAAGGGAAACAGAGGAGCGCTGGTCTGGGGCAGAGGGCAGTGGAGTGGAGGGAACAAACGAAATGGAGAGAGCAGAGATTGTGGTCAGAATATATTGTATGAGAGAAGAATAAATTTTAAAAATAAACAAATAAATTTCAAAAAACTCCCATTTGCAAAGAATGTACTAAAATATACAAAATCATTTTTGAATTCTTTTGCTACAAAATGAAAAAAACAGATTTAAGGGAAATCTGGGTGAGTAGTTTCTCTTGGTGCTATTTTAACTTAATTCCTCGTTGTTGGATGCTGGATTCCAGCTTCGGGTGAGGGCAGGGTCTGAAGATGGGTAGATGCAAGAGCTGCAATGGAGAAATCAGACATGGGAAATGTCTGCGTTTCATTTTAAGAGATATGAACAGAGAGGATGAACATGTCAGTGTGACTTTTCCTATTCTGACAACCTGTATCTGTCACAGGCTTTATTTATACAGAAAATAATTTCCTCATTTGCTTTAATCATTAATTACACAGTGTTTTCATGATACACACCTAAAGTCTTCCGTGATTACATAAGCATAACAAAGGAAAAGGAACAAAGTAAAGGAAGCAAGAAAACAGCAAATTCCGTGAAAACTAAAACCTAACATTATGATAAAAATCAATTATGTTAACTCATTATTTTTCTTAATTTTGGTGTTGTAAAGCCTTGTGGCTGCATTAGACAGGATGTCTGTGTTTAAGTTTGAATAAGTTAATATATCAGAAGTTATTTCTTATTGCCTGTTATATCAAGCTTCTCCTGTATTATTCTATTAACCAACTATAACTAGTACCTACTCTTTCTACAGAAATCTACTTCCTCAGTCCCTCCTTTCAATTCTTTCTTTTACATCTGGCATAAGACCACCCTTCTTTCCCTTAACCTCTGAAATAAAGTGATCTCTCCATTCCTTTTACAGTCAGAGAAGCCCTCATGTGACAGGTCTGCTCAGGAAGAGAGACAAGTCACTGAGCTAAGATGTTTCACTTTGTGTTTCTGTCATAAACTCTTGTTTCCATATGGTCTCCATTTTTATTACAATCCTGCAAAGGGTAAAAGAATATCAAGATTCCTAAAAACATTTAATATATCTTCAGGAGGATACCAAGGCTTGTCATTAATTTTCTTATTTAGTTATTTATTTATTTAAGATTTCTGTCTCTTCCCCTCCCC
>NC_022031.1:35616165-35638893 GCF_000317375.1 Microtus ochrogaster
CCTTGCTTTCTGCTCTCCCTACAACCAAGAGGCTCCAATAAAGCGTGATTTGAGAAGAATCCTCGTCTGGTGGCTGTTCCTTCCTGCTGTTCAGAAAGTTCGCCACATTTCTTCTTCGATAACTTATTGCAGATAAGTTCTATATAAGACTCATTTTCTTAGCTATTTTTTTAATTTTAGTAGCTAATTCTTTCAGGGAATCCTGATAAGTATTATCCTTAACATCACCTACCATAAGAATTGTTACATTGTTCCAGTTCCAGCCTTCAGTGAAAGGCCCTTAACAGCAAGAAGTTCAAACATTAAACACCTGAAAGACACAGGCAAGAGTTGTGCAGCAACTTCCAGCAAGGGGAGTGAAGGGTCCATCCAAGTCATCCCAGCCCTGGAGCTTCCTCAAGCAGTGCCTTCAAGATGCTTAGCATTGAAAGTTGGGGCAATCAGCATTTTATTGACTAAGCTAATTATTCAGTACCCATCATAAATAAAAAGTGTATAATATAAAGGCGAATCATGCTCAAAATTTTCCTAGGAAACCATACTAAGTAAAATTATACATATAACACATTTAACATAAGGAAAGAAGATGATGTAACAAGTAATGCCCTTTTCTGGAAAGCTCCATGTCAAAACCCTTCCTCCTATTACTATGTCCAACTGGTAGCACTTTATCAGCTTCTCTTTAACTGGAATTTTTTATATTTTTGTTCCTTTTTTTGTCATCTAAGTTATTAAAGTAGAATTGACTTCAGAAATCATGAATTAATTTTTTCTATAATAATACTCCATGTCCTAGAATCTTGTATACATATATTTTCAAGATTACTTGAAGTCTGTGTTCCATATTTTTTTTAGATTCAGTTATTTCAAAGTGTTAAATTCACAGTTCAGTTACTTCCTTGAAAAATCATTACCTTGCACTTACTTTGCTTGATTTAACTAAATTTGAAAACAGTTTAGATCAGCCTATTTGTCCTAGAAAGTTTTAGAAGTTTAATTTTTTGCAGAGTGAGGTTGAATATTTATTCAGGAGGTTATGAAGGAGGAAGGGAGAAGGGGGGACAGAGAGAGAGAGAGAGAGAGAGAGAGAGAGAGAGAGAGAGAGGAGAAGAGGAGAGAGGGAAGAAGAGGAGAGAGAGAGACAGAAGGGGGAAGTGGAGAAGTGGGGAGAAAGGCAGAAACGAAGCTGCCTCTCCAAAAGGAAGATAGGAAAGAGCTAGAAGTTTAATTTATATTTCCAAATAAATATATTTACTCATCTTATATGACATGTATTCATAAGAAATAATGTTAAGAGCAAAAGAAAACTGAGTAAAACATTGCCTAACTACCTAGTACTATCCTTGGTATACTTTGGTATATATGATAGTTTGTTTGCATGTGTTTGACACTTCAACATTTTAAATACCTTGTAGATATTATTGAATAACTTCAACATTTATTCTAAATATAGATAAAGTTATAAGAGATAAAAACCATTCTTTGTAGAAAATGTAGACTATATAAATATATAATAATAGTAGTAACCACTTATCCAGAGAAAAGATAATATTGAACTTAACATTTTTATAAACTTATGGATAAATAAAATAGTGATCCTAACAACTTAATTACTGTATAGCATGAATATGAATTATATATGTCTACACATGAATGCATTTATGTGACCATGTATGTGAACATAACACACACAATAAATATTGTTTTATTGAGAAACTTTACTCATTTTTTATTTTAATTTACTTTGTTTCTGTTCTCCACTGTGGAGCACTGAGAGTACACCTTTGCCCATGCTAAACAATAATTCTCCCAGTAGACTTTGCCCCAATTTCTGTTTTTCAAATTAATTTTGAATATGGAAGATTAGTTATTTACCTAACAGTAATCACTATTTGTTAGCAAATCTACCTTCATATGGTCTACCATCTGTTATTGTTGAGTTCTTTTTCAAAATGCAGTTAATATCCACTATTCATAGTATAACTTCAAATAGCAGACATATAAATAAAGGTATGTAGAAACTTTAAAATAAATTATAAAGTCAATTATTTTTCTTTTCCTTTTCACTTTTCTCTCAAATATCCGCACTTTGCAAAAACAAGTAAGACTTCAAGCTGTGCTCTTATTTGTAATGGTAAGTATCATTTCGGTGGCCATGTGGCTACACAGCATGGGGCAGCTATGAGGAACCCTGATGAAAAAACGACAGGTGCAAAATGGGAAAAGTTTATGCACAACAACCTTGGCTTTCCGAAGGCTTCAGGTTTGCCCACCATCAGAGTACCTTGATCTGCTGTGCTTTAAAACAAGGAAGGGAATTCACCTGTTTGGCCGTGAGCAATAATTAAGATCAAAGAAAATATGCTTTGCAACAGTAAAACATGACAAGCGAGAGAGAAAAGGTCCTTTTCAGCAAGGGCAATAGAAGCTGCACTCCCCACAAACAGCCTGTGTTATTGTGAAGTGAAGCACACTGGTAATAACCCAGAGGCAAAGAGATTAAAGGAAAGCAGAGCTAAGCAGGTGGTACAGCAATATTTGCACTTCCACAGAATAAATAATTTTAAACACTCAAGGAAAACTAAGGGTCAGAGACCTCATGAGACGACCAAAATATATTCTCTATGCCCACCACACCTCCTCATTCATATAAGACATCCTGAGTTTCAGAAGAGTAGATGGAAATATATTTGTAAAAAAAAAAACAACTACTAATTTCTGATAAGCTAACATACTTCAAAAAGATACATATAAATATATGTATTTATATTATATATTATTCTTGAACATGATAAAGTTATTTATAGACATTTTAAGTCTCATTACACAGATGATATGTGATAATTACTTGTACTAAGGGTGATCTCAGTGTGTCTTTTTCATGAGAAAGCCTAGTAACTGGAATTACAGCTTTGAAAGACCTCCTCAGGACGATTAAAAAGTACTAATGTTCTCAATAAACTGATAGCAAGCCCTTATTGCTAAACACAATGCCTACATGATTTACAAAACACGAAAAAGTCAAGCTAATGCCTACCTAGAGTTTTCACCCCTACTGATTAATGTTCATGGTCCTAGAAAGTATGCTACATGCTAAGAGAAGAGAACAGTAAACACTAATTCACCTACTAACCCTTTGCACTTCCTGCCAGATATGATAGTATAATATTGACATAGCAGTTGTGGGAGTAATCAACTACTGTGGGATTTTAAGGCTCACACCATAAAATGGAACCCATGCCCAGCACTGCTGTGGTAGAAATGAACTTGAGACTAGATAGGTCATGACCTAGAGGAAAAGCAAACACTACTGTTCTGCTAAAGGAACACGGCAATAAAATGAGTTCTAATGCTATTATTCTATACTCATGGGTCAGTCTCTTGCTCAGTCAGCATCATAGAAGCCGTACTGCAATAGATAGGAACAAATACAAAGACCCACAGCTGGACAATATACAGAAAGTGAGAGACCTTGGGACACTCAGTCCTAAATAGCATGTTTCCTTCAAATCCCATCTCACTTAGCTCAGGAAATCCTGTGGAAGAGGAGGCAGTCAGAGTATAAAAACCAAAAGTAAGAGGACAACAATGAAACAATAGCTTCTAATCACAGCAAGAGCAATGCACCTATGAGCTCACAGACTGTAGCAGCTTTGATAGTGCCTGCACAGGTCTGGCTAGATGGGGCCAAGAACTGAGAAGTGAAGTAGACACAAGCCTGCATCCCTAGCCCAGAAGCTATCTCCATTTGATAACGGTTGTCAAATGAAATTTTAGAGGGCTTCCATAAAGTCTGTGCTGATATACAAACTTCTCTAAAGGCCAGGACTCGTGCCCAGCAGTAGATGGCCATCATGAAACAAACTCAATGGCATTTTAAGAAGTTCTTATTCTCATAATGCTTTGTTAGAGATTTTTTATTTTAAGTTTTGGGTTTTGTTTGTTGTTCTTTGTTTATTACTTTACAGAGTTTTTTGCATATGTATTATGGTTTCCAATTTAATGATCTTATGTGATTCCTCTGTATGTATCTCTGCATCAATGTTTCTTTTGTTGTTGTTTTTTTGTTTTGTTTTGTTTTGTTTTTTCGAGACAGGGTTTCTCTGTGGTTTTGGAGCCTGTCCTGGAACTAGCTCTTGTAGACCAAGCTAGTCTTGAACTCACAGAGATCTGCCTGCCTCTGCCTCCCAAGTGCTGGGATTAAAGGCGTGCGCCTCTTATGCTTTTTTTTTAAGTCGCCTTTTCTTTTGTTTTTTTCTTTGGCTTATTTTTATTTTATTTATTTTATTTATTTTTGATTTTTTGAGACAAGGTTTCTCTGTAGCTTTGAAGCCTGTCCTGGAACTAGCTCTTATAGACCAGGCTGGCCTCGAACTCACAGAAATCCACCTGCCTCTGCCTCCCAAGTGCTGGGCTTAAAAGCGTGTGCTACCGCCAACTGGCGCTTATTTTCACTTTTATCTGTTTTATTTTATTGTTATTTTTTGATGCATTCTTCCATTCTAAGAGAAAGGCTGTTGATTTGGGGGAGTGGGTAACAGGGGAGATAGGGAAGATTTAGAGATGGGAAACTGTAATTAGAATATATTGTATAAAAAGATCTATTTTTAATAAAAAATTGTTGAACACCAAATACTCTATCCCATCAGAAAACACATATTATTAATTTTTCTTGGATTATTGCATCATGTATTTCTTCTGTAAAGTATATGTATGAGTATGTATATATTTGTCTGTATGAATATATTTCATATTAAAATGATATTTTATAGAAAAGTGTAATATGATAGACAGGATTATTATTGCTGTGAAAAAATCATGACCAAAAGTAACCTCTGAAGTAAAAGGTTTATTTGGTTTATGCTTCCACATCACTGCCCATCATCAATGGAAAGTTGGACAGGAACTCAAAGAGGTGGGACTCTGGAGTCAGGAGCTGATTCAGAGACCATGGAGCAGTGTGGTGTACTGAAGTGCTCCTCGTGGCTTTCCTGGTATGCTTGCTTCTAAAATCAATGAGAAGCAAATGTGTGTGTGGGGGGGCGGTACCAAGAATAAACTGGACCCTTCTTCATCAATAACTAATTGAGACAATGCCCTACAAGCTTGCCTACAATGCAGTCTTATAAAGGCATTTTCTGAATTGAGCATACCTCTACTTGCATGACTAAAACTTGTGTCAAGTTGACATAAAACTAGCCAGCATATATAACTATTGAACCCCGATGAATCACTGGACATGAGGATACAAACACTTGTTGTATATTTGACATTCTTTTTTTTTCTTTTTTATTTTTTTAATTTATTTATTTATTAAAGATCTCCGTCTCTTCCCCGCCACCGCCTCCCATTTCCCTCCCCCTCCCCCAATCAAGTCCCCCTCCCTATATTTGACATTCTTAATTCTCCATCATGGTGAAGAAGAGACCCAATCTTCAAGGTGTGTTCTGACTTCCACATGCATGTCATACATAGCAGGTGTCAGCCCACATACATACACACACCAATAAAATGTAGAATCAAAAACAATTTTTAAAAAAGAAATACAACTGAGAAAACAAGTATCTAACTTGTTATTTATGGGTCAAATACTGAATCATCTCTCAATTAAGGAATAAGGCATATTCCCTACACCTTCTTCTATTCAGTTAGAAGAACACTTGGGAAAGCAGGAAAGTGTGACATTTAAAATGGACCTTCTAAGTGAAGTTGTCCTTATTGCTACATGGCAATGTATACATGAGGGATCCAAAATAATCTAGAAAAACTTGAATGTTAGTGAATTTATCAAGATTCGTGAGTAGCGGGCCAAGGATGAAAATACTACATTGTCTCTTCAGTGTGGTTAGCAAAGATTTCTGTAAAGAAGATCTCATTTGTCCCTCTGTGGAGAGCAGAACTGCTCTGCTGGGCTTTTGCCCCACTCCCTACATGTGTGTCCATATAGTGCCCTTTATCATTAGCTAGACGCAAGCCTATGAGTTTCTAAACAAAGTCACAGTTGGTATTGTGTGAGACTCATCTGCCTGTAACAATGTTTCTTGTGTGTTATTCAAAAGGTTTTGTTTGTCTCATAGAACAGCTTGATCTGCAAAGGTTTAGGAAGGTCCCTAATACTTCCTTTCAATTAAGACACCAAGTCACACAAAGGGAGTTCTTTTTAATGTTTATGTTTATGATGTGCCATTTCACTTCGTAAGAAACCATCAACAGAAACCGTGTAACTCTCTTGACAAAATAGATACTTCATTCAATTAAGAAAATGGCATTAAAGCTAATAGAATTCATTCTGTTGCTAGAGAAAATAGACAATTTTAGACACAAGTAGAAGCATTGGTCACAATATTATCACACTCAGGAGGTGACAGCTCAATGTGATATTTTTGGTGCAAAGATTATTGTTTTTTTGACACAAAAATATATAAAATCTGTGATTGCCAGGACAATGACCATACAGGCAGTTGCCTTTCCAGCGTTCTCCAATCCCTGCATTGTTATTTTGCATGCAGAAGATGAACTTGATCTCAGCTGTAGATTCTGTATTTCAAAATTTCCAAGAGCTGTTTTCACTGCAGAGAGAACATTAAATGACTTGTGACCTATCATTCTTGCTACATGTTTTTTATTGTCTTACTTTCTATGTTTTGCAACCTTTCAGAAAATATAACCGGGCCTAGGTCTTAAGATTTTTTTAGGATGTCTTTAGAATGCTGAACTTAATTAATGACTACTGCTCCATATTCTAGGAATTTCCCTGGCCCTTGGTAAGCATATGGAGGCTGGAAACCTGAAGGTCATTGCACAACTTTCATGCAGCTTGTCAGGTTGGAGAGTGTTTTCTTCCAGGCAATCCAAAATGTCTCATGCCCTTTCAGGCACATCAGCTGGCTTCATCCTGTTCTGGGCATTTGCTCTCGTTTGTGCCTTTTCTAGACAACTTAGCTTGTCTGAGGGTATCTTTCTGAATTCCTTCCTTATTTATTATTCTCTTAAGTTTTTAACTTTTATATGTGTGGTTGACTTTTTTGAATGTGTGTCTGTGCACCACGTGTGTGCAATGTCTCTAGATTACAGAAGAGGACAGTGTATCCCCGGAAGCTAGAGTTACAGACAGTTAGAAGCTGCCATGTTGGTGTGCGGAGTTAATCTGGACACTATTGAATTACAGCCAGTTTTCTTAATGGCTGAGCCATCTCTCTAGCTCCCATGTCCTTTCTTATTATATATGCTTGGGGAAGATGCGATCTAGTTCATCTGAATAGTTTCAGGGACTTCCTAAGGCTTTACCATTGTTTACGTTTGAGTATCAAGGGGCTTTTCTTTAGAATATGCGAAATCACAAAAGTTTTCCCTGCAGGATGGAATGTTTCACCATTGATGATGAGAAGCCAAGGACAAGGGCACGGGGTTTTGATCCCATTTCATGTTCTGACTTTGTGGGAGCCTAGCCAGTTTGGATGTTCACCTTTCTAGACATGGACAGAGGAGGGAGGACCTTGGACTTTCCATAGGGCAGGGAACCCTGACTGCTCTTTGGACTGGAGAGGGAGGGGGAGAGGAGTGTGGGGAGGAGGAGAAGAGTGGGAGGAGGGGAAGAAGGGTGGGAGGAAGGGGAGGGAAATGGGAGGCTGGGAGGAGGGGGAAACTTTTTTTTTCCTTTTCTCAATAAAAAAAAAAAAGATATTACTGTACAATGTAACTCAAAAAAGTGAAGAGTATAATGGCAAAGATGAAATCTGTCTATCAATTCACATGTTGTCTAACTGTCCATTCATTATTATAGCTATTTCTCTATAAACAAAGAATGACAAAAAAGTACAAGAAAATGAAAACAAGGTCATAGATATATATATAGAGAATACTAAAAATTGTATTGTTAATATTGCTGATATTCTAAATAAGTTGTTGCCTTCTCCAAAAACACTTACATTATAAAAAACTATTTATAAAATAATGATAAGTAATTAATGCAATATATCTACCAAAAATCATTAATAAAATATTATACCCTGAAATTTTTATTTAAATCTGGTTACAAGTTGTGAGTGTGTTTTTAAATATGATTGTTTCTGGTGTATGTGTATATGTATGTATGTGTGTATGTATGTATATGTATGTGTGTGTGTTATGTACTGTAAGTAGAAATTTAAAGTGAAAGTAATTTTTTTAATCACAGACAACAAAAGGCAACTATTTTATATTTGGGGAACGAATGGTCAGTGATGACAACTGATAATTTTCTGCTTCAGAATATTTTTCAAATAAACTGCACCTTAATATTTCTCTCAGTATGTGTGAATGTTTTCACTTCCCCATTTACTGACATGTTCCTTTTTAAATATAATGTTGAAATCTCAAAAATATAGCTACTTGTAAAGTGAAAGATCTGCTTGTAGAGTTGTACAACATTTATCCAACAGTGAGTAATATTGAGAAGTATTCACTGTGCTTAACAAACATTCATGTATAGTCTTTGTAAGAGCTTCTATGTAAGTCCTTTGACCACTAATAAGACAGGCTGCCTATCACTTTGTTGTCGAACTGTTAGAGTTATTTAAATACCTAGATATAAAATATTAAAGAGATATTTAATTTGCAATTCTTATACCAATTCTGCATAGTACCTTTCCAATATTCTTGCATGTTACTTGGTACATCTAAAGATTTTTTTTATAATAGCCAAATCCAATTGATTCTCCTTTTTAATGTTTCCACATAGATAATGCATGAGATGGTTAATCTTTAATGTCAACTTGATAGAAATTAGAATCACCATGAAAATAAATTTCTTGGAGACTCTGTGAAGGAATTTTTAGCTCACACTGACTCATTGTGAGTATAGATGGAAGCATAAGAATGAACACTGAGCTGAGTATCAGCCTTCATTACTCTTGTTAGAATGTGACCAACTGCTTCATAATCTTTCTGGCTTGCGTTACCCTGGCATGATGTACTGAGCCATGAAACAATGAGTTAAAATAAACTTTCTTACCTAAAGTTGTCTTTGTCAGGTAGTAAAGTACCTAATTCAGACAATATTTTACCTTAACAATGAGTCATAATTTTGTCCTATTTCTACATACACATTCTATACAATCAGCCCAAATTCTAAAGGACAAATGGTTTATAGCAACTGTCATAATAGCAAACTATGAGTGCTACCAAAAACTTTTGGAGTTTTCAAGACTGTTCTAGCTAATGTGAGTATCATTAAAGAGAGATAGTTTCCTCTTTCAATGTCACATGTTGCACCTTGTCTTGTCTTTCAGAGTACATGGTTATAGGAGATGTTGACTGAGGTTTCTGTCGTGCCTAGTCCCGCAGCTATTAAGACCCAAAGAATCACACAGAGGTCTCTATTAATTAAAAACTGATTGACGTATTAGATCAGACTTCTTATTAACTCTTATACCTTATATTAGCCCATAATATTTGTCTGTGTAAACCATGTGGCTTGGGACCTTTTTCGGCGAAGCAGTCACATCTTGCTTGCTCTGTGTCTGGCTTCCTCCTGTCTGGGTGATGACCACAGACTGAATCTTTTTCTTCCCAGAATTCTCTTGTTCTATTGCCCCACCTATACTTCTTGTCTGGTTGTCCCACCCATATTTCCTGCCTGGCTACTGGCCAATCAGCATTTATTTATAATACAAGTGACAGGGTATAGGCCGTAAACACAGAACTCCCTCCCCCTTTTTTAAACAAGAAATCTGAATTGAATCTCCTTTTTTTTAGCTTTTCTACTGACCATTATTCATAACAACTTGTAACCAACATTCTGAACAAAGGCAAACATCCATAATCCATTTTTTGGGAATAGTTTTCTAGGCTGCTTCCTGCTGATTGGGGGCACTGATAATCTTATTGGGACCTAAAGAAAATTTAGAATTATGATCAAGTCCTATCTGGAATATCCTGTGAAGCTTGATCATCTCAGGCAGCAGTCTTTGGACTGTTCTAGATGTTGAACTCAGACATCTGGGCCATTCTTCCTATCAAAGATTTCTCAGGGGGTCTTCATTGGTTAAACCTGATTTTTCTTAAGGCAGGATGAATCCACACTCCCTCATTTCCTGTGTAAACAAAAGTGAAACCTCTTCTCAAAGTAACATATCTTTTGACATAAAGTTTAAAGTCAAGACATTTTGAAAATACATATATTGGATTAATCCAGCAGCATTTATAATCAAATGTCTTTTAGCAACTTTTGCTCCTTTCTCAGTCATCAAACAATTTAAAGACAACAAAATAACATACAGTATCCAGATATCTGTGTATTTTTCATCTTTACATGGCTTTATTTTAACTTCTATTTCATTTTATTTTTAATTTTTGGCTTTCTGAGACAGTGTTTCTCTGTGTATCTTCAGCTGTCCTGGAATTCACTCTGTAGACCAGGTTGTCCTTGATTTTACAGAGATCCACTTGCCTTTGCCTCCCAGGTTTTGTGATTAAAGTTGTGCACCACCACACCTTGAACTCAGAGAGATCTGTTTGCCTCTGCCTCTCAAGTGTTGATATTAAAGGTGTGTGCCACTACACCCAACTACTCTCCTTTTTCATTTTTCTATAAGAAATTTACCCTTTTTTATTCTCCCAAGCCTACATATATTTTTTTTAACACACATTAAACCATTTACAGGTTTTCTTTGTCTTTGAATCTATCTTTACTGAATATCTCCTTTTTTCTGACCACACGAGTCTTTAATTTTCTACAAGATATGGGTAAGATTAAGGCTGTGGCTTTGATGGCTGAATCCATCAAAATTAGAATTTTTCTGAGAGTCTAGCCTCATGGCAGAGGTACTGGCCAGAGCCATGTTTATTGCTACAACTCTATGGCATTTCAAGGTCCCTGCTACCACTGAAAAGTATGCAGTCAGCTTTTCATCAGTGCCAATTA
The DNA here is from genome assembly GCF_000317375.1 of Microtus ochrogaster. Lineage (NCBI taxonomy): Eukaryota > Metazoa > Chordata > Mammalia > Rodentia > Cricetidae > Microtus > Microtus ochrogaster. The sequence goes on from NC_022031.1 coordinate 35,627,069, forward strand.
AGTGTTTCATGGCAGTACCTCTTAAAAGAGCTGCAAGGTTTTGCAGCTAAAGCTGTGTCAGAAAGCCTCTCTTAAATGAGAGCGCTTGCCTCTAGCAAGCAGAGTTCACCTGAGAAAGTGCTGCTACCAAGAAACTGTGCTAACTCTATGCTTTTCTATCTAGAATAACTTCCCGAGCTCTCTCGGGCTTTTAAGTGGATTTGGTTAGCACCACGTTCACACACCATTCTGTTGATTGAGGTTTCTGTCCTGCCCAGTCCCGCAGCCGTTAAGTCCCAAAGAATCACACAGAGATCTATATTAATTAAAAACTGATTGGTCTATTAGCTCAGACGTCTTACATCTTATATTAGTCCATTATTCTTGTCTGTGTTAGCCATGTGGCTTGCTACCTTTTTTAGCAAGGCAGTCACATACTGTATGCTCTGTGTCTGGCTTCCTCTCCGTCTGGGTGATGACTGCAAACTGAAACTTTTCTTCCCAGAATTCTCTTGTTCTCATTGCCCCACCTCTACTTCCTGCCTGGTTGCCCTCCCTATACTTCCTGCCTGGCTACTGGCCCATCTACACTTATTTATCATACAAGTGACAGGGTACAGACCATTGTCACACAGCAGGGAAGATATGCTTATTTTACTGAAAGTTCCAGGCTGAGTAATTAGTCAACATTTACATTGGGTTTGCTCTCTGTCATAGCAGCCTTTAACTAAAACCCCAGTTGAGTGTATCACTACAGATGGGCTTTAAGGTTTCTGAAAGCCCCTTCCAAGGCCAGAGTCTCTTCCTGCTGTTTGTGGATCCAAATGTAGAGCTCTCAGCTTCTCCTCCAGCCACAGGCCTCTTTGCCACCATGCCCCCCACCATGACAGTAATGCTTTAAACTTCTGAAACTGTAATGCTTTCTTTTTAGAGTTGGACATGGCATCTCTTCACAGTAAGAGAACACTTACTAAGACAGAAATTATTGCTGTGATAGCATGTGACCATGATGCTTGTGGGCTGAATGTGGACTTCTGGATGACTTTGAAGTAGAGAAGCAGTTGAATGCTTCAAATGGAAAGGGACATCCAAGTAGAAGCATGGAAGACAGTGGTACTGAAAGCAATGTAGATTATGAGTGCCTAGTTCAACAGGTTTCAGAGGAGGGGAGTATTCGTGAGTAGTTTAGAGACTTCTGATATTTCGGCTAACACTGTAGCTGCTTTCTACTCTTGTGCAAAAATCTACCTAAAGCTAAATTGAAGAGTTCTGGATTAATAGTGTTGACAGGGATTTTAAGACAGTGGTGACTATGTACACTCTTGTATAGTTCGATAAAGAAAAAGAACAAAGTGAGCATGGAAAAATATGTAATATACAGTTTGAGAAAAAAGGAGCATGCACCAGGAAGTTTAATGGAGCTAAATGTAATAAAGAGAGTAGTCACCTTAAGGCAAGACCCCACCTAGCTAAGCTTCTAACTTGTGAAAGGGATTGTTAAATATATTTTTTATTTATTTTATATTTTAACCACAATTTTCCCTCCCAACCCCCTATCCCCCACCAGTCCAGCCTCTTCCACTCCTCCCAAAGGATAAGAGCTTCCATGGGGAGTCAACAAAGTCTGTCCCATTAAGTTGGGGCAAGACCAAGCCCATCCCCTCTGCGTAAAAATCCTTAAACAGTGAAAGAAACCGTTGGAAACAGAAAGCTAATGATAATGTATTTGAACTAGGGGAAAGGGGTTTCAGCCACAGCAACCAGAAGAACTTGGTATCTTCGGGCATGGGGTTCTAGGTTAGAGTCAAGGATATAAGAAAGGAATTTTGGACTCTGCCCCCCATGGCCAGCCATGTGTCAGTAGGTCCCAGCATGGAGTCCCAGGTGCCTTGCTGGTCTTTCTTTGGAAATATTTGTATTCAATGTTTCACAGTGTAGATACTCTCCTGTGTAGAATGACACATTCAAGATAATGCCACAGAAAAAGACAAAGAATGTTCCAATTAATAGATTCTGTACTTGCTAATAACATCCATAATATTTTAAATAATTTAACTATTTGCAATGTATAATACTGGTTTCTCTTAAATTACGTATTCTCTGAAAACTTTTCAATTATTTGCTTTTGTAATTTGTTTTCACTATGATCAAAATGACACATAACACAAATTTTTGGTTGATCACATTAAAATGCTTTGCACAAATTATAAATGATTATATATATATATATAATTTCCACAAAGTTTGTTTGGGGCTTTTGATTATTCTTTGATTTATTGATTTGAATAATTTTACAGTTATTTATACATATAAAGCATCCACATATAAACTTAGCATTGTCCATATGATTCATCAGCTTTATTATCATGAGATTATTTCCAAATCTAGAGAACTTGGATTTTTCAGACAAATCTTCCTGGCAACACACAGGTTGACCTCATATTTATGATGCATAACAACTGGCTTCAAGTTCCCAATCCTTGTGTTTTTATGTCTGGAGTATGGAGATTACAAACTTCTCCTTCTGCACCAGGCATATAAACAAACTCCTTCAGAATAGCTTTTATAGTATTGGATATTATTTGCCATGACCTGGTAAATTAAATTTAAACTTAAATAGAATATCTCCTATATCAGCTACCACCACATCACAGAGAATAATAACAAATTCAAAGAAAAAAACGCTGCATGTGTTTTTTGTAGGATTGTTTGTTGAGACACTGTTTCCCTATGCAGCCTAGGCCAGCTTTGAATTCATGGTGCTGAAGCCTCAGCCTTCTCAGTGTTTGATTTAAATTTGTGAAACACCATGGAAATCTAATAATTTTCTTAAACATAAGCAGATATTTAAAAAGAATCACACTCTGAACCATACTTTTGAGTGAACTATCTCCCATGTCTATGGTTGCATGAAGTGTAAAATTGTATCTTCTTTGCTCCTTAAAGTTTTAGATTACATGGGTCTCTTGTTTATCAATGTCTATGGATTCTGTAGCAGAATAATGTTTTGGTCCTGCCTAAGCCCTCTAGTAATTCCCCAGTGGAGTAACAATTTTTGTATCTTTCAATAATTTTCTACTTTTTATTTATCTTGACATTATCATCTGAAGAGGACAGTCTGATGATAATAAAATAATATGCAATTCCTACATACAATATGTAGTCTTATTTACCACACATGCCCAATTATGGCCAGGACTTCTAATCTATTTTCATCACCTGGAGATAATTCCTCCTCCAAAGTTTTCATATTTGTTAAAATATAAATAGAGCTGGGCAGTGTGTTGGCACACACTTTTAAACCCAACATTGGGGAGGCAGAGGCGGGTGGATCTCTGTGTTGTAGAGTCCAGCCTGGTCTACAGAGAGAGTTTCAGAACTGGTTCCAAAGCTACACAACAACAACAACAACAAAATGTGGAGTCATGAGTAACACATTTCCAATGTTGATATTTCCATCAGCAACTGCAATTACCTAAAATAATTAAACCGTAAAGGAAATTTGATTATATGCATATAGTAATAAATACACTTAAAAGTTATAATCTGTAAGACTTAATAGCAAGAACATTTATATAGCATCACATATCACTGTGTCTCTCACATATTTATAATATGTATATATTTTAGAATACATCTGACAAAGTATCTGAAAGAACAGCTTAGCAGCAGAGATATTTATTTTTTCACAATTCCAGAGGGTTACACATATGTTTTCTTGACCTCATGGTTGACAGAATGTCATGGTTGCAGACGTAATAGTCAAGGTGGCTGTTTTATTTACAGTGGACAGAAAGTAAAAAGACAACTAACCATATGTAACACCCAATAAAATACATACCTAGAATAGTCTACTTTTTCCAACCTGACTTCACATTCCCCATGTCAGCTATAATCTGTTTCTAGATCTAATTTCTTTAATTTCTGAACTCTCAGACCTAATTTCTACACCTCTGTGCACCTCCATTTCCCAGCTGCAGATTAGGAAGGACAACTGTCCATTCAACTACACAGATACATGAAATACTTGGTAAAATGAAATGATAATAAGGATGGATGCAAAATAGGGTTTCTAGGAGAACTGCTAAAAGCCTGTACATTTTAGATTTTGTTTAAAAGGTTATACAGATATAATTCTCATAATTACCATTAGCAGAGTGTTTTCAAATGAAAATTGCTATAATTAATATTCACATTCATATTATTGATTAATGCCAAAATAATTGTCATTAAGAGTTTAATCAGACTAAGATAAAAATTTGCTTGGAGGTAAATGCCTCCTTAATCAATTGGTGGGTTTAATATTAAACCGTAGTATAATCAAGTGATTATACAACAAAAGTGATGAAAGCATTAATGATGATTAAAGAACAAATGGATAAAATTCACAAAATGTCATCTTAGCAAAACAACCTGGATGGTTTCACAAATGTGACTGTCTCCCAGTTCAACCTGTAAGATCTAGAATGTAGGGACGGATGTGAGCTTTTGGCATCTCAACTTGAATATCATAACTTTTTTATTCATAGAACAGAAGTATCTTAATGTTTTCTAATTGAACATTTAAGATACAGAGAAGTCATCAAGAGGATTAGATTTGGAAACTTCTACAATTTAGTGGAAAGCTTTGAGATAAGTTAACCCTATTTTTTAGGAAGTCATGTCTTGAGTTCAGTTGGTTTATTAAACATGACATAGAGAAGTTAGCTAATACTTAAATAGTAGCTCATTATTTTTTGAAAACATAAATCCTGGCTTTCTTCTGAAGCTTTTTTGCTAGAAGATATTTTTGCAGTTGATTGAGACTGAGATATTTAGCAATGTGGTGTTTTAAGGGTGAACTTAAGGTATCATAAAAATAATTGTTATATAATTGAAAATTTGTATTAAATTAAAACTTGAGAATATGCCATATTTCCTAGAGAGATACACTTTAAATGCTTAGGATGTTAGAAAAAATGAAGCTCTACTGTAAACAATAGTGGTAATTAAAGGAACATTTTTGTCTAAAATTAGTGATAATTCATTGAATAATCATTGATTGGAATCCAACCAGCTTAGTTTTTATTAAATAACCACAGGTAATCTTAAAATTGAAAAAAATACAATAATAACAAAACCAATAACAACAACAAAAAAGCAGCACAGTTGTTTCTAGTAAACAGACTTTTAGGATAAATACAAAGTGTCCTAACTAAACAATTTATCCTTAATAAGGCTAAAGTTGACTCACAAAGTTAGAATTATTTTTCTAACAAAACTTTTATAATTGATTTGACCACCTTGGCCTTCATACTAAAGAAATGATGGTTTCTTTTCAGTCTATCAAAATTTTATTGTAGATTTATGTGAATTTCTGATCATTTTCCACATAGTAAACTACCACAAAACTGACTCACTGTCTTGTGACTTTAAGGCTAATTTAAACAATTCTTGTATAAAAACAAAGCAAATAAATCAAGGGCCAGACAGAGCGGAGTGGCCTTCCCTCCCACCCAGGGTCATGATGACGTCAGAGCCCACGTTGCAGCCTGGGGCTGTGTTGAAGTCTGTGGCCCTCTTGCAGCCAGTCTGTGTTGTTGTCCACCGCTCTTATTACCATGCAAGGCCATGAGGAAGCTTGTGTCCCTGCTGGTCTCTGAGGACCTTTCTGAGTCATGGTCCTGCTGAGGTCTGTGTTGATATCCTTTGCCCTGTTAACATAGGGACCAGTTAAACAACATGCTTGTTGAAGTCCTAGGACTAGGTCGAGCTGTCCCCACCCTCCATTGGCTCAACAACAATAATATAGGAGAATTGACCCATCCCCTCATAGAAGAACTGCCTCGCTAACTCACCAGAAACTTGGCAAAGTTGACCCTACCCTCTCTGTGGACTTGGGAGAGCTGACTCTGATCCTCATCTGAGAAGTGTGGTCCCAGCAGCCCAGACTGCCAACTTAGTTACCACTCAGGGACACAGCCAGGATTTTGAGTTGGCACTCCCCTGTATTAACCCCATCTATGACTTGCTCTAATGCTTGAAGGGACTGGTACTGTGGAAATACAGCTACAGGATTTCCATGGCTCTCAATAATGATAAATGACCTTGGTAAGAAACTTACTGAGTTTTATAAAATCACAGAAAATAATTAATAATAAAATAATAATAATGCTGATGATGATATTGCTGGTAATGGCTACCAGGAAAACCAGTATCCCAGGCCTGAGAATACACACTACACTTGTTTTAGACTGAGCCTTCGGGATCTTGTGTATTGTCTTAAAAACTTTTCATTTCTAGATATCTGTACAGAGTGACTGAAAATAGTAGTGTCTAATTCACAGCTTTGATATGAGAAGCTAATGTCAGATTTTATATTTAAAGCATACTGCAATTGTCTGCAGCACAGTAAATAGAGGTTATTATTATAACTATAATCATTGTAATTATCATTTTAAGAGAGATATGTTTTTGCTTTTCTTTCAAAGAACAGTAAAAGATAATCATAGTTGTAAATCAAATATTCTGCTAGACTTCTCATTATGGCAGGCTCATGAGCACATTAATTAACACTGAAAGATTTCAAATCAACACACTCAGAACATTCTTATTTATTAGATAATCATTATACCAAACTGAAAGTGCTTATCTGAAGTTTCTCTAGAGGTTGATGTTCAATGAGATGCCTGTTATGAATTAAATAATGAAGAATATTCTCTATCCTGAATAGATTTTTCCACTGTTGATGCACAGTTATTGCCTTCGAAAGAAAAACCTATTACAAAATTACATTTGTATTTCAAGTCTCCTAGCTCACATCAAAGAAGCTGTAAGATTAAAAAGTGTTGAAAACTATGAATATAACAGCACATAGTGAACTAATTTTCATGATTTGTAGCAAGCGGGTGATGACAGACGTATAAAATTTAATATCAAAGATGAATATTTACATTATGTATTATAAAAACACAATAATATAGAAGTTATTCCTTAATTATAATGCATCTAGGAAATATTTAAGTATGATTTCTGAGAGTCAAATTATAAACAACTGAACCTATACTTTAAAACCAATCTACTTCATTAAATGCTTATAAACTGGCCTTCACCCAAACCCTATTTATACCTATCATAAATAAAATTTCACTTTGTTCAATTATTAGATTTTCAAGTTAATTACTGAAGGAATCCTCACATTTTAATCCAGAAATATATGCAATATTTAAAAAATTATTTCAAGTTGCTCAATAACAAATTGCAAGGAAATCAACGAATATTAGCATCTCATCTCAAAAAAACGCAGGCTTACACTGAAAAAAGCAAGCTGTAACATTCTGGAAGGCGCAGGGGCACAGAGAAAGTACTGCTGTGATATGACTCTAATTAATATAAAAGGACAAATTACTGTGTTAAATCAGAAGAATGCTAGGGAATTCACAACACAACATCAGAGGACTTTAATCCCAACTATTCAAACCCAGAAAATCATACTTGAAGTCTGCATTACCCAAGAATGGGAAGATCTGTCAAGGACAATTTATTAACTAAAAATTAGAATTAATTAAAGCTAGATACACCTTATCTTAAGATACATAAAACCTAAGTACTAACTATCTAAATACCTGGCAGACAAATGCATTATAATGCCAATTCCATCTCCCTTTAGCTGTACTGTATATCCATACTCTTGTCTTTGATGCATAGGAAGAATGAAAGTTCCCTCTTCATTCTTGGTCTAGTTCTGTGTCCTGCTTTCACCAATGTGGGATTTTACGAATGAACTAAGGGAAGACGTACATTATAATAATGAAGTTGTATGGTTTTCCTTGAAATTCTGGTATGCTTATGAGAAAATAGCATTCTAAAATGACTATCCCTTAATACCATGCCCCAGAATAAGGATACACTGTGCAATTGTACTAGACAATGCCTGTTTTGGACCCTAAAGTGGATCTTCTCAGTAGACACACTAGTGTGTATCAACCAACAAAGTTTTCATATCTAAAGTATAAGTCAAATGGTACCAGGACACCAGCTGAAATAGACACTGTGGAAAAGCTAAGAGAAAGGACGAAGGTAAAAATCAGACTTTTCCCTCAAGTAAATATGCTTTTTTCTAAATGGCGAAACTGTGTTAAGAATCCAGAAGGAAGACAGTAGTTCACAGATTCCTGCCTGTCTCAATGTTTTAACTGAATTCCATGGAGGCCTTAGATCATAACAAGCTGCGGATGCACTGTGAAAAGAGCTAACACAGTCTTCCAAAGCTTGACTAAATCTCAAGCATCAGTTTATTTTCATCTAATATTGTCTGTCTCTTAAAGTAACCTTTCTTAGTTCACTATGCGAAAACAGTAGACTTAATAAGAAAAGTATCAAATATGGAAATAGTAATTTATTTTTAAGTCAAAGAAGCATAGAGTTTTAGTTAGTTGTATGTTTAGTATACAAAAAGTTGAAATGGACCCAGAATTCCAGGTTATAACACCAAAGCATAACACTGATTTTTTTCTTTTTGTTTCTAGTGAGATGTGGTTATGTAGGTAACAAAAAAAAAAATGACAGAAAGCATTTTTATTTACTTTCAAGGAAACTTCATAGAAATAAGAAGAAAATTATATTATACCCGTGGTAAACACAACAATTTAAATAAAATCTAAACAATGTGAACATAATTCTACAACTTTGAAGTGATTTTTATTGAGAAGTAGTTATTTCATCTATATAATTATTTCATCTATAGAATATAATTATAAGTCTTTAATTCACTGATAAAAGGATAAAACTCATCAAGATACTTACATGATTTATATAAAAAACATATCTAGTGAGTCTTGGAACTCAGGAAGGCCATTAATGAAGCACAGCTTCGGTTTCAGTTTAGAAACCAGGGTGTCAAAGATGTCAAGACCATGAGATGACCATCAAGGACAGCAGCAGATTTGGAGTACAGTCAGCCTGCCTACCTCACAAACTGTGCTGCAGATGGCAGAAGTGAACAGGTGTGACTACCCAACTTGCTTGGAAACCAGAAGAGCCCCGGATACCAGATGCTGAGATTTTTCTCTACTATATTTTGGTATTGTTTTAATCTCATTGCAACTCTGTCCTGGTTCTTCCTTCTTAGAATAAGAAAGTTATGTAATATGATTTCATACAAGTCCATAGTTAAGTAACTTTGGATTGTTTTAAGAAATGTTAGCCCTTTCAGTGTGGATATTTTTAAGACTTTTTTTTGAAAATTTTTATTGTAATATTAATGTTAATGTAGTATTTGGAAACAAAAAAGGAAAGTTATGGATTATCAGTGATGTGTTTGGGAAGGTATGCTTGTCATAGTGTACTAATCTTGGTTTTCTTTCTTTCTTTCTTTCTTTATTAAAATTTTTCACCTCCTCCCCACCTTCCATTTCCCTCCCCCTCCTCTTCCTCCTCCTCCTCCTTCTTCAGTCCTAAGAGCAGTCAGGGTTCCCTGCCCCATGGGAAGTCCAAGGTCCTCCCCCCTCCATCCAGGTCTAGGAAGGTGAGCATCCAAACAATCCAGGCTCCCACAAGGCCAGTCCATGCAGTAGGATCAAAACCCAGTGCCATTGTCCTTGGCTTCTCAGTCAACCCTCCTAATCTTGGTTTCAACATGACACACCTGGATAGAAGAACCCTCAATTGAGGAATTGCCTCCATTAGATTTATCTGCAAACACTTCTTTGGGGAATTTTCTTGATTGGCAATTGATGCAGGAGGGTTCAGTACACTGTGGGTGGTGGTATCCTTTGGCAGATGGGCTTGGATTGTATAAGAGAAATAGGTGAACTAGCCAAAGGAATCCATCCAGTAAGTATATTTTCTATTCTGGCTTCCTACTTTTAGTTTCTCTCTTGTCTTCCCTCAATGATGAACCGTAACATGTAAGCCAAATAAAACTCTTCCTACACTAAGAATTTTTTACTCAGTGTTTTATCACAGCAGCAATAATGCAAACCAGGAGAGTATCCCAGGGCAATGGTAATAGCCTGTATTGTTTTCTAGACTTTTATGAACTATGTGGCTAAGAACTCATAGGGTTGTATCCTATTATTTTTACAATAATTTTCAGTTAATTATTCATGTCTTCTAGGAGCACCATTGCCAACCAATGCAGAGTAAGTCTAATCAAGCTTTCTTTATAATTACATTTTGAAATTAGCTCTCTAACCAGTGAGTGCACAAGACTTTTTTCATACATCTTCTCTTTTGTTGACCCACTCACTAACTCCTTCGTTCTTTAGTCCCTAACCATGCTTAACCTTTCAGTGCCCAGTATTGCTCCATCTTCTTTCAATGCACATGTACTTTACCACCTTATTTAGTAGTGGGCTTCCTACGGCTTTTCAAATCCCTTTCTTTTGGGCTAGCTCTCCTCTTTACCAGCTCACTCCCTCTATACCAGTGGGGTGATATTTTACTGAGTCCTGGAAACTGAAATTCTTAAGGTGATTTTTTCCCAACATATAGTATAAGTGACAACTGGGTGCTGCATTTTCAGCACAAAGCTCATAGCCCGGTGGGGTAGACTCCAAGGTAAAACCTGGATTCCCATCCAAGATCTCTTTAACTAGCCATGATTGCTGATATCAACACCATAATTCTCCACTGTCTGTTTTCCTATTCCTTGGCAGAAAACTCCCTTGCACAGCTCTTTCTACTGGGATGCTCTGACTGGACGGAATTTGCCTATTTGCCCACCACCTGAGGATAAATAGATTTCCCTCTAAGAGAATTGCATACATTTTATTGAAATAAGTACATAGTGTGTGATTGCAGTGTAGCCACAAACACATTAAAATTAAAAGCTCATTTCCAGAGGTTTGAACACCCTGTTGGAAATCATGCCAAAGAGGCAATATTGCATATTTTTGTTATGATCCAAACAAGTGAATAAGCCCTCCATTATACCATCACTGCTTCATTTAACCCACAGCAGTATAATAGATTCTAGTCAGAAAAAAAAAAAAACTGGTTGAGAAACCATATTTTCTGTTTTAGAACATGAAGTTGGGCAGTCTGTTAGACATTTGAATAAAATTAACGCTTGCCAAAATTTAATATCATGCAATTGCCGGTAGAAAAACTCCATTTACTCATTTACACACATTTACTTATTGTTACATGACAATAATATATCAAAGCTAATGAGAAGAATCGTACTTTTCCAACAGAAAGGGAGGCATGGTGCTTCTTTTACTACCTGCACCTCAGTGTGTAATGCTGGCCAGTGATGCAGTTAAGTACACTTAGGCTATACAGGAAACTCCAGACAAGCCTGAACTACAAAGACACATTAAAAAAAAAAAAGGTCGCATAAAAAACAAAGAACAAAACAACATAAAATAAAAGTATTTGAAGCATTTATGTTGTAAATTTTTATTGTAGATTATATACATAGATAGCACTGAAAATAACAATTTAATCTAGTTTAAAATGTTATTGTTAAGGTTGATGAAAAAGCTCTGGTTAAGAATGTGTCGCATAAGCCTCATGACACCATTTGAATGTCCAGAACAGATCCTAGGTTTTTGGGCCAAAATTATCTCAGGACCCGTACCTCGAGGCATGTAGGACAGAGAAAAGCCTGGCTCTAGTCTGAAGGACAGTCTTAAAGCTACTGAGTGAGGATGAGACAGCAAAAACTAGGTAGACGCCCCTCTAGCCAGAGGGAGGGCTTGGCTGACTCTCATTGACCGGAGGTACCCCCACATCACATGATGTCACTTAACCTATATAAGAGGATGCTCACAAGCCGGGCGGTGGTGGTGCACGCCTTTAATCCCAGCACTTGGGAGGCAGAGGCAGGCGGATCTCTGTGAGTTCGAGACCAGCCTGGGCTA
>NC_022031.1:35638993-35665416 GCF_000317375.1 Microtus ochrogaster
CACAGTAATAAAATGAGTTCCTGCATTGACTTGACTCCCTTTAGAGTCTGATTGTCCTGCTTTGTGGGGCTGAGGAAGAGGCAGATGGCGCACTCACCTTTCCCTGGGGAAGAAAGCTAAGGAGGCGTAGTACCAGTTGGAAGGAGTTGTCCTCTGAACACCATGTGAGTCCCAAACATTTGTATGTCTCCGCTGTAACAAATACAGTAAAAACGAAAACCATTTACCATAGCCATTTTCTGGGAATATCAAATGTTTAAGAATATGAGATAGTAGACATAAAGTATAGTAAATATGGACATGTTTGAAGCTTTGAAATATCCATATTTGTTCTACAGAGTGCTTGGGATTTCTGAATGTATTGCGTAGCTTTTGTGCATTGCCTTGGTACCATCTCACTTAATTTTTGCAGGACTATTATGTGGCAGACTCAATTTTTAAAATCCAGATACAAGGACATTGAATCAAAAAAATGCTATGGGCCTATGGTCAAGGACCTAGTAGTGATAGAAACGTTTCCCAAAACTGACCTCTTATGTGGCAAGTAATTTAACTAAGGAAAGTAATTTAGATGTACTTATTCAAATAACGATTTTCAAACATATTTGGCCCTATAATGTAATGTAGTACTTTATGGAAAATCACAATAACAAATATTAAAAAAGTAAAAATATTAAAATCTGTGTATTGAGTGCAAGTTAGAGATTTAATTTGTTATATAAAAACCAGCTTATATTTGACTATTGAATAATCAAATAAGATATGTATATATGTTGTACAGGTATAAATGGATACTTATTTAAAAATTGTGCCTACATATACTTTTGTCTAAGCTTTTATTGAATGGTGCATATTAATTTATTCACAGTTTATAACTGAGATCATACCATTATGAAGACTGAAGGAAATTATTTTTCTTTAGAAACTGTTGGGACTATCAACATGAGCATGTAGCATTACCCATATAATTTAGTACGGTTATATATTAATATTGTTTATTAGAGCCCATACACAGAAAGTGTTATTCTAGTTCCTATGTCAGTTAAAGATAAAATACAAATAAATGGAAACTTTTTTAATATTTATTTTATTTTTTTATTATACATATAATATTCTGTCTGTGTGTATGTCTGCAAGCCAAAAGAGGGCACCAGACCTCATTACAGATGGTTGTGAGCCACCATGTGGTTGACGGGAATTGAACTCAGGACCTTTGGAAGAGCAGGGAATGCTCTTAACCACTGAGCCATCTCTCCAGCCCCAAATGGAAACATTTTAATTTAATCTCTAGGAAAGACATTCCTATAAAAGCTTAGACAAATACGCAGAAAGTCAAGGCTATCCACAGGCATAACATTCATAAGTAATACTCATCTGAACTAGAAGGAACAACACAGTAGACTGTGTCTACTCTAGAGACTTCTTCAGTAGAGAGCTTTCTTGCATTTGTTCTCAGAATGACCTTGCGGTGTGTGCTGCCTCAGGAAATGGTCTTGGCAGTGTCTTCGTGCTGCGAATAATGAAGTTAAGACATACACAATTTATATACTCTTGTGGAAAAAGTGACGTCTCAATGAAGATTTAAGAGTGAGAAGAACAGAAATCATTATGTCCTTTTGTGCTCCAGTCACGGCGTGTGAATGTGCTTAGTCCTTTATCTACCTAATAGTCCCATGAATTAAAGTTACTCAAATCCTGGTGCTCAGTCCAGGGAGCTAGCTAGTATCATCGAGCTCTGCTGCCAGAATGTATCATTACTCACACTTACCCAACAGTTAGCTCTGCTGATCCTGGGGCGGCCACTGGACTGTAAAAACAGTGATATGAGTAAAGTGTTAAGGTACATTAGTAATAATGAGTGTCTGTGTTATACTTTTTCCTTAGTTTCACATGTGCCTAAAATAGAAATGAAACAGATAAATAAAAAAGATGATGCCAGAGAGAATCACAGATTGATTTAAAACATGAAGGTTCCTATTAAAAAGAAACTCAAAGTAAGACAAGTTAGAAGAAAAAGTATCCACTGTGATGCATCAATAAAATTCTAAAAGAACATGAAGAAGATGTATTTTAATTAGGATTGAAAGAAGACAAAAAATACCTAGTGATGAAGGTAAAAGGTCAAATAGAAAATTATAGTGATTTTAATCTGATGCAGCAATAGTAGGGGATGAAGTGAGATAAAGGTATAAATAAAAGGTATAAAAGAAAATATCATAAAATTTAGTGGGAACCAAAAATTCAAATAGCCTTTTGCAATATTTTATTAAGGGAGCCAATTACAAATGTTAATACCCTGAAATATATGACATATTAAGAGAAACCACCAGGAAATTTGAAACCAAAAATCTACCAGTGCTGCAAGGGCATAAAACAGTTGAACATTTTCAAATCAAAAGGACTCATAAGAGAGGAAGACAAAGAACCTTTGCAGATCTAAATGAATATTTAAATAGTTCATCTCTAATGCAAATCTCTATTATAAAAATTGTATTTGTTCAAAAAATGACAATCCTCCCTATGTCATTGTTGTTTACTTGGTTTGATCAGAGCTGAGTAACATGTGACATGGGCTTGTGTTTACGTGCTGATCTCCAATCCCTTAGATTGTACGTGCTCAGAACAGCTTTGACACACGTTTGCTAAATTATTAAGTTGATGAATTTGAGTGTTTTAAATATTTCTCCTTCCTTCATTTAGAACAGCTTTGACACACATGTTTGCTAAATTGTTAAGCTGATGAATTTGAGTGTTTTAAATATTTCTCCTTCCTTCATTTAGACTTTCAGAGTTGAATAAGTCTTATGAAATTAGCATATGACCACAAGACGGTCTTAGGAATGGCATGCACATGCATAGGAGGGTCAAACTGGAAGGCGGTATTGCCTGGTGGTAAATACCTGCATAGCTTCCCAAGGCTCTGAGTTTGATAGGAAGCAAGACAAAATGAAAAGCGTCTGTTGTCCTTTGACAGGACTGGAATTCAGTATGCAGCATTAATATCAGCTGTTGAACAGCTGTTAGATTTCTGAAGCTGTTTAAAAGGAAAGAGAGGAAAGAGGGTACATTCTGACCTAACCAGATGAGACTGTGCTTACTAGCACACACAATGAAGGAAGCGTCTCCCATGGGAAATAGTAGAGTCTGCAAAGGAAAAAAATGGCTGCAACCTTTTATATGGACAGGGTGAAGGACTTAGGGATGGTGGAATTTTTGCTGTCATAGGGGCTAAGGGCAGGTCTATAGTCTCTCCTTCCTGATATTAATTGAATAAGGCAAGACAGACTATCTCAAGAGACAGATAGGCTGTGTCAACAGATATTCTGGGCTGACCTATGGTTGAGCCAGGTCATCAGTAATCTCATAGGAGTCTTGTTCTATACCTGAGATACTCTATCTTCCCACTTCAGGGGAATCCAATGCCCTATTCTGGCCTCTTTGAACACTGGCACTCAAATACATGCTTCCATAAAAAGACAAATACAAATTCACATAGTTAAAAAATAAATCTTTAAAATTTGAAAAAGTAATATATACAATATTGTATCAGTAACAATGTTGGTCCATATCGACTCTAACCAACCAGTTTTGGAATGGCTCCTCCTAGATTAGTGGTTCTCAACCTGTGGGTAGAGATCTTTTTGGGAATCAAATGACAGTTTCACAGGAGTAGCCAAAAACCATTGGAAAACACATATTTTAAATGCATTTAGGTACTGAGGCATTACTCCTCTGCCAGTCTGCCAACATGCAAATTATGCCAATTTATGAGTACCCAGTGTGATGTCATCATCATGCCAACACACATCATCACATACACCCAAACAAATACAGGTGTAGATGACAGGGTTGGAGCCATAAAGTAATGTGAATCAGTACAAGTGTTTTCAACAGCTACTCTGTTGAAAGCAGCAGTATTGAGATAAAATAACTTTCATTGAGTTATACATACTGAGTAAATGTAAAACCAAGTATTGTAAAACCATCAACTTCTAGTGTGTGTGTGTGTGTGTGTGTGTGTGTGTGTGTGTGTGTGTATCCATGGAATCTGGATACCTATATGCCATTTACATTCAGCCATGGTTGATGTGAATACTGCCTCCTTGTGATAGTTACAGGTATTAGGAAAAACAACAGAATAGTAAAAATAACTTTAATGAACTGTATTTATTGAACTATTCTATGTATTATCATTTTTATTATTAAACATATTTATTATTTTTATTAGAAAGCCATCCTATGGCAACAGATCTCATAGAGAAGAATGTTAAGATGAGAAAATGTAGTGATACTTTTTACAGTTTGGTTTTTACCTCAATAATTACAACAGGAATTGAGAAACTACAATGACTCACTTTTTGAGAAGCTCTATCAACTGACTCTATAAAGTTGAACAAACTAAAATGTCACATTGGCTGGGCAGTGGTGGCACAAGCCTTTAATTCCAGAACTCAGGTGGCAGAGACAGGGGGATAATTGTGAGTTCAAGACCAGCCTGGTCTACAGAGCTAGTTCCAGAACAGGCTCCAAAGCTACAGAGAAACCCTGTCTCAGAAAATAAAAAGTGTCATTTTGACAGCAAGCATGTGAGCTTGGCCATCAAGGACATTAACTATTTTAGAAGCAAAAGCAAAGCCGATGAACTCAAGAAAGCCAGCCTTGATCCTGGTACTACAAACAAAGCTTAGCAGCCATTGACGCTTCATATTTGGTGGCATTCAGAATCCCCAGAGCTATGAAACTTAACACAATTGCTGAGAATTTACTGTTGCCATTAGTCAAAGTCATTAAGTTACGATTGGAGACTCAACTCAGATTTGCAACTGAGTACAATTTCGTTATGTAATGACACTGTCCACAGTAGAATAGATACTTTGTCTGCTAATATTTTTGATCAGGTTATTCATGAAATAAACACTGCTCTGAAGGAGCTCTAACAGGATTTTGCATGGCAAACATTATAGACATGTTTTCCAATTTACCCCCTTTACTCTTCCTTGCAAAAAAAAAAAGTTACATTGCTAAAGCTATCCACCAAGTTCTAGTCCCTTATTTGGCCACTGGCTTTTTCCTAACACAAAACACCAAGGTCCAACAATTAAAATTTATTGTTTGGTTAACATTTCCAAACAGGATTTACCAACTCACAGTACCAAAGACTCCCTGATTTTCCCTGAAGCCCTTTTCTGCATAGTCACCCTCTATTGCTCCTTGCTTGTGCTTACTGTTGTGGCTGCTTTTGCATCCTCCCCCCACTCCTACTTTGTGCCTTCTGGGTAATAACTTCCTTAGTCCCAAGAATTTAGTGTCTGGGTAGGTCCTGTACCAGTTCTAGAGTTCTGACTCTCCCTTTCTTTTTTTTTGAGTTAAAATATTTTTATTTTAGTTTTATTGAAATGTTTGATTTTCTCAGTAGACGAGTCTAAAGGAAAAGAACATTCATGAATTATTCTCCAGAGGGTAGAAATGTCCTTACTAACAACTAGAACAGAAAAATAGCTAGTACTCTCTATTTGGCATTTTTTTTATGAATTTTTTTTTTTATTGAGAAAAGGACAAAAAAACAAGTTTCCACCTCCTCCCAGCCTACCATTTCCCTCCCCCTCCTCCCACCCTTCTCCCCCTCCCCCCACTCCTCTCCTCCTCCCTCTCCAGTCCAAAGAGCAGTCAGGGTTCCCTGCCCTGTGGTAAGTCCTAGGTCCTCCCCCCTCCGTCCATATATAGGAAGGTGGACATCCAAACTGGCTAGGCTCCTACAAAGCCAGAACATGAAGTAGGATCAAAACCCCATGCCATTGTCCTTGGCTTCTCATCAGCCCTCATTGTTCGCCATGTTCAGAGAGTCCAGTTTATCCCATGCTTTTTCAGTCACAGTCCAGCTGGCCTTGGTGAGCTCCCAATAGATCAGCCCCACTGTCTCAGTGGGTGGGTGCACCCCTCGTGGTCCCGACTTCTTTGCTCATGTTCTCCCTCCTTCTGCTCCTAACTGGGACCTTGGGAGCTCAGTCCAGTGCTCCAGTGTGGGTCTCTTGTTCCACTTTTGGTATTTAGAATCTGCCTTGATGAATCTACGGACATTATAAACTCTTCACAGTTATTGGGTTACCTGAGGTTTATTAATGATGGCCACTTTAAAGATGAGTTTCTTTTTGTGGACTTCTTGAAACAACAACTACAGCACCTGATGTTTTTGACACAGTTGTTTTGTTTCTGAAAGAGCACATGCAGTCTTGGGGAAAGGTTTGTGGTATTTGCATAGATGGTGCTTGAGCTATGCCAGGATGTCCATCTGAATTTCAACGTTTGCTACTGAATGAGTCAACAAAACTCATTGGGACTCACTGTATGATACATTGACAAATATTAGCAATGAGGACACTGCCACAAGAGTTACAAGAAGTAATCAAACGCCTCCTAAGTTCTGCCAATTTTGTTAAGGAAGTAATTTAAACAGTAGAGTGTTTTTGAAACTGTGCAATGACTTGGATACACAGAACGAAGCTTTATTTCACATTAAAGTGAAATGTTTGTCAAGAGAAAAAGTTTTAAAAAGTGTTTTTGAGCTTTATGATGAATTCTAAACATTTTCAATCAGAAAGCAAGACTGCAGTTCAGATCACTTTTTAGCGGTGACAGTGAGTTGTAGGAAATAGCTTACTTGGTGGATGCTGCCACGCGAATGAGTTAAATTTATCACTGTGAGAACCAAATGCAAAAGTCCCAATTTGTCTGAAAATATCCATTCATTCCAAATGAAATGTCAGCATTGTTGAGAGAGAGAGAGAGAGAGAGAGAGAGAGAGAGAGAGAGGGAGGGAGGGAGGGAGACAGGGAGGGGAATAAATATACATATTGCTTACCTCATTTGCTTTCTTTCTTTGGGAACATGATATTGAAGCAGACAAAGGGATTGTGGTGATAATCTCTGTGAAAGAACACCTGCACATACTTGCATATGAAATTTCACATTATTTTCCAAATCTATCTGACTCCCCATATGCACTTGCTAGAAGCCCATTCATAGTCAAAGTTGAAGATGTTCCTGAGACAGAACAAGAGGAATTCATTGAATTTATTAATAGAAGTGCAGTGAGAACTGATTCTCTTTAATGCTAGTTACAAAATTTTGAATCAAGTGTTTACAGTAATATCGTGTTTCATCTGAGACTGTGTTGTTCCTTCTTCTTCCATTTCCAACATCGTATCTTTGTGAAACAGGGCTTTCTACCTTGTTGGTTATCAAGTCTAAATACAGAAGTAGACTTGTGGAAGATAATCTTCATTGTGCTCCTGAAAGGATTGCCCCAATAATTGCTGATCTTCTAGGAAATAAAAAAAGAGAAAACTTCAAGCATTTGAACTGAGTTGGCTTTTACTCTTACTGTTCCCTAATGTACCCATGCTACATCATACTTCAAGACAAAATTTCATTTGTCATTAGAAATAAATTTTTGCAATATATAATTACACAGTTTTGTGGTTATTAATATAATTATGTTCAATTTGTAACAAGGAAAATATATCCTGAATATCAGATATTTGCATTATGATTTATAACAGTAGCAAAATTACAATTAGATGTAGCAATAAAAATAATTTTGTGGTTTGGGTCATCACAACATCAGGAACTGTATTAAAGGGATGCAGCATTAGGAAGATTGAGAACTGCTGCTCTATATGCTGCATGATATTATAAAACAAATACAGACTCCTTGGTTAAACCGCTTTTGTCTGTGCTGCCATTAATATTGGAAAATGCAGTCTTCACATGGAAATATGCATGGATCTATGGAACTTTTCATACTATATTTGATGCTTGCCACTGAATAGATATAAATAGAAAAGAAATAATCATGTTTTTAGTTTACTCATTTATGTTAACACACTTTTAATTTTTAATAAAATTTTTAATCTAAATCTTATGAGTAGCTTATTAAATCACAGAATTATTAATGTTTCACATAAATCTTAAATCTATTCCAAAATTGTTTCAGTATAATTTGATGTTAAATTTTATAGATTAGTTAAATAGCAACAATTAAAATCAACCTAAGTATCACAAGACTTTTCTGCAGAGAATTTTAAAAGAAGGTTATTTCTAATATACATATTTTTATGTTTCATATTTGGTAACAATTCGTTGCTATTTTTCTTGGCTATACTGTTATTTGAATTTTTACTAGGTGCTATATCTTGTGTATTTTTTTAAGTATTGAAATTTTACATTCTTATTGTGATGTCAGTGACAATTATCATGATATTAATTAGCATATAAACCTATAGGTAACTGACCTGTTTGTGAAAGAAATAATCAAATGCAAAGAATCCTACATATACCAATTAGCTGGAATATATTTTCTGTTCTCCCTTCTTCATCCTTCCATTTCCTTCCACCCCCTTCCTGCTTTTTTATTCTTTACTTTTCAAGGCTCTTTAAAAATGGTTCAATGTAACACTGTAATGAAATATTCACATAACTGAATTATTGTGTGCTGTCTTTATGTACATGGTAGTTCGTGTGGGTACAAGAAATAGGTTTTTTTTTTTTTTTAGTGATAGAGTGAGAGAGTGTTCTTTCAAGCTTTTAAAGTTAAATACATTAAAACCAGTACTGGAAACTTTAAAAATAAAAGACTACAGCTAGTTTAAGTTGTACCAGCATATTAAACAGTCATAATCATTCTCTGGATAGCCGACCTTAAAAACCTAAATCACAAAAGGTAGCATCAGCAGTCTTTTACAATAAAAGTGATGAACAACTTCATTGTGTCCTAAAATATTTCTTGCTCAGCATAGCTTGATGAGATAACCAATATTTTTGACCTCTCTGTACTGATCCATACAAAACAACAGAAAATCCTCAAAAGGAAATGTGCTCCCTACAGTTCCCGTTCTCTGAATAAAAGTCATGAGACTGGGAAGTCATAGCTCAGTATGAAGATGAAGAGTTTTAAAGGACCATATATATACTGTTACAAACAAATCACACACACACACACACACACACACAGAGAGAGAGAGAGAGAGAGAGAGAGAGAGAGACAGAGAGACAGAGAGACAGAGAGAGAGAGACAGAGAGAGAGACCATAGAGTTTGAATACTGAATTGTTAATGTTTAGAAGAAGAAGGGTGTTAATATTTATCCTTCTGTGATTCATAGAACTAATGAAATTAGTTCGAATAAAGCTAGTTCTATTAATATATTTAGGAATAGGACTTTAATACTGGATGAGAAAAAATGAACAAAAAATGAGATTTGCCAAGTGCCATTTCCTAGAAGTGATTGCCATATATTTTCTTAGTAGAAAGATTTAGATAAAAAATAAGATTCCATGCAGCTAATATTGATTTAAGATCTATGAAGACTGGAAACAGTGACAGCAATCAGGAAGGTTTCTGTCTACATTTCCTCATGATTTCACTGACAGTGGGAAATCACTTTATCCTGGTGATTTTTCTCATGTGGTGAGCAACAGTCTATTCTCAGCAAGTAGGTTTTGTGGTACTGCTATGCAATGTAGTAGTTCAAAATTTGGGACTCTGATATTAACTGAAAAAAAAAAACACTTGTGGGGTTGTGGCAGCTCACATAATTGTAGATCCCCCCAAAATGAACTGAATTGACATTTAGCATATTTTTTTTTACTGTTTTGTGTTTTAGAAAACTAAGACTAGTAAAATAGGTTTTTCATGAGTTGAAATTGAGTATGCTTTTTTGATAGCACCATTTTAAAAGAAAATTAGACTCTGCTGAGTCTATTTTATTATCTGTGTGATTTGTGATTTATATCTCGCTCTATGTATATGTACACACACATACATATAGAGGGGATATATATGTGTGTGTGTATATATATATATATCCATATGTATTCAACAAATGATTATTTGGACTTAGAGGATATGAAGAGGAACTTGGAGGGAGGACACATTGGAAGGGCTGAAGGGAGGAGAAGGAAAGAAGTAAAGTAACAATTTTAATGTAAAATGCATTTTAAAAATAAAAGAACACCTATATGGAGACCTTTAAGAATGAGAAAGTGACCCATATAGCTTCTAGAAGAAGAATGTTTCCCTTATCAGGAATGGCACATGCAAGGCTTTACAGTAGACAAGTTGAGCAAAAAGCAAGAACTCAGTGTAGAGAGGAATCGATCAAGTGAAAGTAGAATATTCCAGTTCTTATCTACAATGGCAATTTCATGAAATCATTACTACAGAATACTATATTCCTAAGATAATGAATGCAGTTGTAAGAAGTAAGAAATTCAGAAATTTTAAATAACTTTGTTTTTGTACTTTAATTTTATAATTGTTCTGTTTTATAATCATTTATAATTGTTAATAACTTATGGTGTATATTATATAAATTAAGTGTAGGATAGGTATGCATGTGTATTGAATCAGAGAAATCTGAATATCACATATTCAATGCTATCTTTTTAATACTGTGTGGTTTTTGGATGCCAGAATGTCAGGGAACATGATAAATACTAACTAGAGTGCTGTCCTCCACCTCAAAGCCCTCTTGCTATGAACTAGTTTGCTCACTTGATGCAAGTGTTCCACATGCAACCCGGGACAACCAGGACCTAAGTGCGATGCACGCCTGCTCTAAGAAGCTCATAAAAGCAAAAGGTGATGGAAGGAAATGGAGAAGCAGTCTGCAGAAACCAGCACTGAGATGTAAACCCTCCACTAATGGCTTACACTGTGAAGCATTAGAAAAATGACTCTGTTTTAAATACAGGGCATAACCTAGTGGTGTGAGTCAAAAATAATAATAACTATTCCCAGGGACGGGGGTGGTCAGAAGAGGCAATAAACGACTAAAGAACAAACAGTCTAAGAAAAAAGAAGCAGGACAACAAGATGACTTAGTGAGTAAAGGTGCTTCCTGCCAAGGATGCCAACCCGAGTACAACACCCAGGACCTGGTAGACGGAGAAGAGCCACCCGCAAGTTGTTCTCCTCAACCCCCAAACACCTGACTTGTGAACACACATGGAGAAAGTAATAAATGCATTTTTAATTTAAAAAAAAAGAATTGTCGGCCTTAATTTCTGAGTGAATGGAATCATATTCAGAAAGGCCCTTCCTGCTCCAGTCCTCCAGAGCACTGGCTGGTTTACTCTAGCCATTTCCATGCCACTCCTGCCAGTCTGTGCAGGGACTCACTAAAGAAGCGATACATGGATGGATATGTTATTTGGCAGGGACTATCATCCAATTCCCCACCTGTCAAATCACCTTTAGTATATACAGCTACACACTTTCCACTCCCCCACCTTAAGTTTGCTGAAGAGGTAGCAGAAGGAAAAAGGAGAATTAGGGAAGTGAAGGGAAGGAAATAAAAGGAGGGAGATAACAAGGCATGGAGAGAAGAGAGAGTGAAGGTGAGAAGGAGGGAAGCAGAAAGAGAATGGGAGGAGGAGAAAGGAAGAAGTCTATGTTTACAGGGATTAACACCAGCCAGCTAGTAATTCTAAGCACGGCTGACTTTTTTTTCTCCTTTTATATTTTTTCCACTGATGTGGTATTCCCCTCTATATGCTGTAAATACCATTGGTGAATTAAAAAAAACTGTTTTGAACCTATAGCAGAGCTGGGAAAATAAGAGGTAGGCAGGTATATAGGTATATATGTATTTCTAATCTTGATTAAGGTATTGCGTTTATAATGCTCATTTAAAAACGTAGTGCATAATTAAGAAATATAGGTTAGTAGATAGTCATCTATAATAGTCAAGTTTGTAGTCATGTTAGTTAGATTTTCTAGATGGACAGAGATGTCTATCAGATGGATGGGCATTCTTCAAACCTTTCAAAGACTATAGTATATGCCATTTAAAATGTTTTAAAAACTGAGGACTTTTCATGACAGTGAGACACATCTGCTCCTGGCAGAATCAGTTACTTCAAGAGGAAGACGGACATTGAAGAGGCTCCTCGAGGAGTTGGTCAGCCATTTGGGCAAGAAACTGCTCTTGTCTGGAGTGCTTAATGTTATGCTCTGTGAGCTGGACATGTGGGACCCATGGAGGAATGACCGCTGAACTTGCCTAAAGGTGAGATTGTCCTTTGGGGTTCCTGCTTTATGAAAGAGTTTTCCAGACATTCTGCATGACACAGAAGAAAGTGACTGAAAACTGCCAATATAGGTGGAATGGTCTTTGAAATTTCCTGCTTCATGGAAAAGTCTTCTGGATACAATGGGTCTGTGGGCTGAATATTGACTGCCCCAATGATACAGAAGAACTTTGGGTGATTGTCCAGGCAGCGAGATGTCTCTGTCAATTCTAGAGTTTTAGAAGTTGATACTTTTTTCTTTAGTTAGGTAATATTATATCCTTCTGAGTCTTTTATGGAATTAAAGAATAAATAGAGAGTAGATATAAATACTGTAACTGTAACTCTTGCTTGATATCTGTTACGGTATATGTAATTTTTCTGTGTTAAAGTTAAAACTTTCCTTTTTATTTAAACAGAAAGGGGGAAGTGATGTGGGATTCCTCTTTGTATGCTGCAATACCATTAGTGAATAAAGAAATTGCTTTGAGCCTATAGCAGAGCAGAACAGAGGTAGGCAGGGAAAACTAAACTGAAGAGCTGGGTATGGGAATACAAATAACAGATTAACATTTAAAAATCATTGATGTGAATTGAATATTCAATAGCCATGTTATTCCTTGTGTTGTGCTTCAGGAAAGGATTATAATAACATAATATTGACACTGTATTCTCACCTTCATCACTAACTGTGACCAGCATGACACATCAGTGTCAAGGTCGAGTCTCAACTTTAGTCATCATGTATTTTTAAAATAGAACTTGTCAGACCATATGAAAGACAACTTAAGAAATGTAGACACATTTTAAGCTCATGTATCTGTCATATTCATCTAGTCTTCATTTTTTTCAAATTACAATCTCTTGAAATTGAAATATAATTCATGAACAAAGGCTTCAGAGCATTGGACTTTGTCAGAATGATTGCCCATATTTGTTCTTTAGCATTATAAATTGTAAGAGTGTGTCTTAGAAAAAAATGGCTTTGTAGTTGTGATGAAATATGGAATGTGAGAATGCTAACATTAATCATATGCTAATTGGTACTTCTTGTTTCCTTGTCAGGTCCCGTATGTTTGTGACATTCATTCTGGCCTCAAGGTTAGTTCTTTGCCGAGTTTCAAAGACTTGAAATTACCATTGCTGTTATTATTTGCAAAAGCATTTATATTATCATCAGAAATCAATTATGCTGCATGTTTTTCAGTTCACATTTCTATGAGCCTTTTAAATGTCACATTTTCTATAAAATATATGTTGTTCATTTGTTCTAACTTATGTTACAAGTGTTATTAATGATTATATATTTCTTGTTTGCTGTCCTTTTCAGAATTCTGGTGGCTTTACAATGTTTTCTTTGTCTTGGTATATTAGTTAAGGCTGGGGGGGGGGTAGAGTCAATTCATAGCATTCTCTCTCCTCTTGATCACTAGTGAATGAAACAGACATTGCATATCTCAGCTTGAGGGCATGGCTGAAGCCTTCTTGTAACTTCCTGTTCCATTCTGTATGTCTTGATTTTAATGATTGGGAGCCATAGTAGCAAGCAGTATAAATTTTTTAAATTGAGAATCCATTATTTCTTGACAAATTCATGATGAAAAAGAACAGAGACAACCTACTATAGCAGTGCTTAGTTTAGCAACTTCTGAGAAGTTATAGAAATTTGAAGCAGACTCTTTCTAAACCAATACATCAAAGCATTTGTCTCCTGTCACAACATGTCACTTAACAATGCCTACTCTCCAATGATGGTGTCTAGGTAGCAATCAGACGTGCATTCCACTCCCTATCTCCTGAATTATTTCACTTGGCTACAGTAACAATCTGTATTTTCAAGTATGGTAAATATAAATGGAATGTGTTCTTTTTTCCCACATTGTCAATATCCAGTGTGTTTGCATTGTGTGCATGTGTGTAAGAATTATCTTCATTTCTGTAGGCTTACGATGGATGCTTAAGAGGGAACTTTGGGTGACTGTCCAGGCAGCCAGCTGTTTCTGTCCTTTCTCACATTTGGAAGTCACTTGTTCACACTTCCTGCTGACTCAGTTAATATTATTTCCTTCCTGGGTCTCTGAGGGAGCTGAAGACTAGATAATTATAGTTATAATTTTCCCTGTTTGTCTGACACAGAAAGCAAGTTATGAAAGAAAGCAAATTATGTACAAGAATTTGAACTCAACAAGATAAAACAGATATGTGATGTGGGAGTGTCATACATCAATCTGTTGATTTCATTGGTTAAGTAATAAAGAAACTGCTTGACTGGCCCTCATAGGTTAAAACATAGGTGGGAGGAGTAAACAGAACAGAATGCTGGGAGGAAGAGAAAGTGAGCTCAGACTGACAGCTCTGCTCTCTGGAGTAAAGACGCCATGCTGCCCGCTCCCGGGCAGACACACGCGATGAAGCTCCGACCCAGGATGGACGTAGGCTAGAATCTCCTTGGTAAGCCACCTCGTGGGCTACACTAGAAATGGGCTAGTCCAGGTGCGAGAGTTAGCCAAGAAAAGGCTAGCTAAAAATGGGCCAAGCAGTGTTTAAATGAATACAATTTGTGTGTTGTTATTTTGGGCGTAAGCTAGCCAGGTGGCCGGGGTGCCGGGGACGCAGCCCCACTGCTCATATTACTACAGATATGGAGTATTTTCTCTGAATTTGTCAAATGCAAATGGACTAGACATTGCTCATGCACTCATTGCCTATATATATTCAATGTAGTTAGTGTACTTAGTATATATAGTTTATATAAAGTGTATATCGTTTTTCTTATATTCATTATAACCTTTTAATTTTAGATAAAATGGGATATATAGTGATATTTTACTTATGTTTTAATAAATAATGCTTGTTTGAAGATTAGAAGGGAAAAGTTAAGCCACTAGAAGTCAGCCAGTGGTGGAACAAAATATCCAGCATTTTGGAGACAGAGTCAGATGGATTTCTGTGAGTTCAAGATCACCCTGGCCTACACAACATCGGTGCAGAAACAAATCCAGGTTGAATTCTTTTGTTACCATATCAGATATCCTGTATATCAGATATTAGCATTATGGTTCATAACAGTAGCAAATTATAGTTCTGAAGTAGCAACAAAATAATTTTATGGTGAGGTCACTACAACATGAGGAACTGTACTAAAGGGTCATAGAACTAGGAAGGTTAAGGACCACTACTGTAGAATCATCTAAAATATGTACCTGTATGAAATGAATCTAAATAAATACACCATATATTTAAAAAGACAATGCCCCAACAAGTCATCTTACGTCACCAAGTAAAATCCCCAGTGATAGGAATAAGTTATATCTTGTTGGGTAGTTAATCATAGATTCCCCCACCCCTAAAAGATTGAGAATCTAAAGGTATGTTTTAGGATCTTATTTTACTGGTATTTTTTTAATTTAATGTGTATAAGTGTTTTATCTGAATGTAAATCTGTATACAGCATAGATGTCTAATGATTCAGGAGGCCAGACAAGGGTGTCCGATCCTCCAGGACAGGAGTTACAGATAATTGTGAGCTACCATGTAAGTGCTGAGCATTGAAATTTACTCATCTGGATGAATGACCATGCTCTTATCCATGGAGGAATTTCTCCAGTCCCTGATTATTTTTCAACTGTAGCTCATGCAGTCTTTGTCCTGAAGGAAAAGAGTAGAAACTTGATTGATAACATTAGATTCACAAAATTATCTTCCTTTCATGTTCTCACGGTACATCAAGAACATATTTAGGAGTAAATAATACTTGAAGGAGATATACTTCTATTAATCTGTACTCCAATGCTGTGAAAGTATTATTTGATAATGAATATTGCTGCAGAATAGTGTAATAAGTTATTGTGTAAATTAAAGTTTTCCCAAAACAAACAAACAAAACAACTAATAATTTAAAACTAAAGTGTAGTTTTTTGACTATTGAGCCTAAAAACATAATGCACACATGCAATGCTAACATGTTCTACATTGTTATTCTTGTTCTCTGATGATCCATCTTAACATGTCAGATAGTACCCAGATTTTATTTTGGAAACTTGTTTAGAGTCTCATCCTCAAGGCTCCTTGCAGTCTCATAGAAAACACTCCATCTTGTGCTGCTGGCAGTTTCTTAAGCCATTTGAGTGAGCAAAACTTTCAGGGCTGGAAAAGTCTATCCTGATTTGGATGTCTTCACTTGCCGTCTTCCCTGTTGATATTCCCACAATACACTCTAGGATAGTCATCTTTACCATAAGCATTTATTTACAAAACCTATTTCCATCCTAGAACTATGTAGAAGGTCTGCTTTGATGCATCTCTGACTCACTAAGGTTCTTTTTGTCTCTACAGTTTCTCACCTCCAGAAGGTTGGCAAATTCTGATCCCAGTTGTGTCCTATGCATGCATTTTTATCTTATGAAGTGATGACATCCCCAATTAAATCTTTCCCTTGCCTTACTACTTGCAGAAACTCTGTGTATTGCAACCTTGAGCACAGCACCATTTCCCAAAACTGGTAAATATAAATATATAATCTTTAGTTATTTTGTTGGAAGTAGGAGGCTAAATGCTTGGACTCACCTTATCTTCTAGAAAAGATCTTTTTTCTTTACATTTTTATTCTTCTACAAGAATAATAATGCTTGAGTAGAACAGATCCTCCCAGTATTGTATAATTAAAAGAGGAAAGTATACACAGAGTCTATAATTAAATCTGTACCAAATTCTAATTGTCTGTGGGTAATCACTTCTGTTGTTCACGAGAATTTGGGTGAAGGTCAAAGTGCTATAACCAATCTTCCTCATTTCTTTTCTTGGTCTGTCACCTAGGCGTTAGTTCATCTGTTTACAAGCCAATGTGTTCTCATCTTGTTATTGTTCTTTTTGTTCAGCTTTGGGTGTTAGTACACTTCTATACCTGTAGTAAAGTTTACTTTTTTCCCAAAAGAGATGTGTGTATTTACCTATGTGCCTGGGATATTTATGAAAAAATGTAATTATGTACCATAAACTTTAGAGAAGACCTAAGAGCAGTTTCAAGTATTTACCTTCAGAGGAACCATCTTCTTCTGAATTAACTGCTGTCATATATACAATAATCTTTTTAGACTAACCATATAATTGTAAGCTAATTCTCCCTAATTTTATTATTTTTGTGGGAATATCCTATTTCAAACTAAGTCACACTGACACATGTTCTCTTTGACAGCCACATCTATATATGTAGCCTAAGGAAGAGTATGCCACTGTTCAATCATATGGAGACATCCTGATAGTGTTGTCACAATCCTAAAGATGTAGAATCCTTAAAAAACCCAAAGTTCCTCCAGTGCAAGCCAGTGAGCACTAGTCACTGACCTGCATAGAGCCAGGGCTTCCTCGATAAACTGGAAGCCCACACTGCTGTT
The DNA here is from genome assembly GCF_000317375.1 of Microtus ochrogaster. Taxonomy (NCBI): domain Eukaryota; kingdom Metazoa; phylum Chordata; class Mammalia; order Rodentia; family Cricetidae; genus Microtus; species Microtus ochrogaster. The sequence goes on from NC_022031.1 coordinate 35,656,454, forward strand.
ATTGTACTACTATATCAAAGAGCTTGATGCAACTAACCTGCTTGGTTTTATTTGACAAATCTCTAGACTTTTGTATTTTCTCCATCTCTCTCGCTGGTGCTTCATCTCGTCTGTTAATCTTTCCCATTACATTGATCTCTCTTTTCTCTCTCCTCCACACACTTACTCTAATTTTGCATTTATTTGGATGAATAACAGCTGTGTAGTCTAGAAAGAGCTAATTGTAGGCAGCTCAGAGAATCTTTCTCTTCGCACTCACAAACCCTTTGGTGTCACACTTGAGAGATTCAAACAGGTAGAAAAGCTGGATTGTGCTAGGGATGAGGCTAAATTCCAGGGCTCTACCAGAGCAATCAAATCTATCAATTATTTTAATCTTCAGCTTACTCATATTTAAATAATATGTGATGATTGTATTTTATAAAATTGGAAGCATTAAACAAATTTTACATAAAATTATTGGGAGTGACAATGTCAATAACCGTTTGTTATGTCCATGAAGAAGGAAAACATATTTAAAAATACAAGGCCCCTTTCATCTTTCTTTCTATGAAAAATAGTGAAAATCTAAACCTTACCTCCCTGAATTCAGCTCTGTGTCAGAAAATACAAGGCCCACAATTTGAGAAAACTATGTGGAGGCTGCCTCTGGAACCAAGGGAAATGAAAAATTCCAGAACATTGAACATCTAGAATAAGAGGAACCATGTTTGAATATCAACATTGCTGCTTAGAACTCCCTCTATAAATTTCTCCATATTTAACCAGTACTTTCTGTTGTAATGTGTTTTACTATGCTAAACTATTTCTGCAGAAATTTTTCGTTTTTCTCAACAAGAGACAAGCTTTGGAAACTATTTACTTCATGCACAGCGTAATAATAGCTCTGACATGTATAAATACATTGCTTTTATTTCTTCATTTTGTTGGTAGTCGTTTTTCCTTCTAGCAAGTGGAGTTTCTATTTGGTGCCATGTTGTGGGCAAATAAAAATGAACATTGTGTGCAGTGTGGAACTAGAAATGCCATCCCATTTCTTATCTGGCTGGAATTACTGGCAAAGCAGAATCACAGCAAAGTGTTTTGGCCTAATTTTGTCAATCCATGCTGCTGGGATATGCCACACTGGAGAGCAATAGCAACATGCAGGAGAGAAACAGTGTGATAGATTGAGAAATGCTTGCTTGAGTGTGAGATACTTTGCCAAATATTTTACTCATGCCAAGAAATTAAAACACAAGTAAAATTCAGTTCCTAGAAGCATGCCTCCTCCAGACTGATGGGAGCTATATCACATTGTTTTGACGTTTCTTACCATATGAGAAATTGAATTTGATCCTCTTTGCCATGACCAAACAGCTGGACCTGAAGCATATCAGCATCAGGCTGGTGGTTTGAAATAGAGGAATGTTTTTGATTAATGAAAGCTCCCATGGATTGAGCAGATGATGAGACCTTTCTGCTCAATAAACATATTTCTATAGTTATGCGCCATTAGTCAAGCATCAATGTTTGAATACTCATCCCCTTTAAACAGACAGAATTTGTGCATCTGCATCCTTAAACTCATACAAGGTTTGCCAATCAACAAGTTGAATGAAAATATATATAACTCTGAAGTTAAAGAAAAACAAATAAGCAAATATTGACATGAATATAAGTAAATCAAACTCCCCAAAATATGTGTGTATTATTTATAATAAATGTACATAGTCATAGATTTCATATATGAAAATATTATGCAGAAACAGTATTATGGATCTCCTTAATCAAGGTGTTAATGGTTATCTATATGCATATAGACAGACATGTATGCTAGCAGATTGAGCTGATACAGACCTCTTCAGTGCAACATTTGATAGAATTCATGGCAGTTCCTGACATTGTGCTGATAAACGATACTGTTCAAAAAGGGCAGCACATTTTCTAGTTGATGGTTTGTAAATAAGCAATGACTTTAAGCAAACAATTTCTGTTAAGAAGTTAGTAGATAACAGTGTAACTGCCAAATGGGAGCTGAACAAAGAAAACATGAATGGGCATGTCAAAATGTCAAAGTGAAAGGGGAAAACCCGTGAAAATCTACACGAAGAGCAATTGAGGAAAGCTGAGTTTGGGAGAGGTGATCTCCCCAGGGAAGAGCACACCAATTAGTTATCCAGTCTCAAAAGGTCAATCCTGAAAACGTATGTAAAAGTAACATTATATAAATTAACAGGTTATATTTATATTTGGGAATATATGCATGCAGTAACAATTAATGAATGAAGAGGTCACAGATTTGAAGGAGAGCAGAGAGAGGTGTATGAGAGAGTTTGAAGGGAGGAATTTTGTTATTATAACTGCTAAAAAAATAAAAGTAAAAAAAAACAAGACAAACAAAAATTAGTAAACCCTTGCTACGTTTACGATGTATTATTATCTACATATAAGATGTGTTTTATAGGGAAATTTCTTTTAGGTTCCGTTTTACGTGTCTGTGTGTACATATCTGCAGGCGTGTAATTCCAGTTGTCTGTAAAAGCCAGAAAAACACAGCAGGTACCAGCTTCATCAGTTGTGATCCACACAAAATGTAGACTTGGAACTGAGCTCAGGTTCTTTTCAAGAGCAGTACCCATTCTGAAACACTGAGCGATGTGTCCAGTCCCTAGCTGAATTCACATCAGAGATGTTTGGTATCCTGAACATCTTAGCCTTTTTACCTAATTTTCACTTATTAAATACTAAACTAATAAAATGTGCTTTCTTCTGTACCTATCCTTGCTCCTTCTCAACACTGTTGTTGTAAAACCTTAAATTAGGTGAACCACTAGGAAGTTCAGGGATTCTTTTGATCAGACTAAGGCTGGTTGTTCCAGATTATTACGCACATTAATACTTCACAATTAAGGAGATTAAAAGGTAAGTTTGGATGGTTAGTGATGAAAAGCATTCATCATAAAAATGCCATCGGCAAACCCTGAGAGTATATTCACGGACCAGCCGTTCCTGCAGACCACAACACTTTTCTTAACAACTTTAAATCCCTCATTTTGGAGTTGTAGACACATTACTAATTATGCACAAGCTTTTTGGTAAAATAACACACCTGACTGTCATTAGTTATGATAAACTCACCTGCTGGCTGGCCACTTTTACTGAAAGTGTTGACTTCTCACTGTATTCTACAGAAGTCTGATGGATGGCTAAATTAGAAAAAGTTTTGCATTGCTGCCTTTATATTGTTTCTGTTTCTATTGCCATCTCAACTTTTCTATTGTGTGTACTTGCACATCTATATTTGTGTACATCTGGGTGTGCATGCATGCATGTTCATGTGTGTTTGTTGAACATGTTTGTGTGCTTTGCGAGTGTCTGTGAGTATGTGTGTAATGGTAATAACTATAGAAAAAAGGTCACAGATTTGAGGAGTGGATGAGGAATACGGGAGCTGGAGGAAGAAGATTGGTGGATATAAATGTTGTAAATACAGTACTGAAGTATGGAATTCTTTTAAACTGTTTGAAGTTAAATATGTACTAAAACAGAGTTAGCTTGTGTTACTGCTCATTAGAGTTAGGATGTTTTGTTTACCCCACTCTATGTTACTTTGTTAGTTTTGTGAGATGTTCAAGTACTGAACGTTCTTTATTTATCCTAAAACACAAGCCTAAAAACCAATGTATCTAGCCAGGCAGTGGAGGTGGCCCCCCTTAATCCCAGGACTCAGGCGGCAGAGGCAGGTGAATCTCTGTGAGTCTCAAGTCCACCTGGTCTGCAGAATGGGTTCCAGGACAGACTCCAAAGATACAAAGAGAAACTCTCCAAAACCACAGAGAGAAACCCTCATAAAAAAAAAAAAAACTAAACAAATGAAAATAAAAACAACAACTACACACTATATCTCTTCAAAATAGCAATTTCAGCAACAGGAGGGCTGTAGCAGTCCCTAGGTTAAGTTGCCAGCTCTTTAAATAGCAGCACTGGAATACTTGAGGAAAAAGAGAAAACATTGTTGAAAACACTCATGACTAATGGAAACTGATGGAAGTCCATCCCGTGACATCCAAGTGATAAAGGCATGTGCCTACCTTTGTTTGAAGTACCAGCCTTATTTCTCACCTCTGCAGTGCTTTTTACCTTCTACCCTACACAGAATTACCCAGCTAAGATGAAGACCCAACACATATCTTCCTGTTTGATTTTTAAAATGTAGATTGAAATAATTTCTATTATTTCCATGGCATCTCTCCCTTCTTAGAGCAAATGAACAAGTTAGTTTCTTGGAGTCCCTTTTATTAAGTAAATAATAATCATGAGGGATGCCACTCATGACCAAATCACACCTAAACATTATCATGGTGGTAGTGGAATTGTAGCGTAAAGATTTTCGAGGACATCTGCATGCAAACCATGCAAAAATAAACTAATAGAAATGATGATGACAATAATGTTCAGGACATAGTCTTTGATAGTCACTATTTTATGTATTTTTTATAAGAAGAATCTTAATGACACATCCACTTAGTTCTTCTGCTTCTTAGGGAGGACATAGCATTCTACTTCCCTTGAGGATATGTCAATTAAGTCCTTCTCTACTGGATGAACTTTTGAAACACTGAGTAGCCTTCATCAGACAACGAACCAGAGAATGGCCTCACCTTGGACTTCCCAAAGCCTTCCCAGTGAGAGTATATTCAGTTAAAATCAAAAAAGCACTAAGTCAGTAAGAGGATTTTGTTATGTAAGTACAAAGTAGACTAAGACAAAAAAATGCCAGGGATTGCCCAATTTAAATATTTATGATTTATGGTTATGAAATGGTTCTATGTTTTTAAAAAAATCACCTTCACGTGAAACAAAAGGCTAAGCTGTTTCTTGCATCAAATCAAGCCACTTGTGTTTCTCTGACTTGCACAGCATTTGCATGATGGATGTCAAATGCTTTGCCTCATGCTGTGAGGTGGGATTGGCTAATTTTCCCACAGTAAACACTTGCGTATCTTTAACTAAATGTGGAAAACATCATGATATGTATTTCAACACAGAAAAAGCTACATTTACAAAATCGTAAAGTGTCTGTAAAAGAGGTTAATGAAAGCCTTTCCCAGAATAAAGACACAACCTCTGAGAGAACATTTGAGCACAGTAGAAGTGAACCACAGGGAAGTGTTGGTGTCTGACTCTGGAAATATGTAGTTGGACTATGAAGGATGGTGTGTTTAGTGCTTAGCAATATTTTTTAAAGCAACAGAGTACATCCTAGGGGTTCTGTATCACTTCATAAAGATATAAATTCCATTTGGAATCAAATTCTTCTGATTTAAATGTCATCTTCTGTATTTCCTGATGAGTATGGATATCACATTAATTTTCTAGTACTTAAGAATGATTTGATTTTCTGGGGACTCTAAGGGACTCTAACCCTTCCCCAGGTGCCCAGCCTTAGCTTCTCCTGACTATCCCTACAATATTGGAGCTTTCCTGTCACCAAAACCAGTGCTAAAGGAAGACTATTTCACAATACCGACTTGGCTGCCAGCTTAAGATGTAGCCTCTTTATCTCCAATAGATACAGCATCTGTGTGCTGCCCTGTTGAAATAAGAGCAGCGGGCTGTGCCCTCTGTTGAAATAGGAGCGGCTGAGCTGCGTCCCCAGGACCCTGCCGCCCACATGGCTAGCTTAGCTTATGCCCCGAAATAATTACACGGAAACTGTATTCTTTTAAACACTGCCTGGCTCCATTAGTTCCAGCCTCTTATTGGCTAGCTCTTACATATTGATCTAACCCATTTCTATTATTCTGTGTAGTCCACAAGCTGGCTTACCAGGAATGATCTTAACCTGCGTCAGTCTGGCGTGGGACAATCATGGCGACTCTCTGACTCAACTTCTTTCTCCCAGCATCCTGTTCTGTTTTCTCCGCCTACCTAAGGGTTGGCCTATGAAATGGGCCTAGGCAGTTTCTTTATTAATAAGAAATCATTCCCACATCACTGCCCCCAAGGAAATGGTCCCCAGGAGATTTCTGTGTGAATGATGCTGATCTCTTTTTAATCACATCTGATTCCTTGTTCCCAGCTGACACTCATCAAGTATCCCAGTAAAGCAAAGGTTTCACTTCAGTGGTGACATTTGCCTGTTAATTGAAGCTGGGTTCTTCAGCCTCAACTGAGAAGAACCACAGTTTCTTTCTTTAAATTTATTTTTTAAAACAATCTTTTCTCATTTAACATACCAATCACAGTTTCTTCTCCCTCCCCTCCTCCTGCTCTCCCTACATTCCACCCACCTCACCCCCCTATCAACATCTCAAAGAGGGTAAGTCTTCCCATAGGAAGTCAACAATGTCTGGCATATCACTTTGAGGCAAGACCAGTGTCACCTCCCCCCATATCTAGGCTGAGCATGGTATCCCTCCAACAAGAATGGGCTCAAAAAGCCAGTTCAAGCAGTAAGAATAAATCCTGGTCCCACTGCCAGTGTCCCCACAGACTGCCTCGGCCACACAACTGTTACCCATATTCAGAGGGCCTAGTTTGGGCCTATGCATGTTCCCCTGCTGTCCCTCCAGAGTCAGTGAGCTCACACTACTCAAGTCAGCTATTTCTGTGGGTATCCCCATCATAGTCTTGACCCCTTTGCTCACGTTGTCTCTCTTCCCTCTCTTTGACTGGATCTGGGAGCTCAGCCCAGTACTTAGCTGTGGATCTCTGCATCTGCTTCCATTGTTGTTGGGTGAACTTCAGTTACTCTTTCCACTACTGCTTAGGATCTTAGATGGAGTCATTTTTGTCTATTCCCAGAGATTTCCCTAGTGCTAGATTTTGTTCTAGTCCCACAATAGCTCCCTCAATCAAGAACTCTCTTTCCTTGCTCTACCTCTCTGTCCTTTCCCCATCTTGGTCATCCTGTTCCCTTATGTTCTTTCCCCCACTTTCCTTCTCCCCTTCCCCTCCCCTCCCACCCTTCCTTTCTCCCATGCCCCCAATTTTCTCAGGAGTTCTTGTCTATTTCTCCTTCCCAGGGATAACTATATCTCTCTTCGGGTTCTCCTTTTATCTAACTTCTCTGAGGTCATGGATTATAGACTAGTTATTTTTTTGCTTTACATCTGATATTCACTTATGAGCGAGTACATACCATGTTTGTCTTTCTGAGTCTGTGTTACCTCACTCAGGATGATTTTTTTCTAGTTCCATCCATTTGCCTGCAAATTTCAAAATGTCAATTTGTTTTTTCTGATGAGTAGTACTCCATTGTATGAATGTACCACATTTTCTTTTTCCGTGCTTCATTTGATGGACATCTAGTTTGTTTCCAGATTCTGGCTATGACAAATAATGCTGCTATGAATATAGTTGAACAAGCATCCTTGTGGTATGAGTTTGCATCCTTTGGGTATGTGCCCAAAAATAATACTCTGAGTTTTGAACTGACTCCCAATTTTCTAAGAAACCGCCATACTTATTTCCAGAGAGGCTGTACAAGTTTGCATACTTACCAGCAATGAAGGAACATTCTCCTTACTCTACATCCTCTCCAGCATAAACTGTCATCAATGTTTTTGATCTTGGCCATTCTGACATGTTTAAGATGGTATCTCAGAGTCATTTTTATTTGCATTTCCCAGTTGACTAAGGATGTTGAGCATTATCTACAGAAGATTCTCAAATGGTCAAAAGAGGCACAGTTTCTTAAAGTCATGCCCTGTAAAAAATTGTTCCACTACAGGCTTTGAGGTACTTTAAGCCTTCACTCTGAAACCCTACAAGCCAGGCCTATACCATCTGCATGGCTCTCAAAATTCTTATCTTTTGAGTTCCCAAAATAGCATAAAATGCTCGGAATACTCAATTCTTTTCCAAGCTCAGAATTGCAAACTCCTTCCACAATTACTTTTTAAACTTTATTAATAAGAGTATGAAAAGTTGCTTATAGGTAGAACGCATGTAGAAGAGCGTGAAATGGTAGCACCTTGAGATAAAGCAGCTTATACAAAAGAGCTGTACACTTTCTACATGGTATTATGTCATGGCAATTTGCCAAAAGACAGTTTTTTTTCTTTATTTGATTATTTATCTCTTTGACACGCAGAGAGAACCTAGTTTTTAAATAATTCAGATTTTTTTCTTGTTTAAGATTTCTTTGAACATTTGTACATATTATTTACTCTTGTTCTTAAATGTCCCACTATGTAATTTCTCTGTAAAACTGTTATTTATTTAACCATCATTATGTTGTAGGAATAAAAAATAAGTGCTCATTGTGCTGAATAATCATTGGTCCATATTTCTTAGGGTCTGGAAACAGATTCCTAGGTAGAAAAATACTTAAAGACAAAGTTGTTTGTGAATCTTTTGTGTATCACAAGATGCCTTGGGAATGAATGCTTGAATCCAGACAGAACATAAGTGTGTACTTATAAACCCTTCATATGTTCTTATGGGCACTTATAATATACTCCAAAATGTACTTTTGTAATTTGGAAGATTTTAAATGTCCAGTTGGTGCTTTTATTTTCTCTTAGTCCTCAATACATAATTTCAGCATATTCTTTCATCTTTTGGAAACTGTGTGCTTGTCAATGAAGTTACCCACTTACTTGTGGTATCAGTTTATTGAAATGTCTGTTATATTAACATTTTGACCTTTTGTAAATAGTTGGTGTGTTTTCTCCAGGGAAACTATCCAAAATTCTGTTTAGAATGAGAAGTACTTTTCCCTTTATTATAAAAGTAAAACATTTAACAGGTCAAATTGTCAGAAACACAGACTCATATCAATTTCAGTGAGGAAAGTTCATTTTCAATTCAATCAACATTTTCCATCATCTATTTCAGATGCCTTTGGTGCTTTTTGCTTATTGTGGTGGCTTCTGACCTCATCTAGACCTCTCGCCTGGCTTCCTTCCTTCTGTACATCTCCCTATCCTCTCTCTCTCCTCCCTTCCTCTATTTTTTCTTCTCCCTCTCCCTCT
>NC_022031.1:35665557-35668649 GCF_000317375.1 Microtus ochrogaster
TCTCTCTCTCTCTCTCTCTCTCTCTCTCTCTCTCTCTCTCTCTCTCTCTCAGTCTCAATCTATTCCTCCCTGTCCCTTGCTAACATTCTTCATGTTTTAAGAAAATGAAATAATTTTTGATTGTATTAGTGTTCTGCTCAGCATTTCCTCTTCAGCCTTATCACAGGCACTGCTTGATCATATTTAAAGTACTGTCTTACTTCTGAGCTCTCATAGTATCTCATTTATAGATGTAAAATCAAGTTTTTATTTAGCCTCCTAAATATAAGTGTTTATATTCATCCAAACTTTAAACTTTCATGAGCCATAGTAGCAAAAATTATCAACTGCTTGTTTTTATGTATTTCAATAAATAATCATTAAATTTTATGTGTAGAAAAAGAAAGTTTTTTTGTAGTAAACTTTAATTTCCAAACTTCTCCTTGCAGACTATGCTTAACAAGGATCATCATATATAAAATATTGAGCACTTATTAAACAGTAACTGTGAGTTCCAAATAGCTGAAACACTTTATGTTTAAATTTATTTTTCAAATGTGCCTTTACAATTTAGAAGAAAATATCAGAATGTAACTCTGAGAGATCACTTCCACAACACAGCAATTAACACTTCTATCAAACAAAACAAATCTACTGAATGTGTGTGAAAGCATGTTTTCAAGAGGAGAGAGAACACAGTGACTATTTTCCCCAGAGATGTTTTGAGAAATAATAAGACTGATTCAAAAGTAACAATTCAAACTCAGTGTTTACAGTATGAAAATGTCCCTAGATGTGTCCATTCTTTCATTTTTAAATCTGGACTTTTGCAAACTATTTATTATGAGTACAACATTTTTGCAAACTTCGTAAATCATCAAGAACACCAGGAAGAAGCAGTGAGTACTATCATAAAACACAGCACTAAAAGAAAATTGCTGATGTTTGAGTACCTCTTCCACATATACATATACAAAATAAACACAAACACAAAATTAAACCCTTTGATATTTTGTATCTGAATGCTGATTATTACTAAAGAACAATTTTGGTGTTAAAATTTTTCAATTTATTAAAAATTTGAAGAAATGCTCTACTTTGTTTTCAATGACAGTGGTCTCATGTTGCATGGAGAAGACATGTTTTTTGAGCTGCAAGAGATATAAACATAATAACAAGAGGAACCTGGAGGCATGATTGCCCTATTGCCTAGCTGCCATGCCACGAGCCATGGCAGGGAGCAAAGGCTGGAATTGAAAACAGCGGCCTCATGGATCCAACTAAACTTGTAGGTTTCAGTGGGACTAGCCAGAGCAGTGGCAGGGAAAGTTTGAGGAAGAGCAGAGCAGGCAGGACATCAGCAGAGCATTTACAGGTGGATGGTTGATAGTTTGGGGGTTTATATTCCCTAGCTGAAAACATGAAAACTCACAACAACAGCAACTAAACACGGCAAAGCCTATAGGAAAATATCTTCTCTCCACAGGTAGGGTGTTAATGAAGCCGACTGGCTATGGGTCTGGGCAACTAGAAAGCCAGAGGCTAGAGAATAGCAGGACACCACAAACCCTATAGGAAAATGTCTTTTCTTTACAGGTGGGGTGTTAGTGAAGCCTGATTGGCCCCAGTCTGGATGACTCAAAGCCAGAGAAGCTATAGGCCTCTCCGAAGGGGTCTCTCACAGTGGGGATGGTTCAAAAGAAAGAAAAAGAAAAACCCTAGGAGTCCTGAGTCACAAAGCAAATGCACTGATCAACTATCAATGTGTGCAGTCCTAGTGCGGGTGGACTACCCTGGGTCATCTGATCATGTTTTTAGCTATGGGAAACAACCAGAGATGAATGTCAGTGAAGGGCTCAACCATAGCCATGAAAGCTGTGGCATGATGACTGGGAGGGGAAAATTCACTTCCAAAGCCACTGGTATGTGTAGAGGTCGATGTTCAAGCAGATAGAACACGGAGCTGTTGTAAAGAAACCAGGTTCCCAAACCTAGGATTTCATGTGTCTTCAGCAGTTCTGGAGTTCTTGCTTTTCTTTTTATCAAAATTATTTTGAGCATCTCAGTTCTTGATTCTGTTATTCTACACTTGTTTTTTGCTATATTACCCAGATAACTTGGTTGGTGTTTTCATGCTTATTTTCAATGACTTACTGAACAGTGTGCAAGCATCACTGACTGTTTGTAAGAAATGAAAAATTTTATCCTTCTTTTCTGATATTTTCTCTCTGATCTTGCTAGATGTCAAGTAAAGGCACAAAAAAAAAGAATTCTAATCCATAGAGGATTAGAGTCTGTACAAACTCCAGCAAGTGTGTACCCCAAATTTAATATGAAGCCAACTTTACTTCTGTAGTACTATTACTCATGATTCCTGAAGATAGCTATAGCAGCTAAATATTTCAAATAAAAATGTAACAACAGTTATCATAGTTCCAGTGGAAAGCAAGGACAGAAGGAAAAATCTAGAATTAAAGGATTTAATTAGAGGTAACCTTTATTGTTTTATATTTTGTTTGTTTGTGTGTCTGTAAGGACATCATATATCTTTGGCTGTCCTGTAACTGGCTATGTAGACTCATAGGGATTCAGCTGGCTTTTCCTCCCTACTGCCCTGTTTCTTCCCTTTTTCAAAAGAGCGCTGATGAAACCAATTTGCGGCGGCGGAGCGGCGCGCAGTCGCGGCGGAGCAGCGCGCAGTCACGGAGGAGCGGAGCAGCGCAGCGCTACAATCAAAAATAGGCTTTGGGGGACCGGAGGTGATAGAAGCAAGCAGCGGGGACCAGCTCGGAGGCAGAGGCAAGCAGCGGGGACCAGAGGGTCAGCCGACTCAAGCAGCGGGGACCAGCGTGGAGGCAGAGGCAAGCAGCAGGGATCAGAGGGGTCCGGCGCGACAGCCGAAGCAAGCGGCGGGGACCTGTGCAGCTGCAGAGGCACGCACGAGGCGGGGAAGGGCGCGCAATAATGAGAGCAGACTGCGGTTGGATCAAAGAGGTAGGCCCCTTGTTGGCAAGGTCACTGGCAAACGGGGAGTCTGGTCCTGATCCTGAAGACCTTCGGAGGGGTGAGAGGGTTCTTGGCCTGTGGCAGGAACCAGGAAACAGAGCGAGGTC
>NC_022031.1:35674234-35676959 GCF_000317375.1 Microtus ochrogaster
CTGGATGGAGGTGGGCGGTCCTTGGACTTCCCACAGGTCAGGGAACCCTGATGGCTCTTCAAGCTGATGAGGGAGAGGGACTTAATCAGGGGAGGGGGAGGGAAATGGGAAGTGGTGGCGGGGAGGAGGCAGAAATCCTCAATAAATAAATAAAAAAAAGGTGAAAAAAAAAAGAAACCAATTTGCGTTAGATCTCTGACACAATATATAAAGTAGTTAAACATTATGTGTCAATAAAAAAAGGTTTCTGACACACACACACAAAAGTCATTCAAATGAGGCAAAGAAGAAATTAATAAAGTAGTCAAAAATGCAGAAGTATATCTTAGGTTAAAAGAAACTGTACATTAAAGTTTCTCTTTTTACATTAGTGGTTTTGTATTGTGAATATAAAATAAACAGCTGCCCAATCTACACAAACAGCATTTACCTTCTCTATACTCTGCGTTTATTACCTTGTGTTTCATGATTATCCCCCTTGACCATTGGTGTGAAATTATATTGTAAATACAATGATAAGAAAAGCAATATCTGCAAATACTATTATACTGAAAATGAATGAAGAAAGAAATCAAAATTTTCTGTGAAAGTAAATATTCACAAAGATGTATTAATTTGCAAGTACACATACTGCGAAGCTGTTTCTTTATGTATCAACAAAGTCATTTCATGGTTGAATAAACTTATGTAATTAGCCATTATGTTTTAGCATTAAAGTGTCTCTATCCATAGTCGATGAATAATATTTAAACTGAGGACCCTGACACACAGCTTATGAGCAATGCCTCAATCAGTGTTTCTTCATAATAGTAAAATAAGTGTATACGACACCATTATTTGCAAGGATATTTGCAGTGCATTATTGAATTTAATCTTTAAGATAATCCTGTGACTTAGTTACTTAAGATGAGAGTTTGTGCTACTGGGCACATTCACTGACAAGAAAAAGTAGAGAGATATATTAAGAACATCTTTCCTCAAAACTGGTCAGAGGGATTAACACTAGAACATCATTACCTGTTTTCTAGGAGTACGGTATTTCCCATACCCAGAATTATTTCTATTTATGCCCCAGTTTTATTGATTACTGTTAACTAATTAGTCTGGGCTTGTGAATCCTCATTTCTAATGACAAAGGGATTTTTGTTTGGCTCAAAACAATGAATCTTAAAAATTTAGTCTGAGATGCCCTCTTTTTCATCTTAAGGTAAACAAATAGAAAATATAGAACATTCTCATTGTCTTTGAGTTCATGTACAATCTTAAAATGATCGTGGAGAGAGAAAATACAGAAATATTTGCATGCATATAGACCATCTATGAGAAAATAATCCATTGAATAAACATACCTAGTATGTATGTTTATTTTACTAATTGCAGAGAAAATTTTATCTATTTCTTTAATCCAACGCTACATTTCTTTCTTAATAACTGTAAATACAATGAACATATCTATATGTCTTCATACACCAAATGTGGATACACTATTCTTTGAACCTTTAAGACTGTCTAGATCCAGCCCTCTGTTTTAATCATAGCAGAGGCAATTTCCAGACAACAGGAACTGTAGCAGACATAAAGGTTTTACAGTCCTTGAAGTATGGTTTTAATTTGTCCACATGAAGTAGATAATAAGTAAGTCTTTGGCTATGTAATAGATAGCTTTTGTTTCTTTATTACAAATTGATGTGCTAAAGAAAATGTGTACTCATACTTCTTCTCAAGACCAAAGAAACAAAACAAAAACAAAGCATTGCTTAATTTTTTTTATTTAATGTTTAAATTTTCATTAAAATTTTTGTGCTTGATTGAGTGTCTGAACTTTCTTGTAGCCTTAAGGCTCTCTGAGAGTGGGATATTCCTTAAGACCTTATTACAATGCTAATTTTCAAATGGAAAAATCTCACATACCAAATTAACCATACCCAAGAGCCTACATCTCAATGAAATTTTATACTATACAGCTAGAGTGGCCATTTGAAAATGAAATTGTGGAACTGTACATTGGAGTTCACACTTTCACCAAATATATTTCATGGACTTATCTACCTCCAACACCAAGGATCCATGACAGAATTGGAATTAGAAAAAGTTACCTGTATTCTTCCTTTCTTATTTCATATTTTTGGTTTTTCGAGACAGGGTTTCTATGTGGTTTTGGAGCTGTCCTGGAACTAGCTCTTGTAGACCAGGCTGGTCTCAAACTCACAAAGATCTGCCTCCCTCTGCCTCCCGAGTGCTGGGATTAAAGGCGTGCGCCACCACCGCCCGGCTCATATGATATCATCTTACATAATTTAGTTGAACAATCTGACTTTCAAGTTTCTATTTATGTTGAACCGTCTTAGATTCCAATCTTATTTTAGCTATAGACTTATTCATGTTGTGGTGAGACCACTTCTACAGTCAAATTTTGTATTTCCTACTGATTGTGGTACTTGTAGACCAAATAAGCTGGTAGATCTTGTTTCAACTCTTGTGGTCAAGAGAAAAGTAAGTTTTACCAAAAGAAGTACTGTAATATTTTAATATTTTTAGCTTTCCTGTATCATTCTGGTGTTCTTGAGGAATTGGACTTTTGAAAGATGTGAATCAAGACTGTGCATTGGCTTCCCAGTTGCCCAGACCTGAAAAATCACACAGAAACTATATTAATTACAAGACTGTTTGACTGATGGCTCAGGTGTGTTTTTAACCAGCTATTTATTCTTTTTTTTTTTTTTTG
>NC_022031.1:35677195-35695373 GCF_000317375.1 Microtus ochrogaster
GTGTATATCTGCAGGCCAGAAGAGGGCATCAGACCTCATTACAGATGGTTGTGAGCCACCATATGGTTGCTGGGAATTGAACTCAGGACCTTTGGAAGAGCAGGCAGTGCTCCTAACCGCTGAGCCATCTCTCCAGCCCCAAATTAACCAATTTCTATTAATCTATTGTTGGAAGAGTCACTTGTTCATCTCACAGCACACAAAGGGGACTCCCACATCAATCTATGTATCACCATGAGGCTGTGGCCTGCCAGTAATGTCTCTCTCCTTTGGCACCTCCATGGCATCTGTCTGACTTTGCCTTCTTTCTCCCTGCATTCATTTTCTATATATCACCACGAGGTTATGGCCTATCAGTAAGGTTCCAGTGGCACCAAATTGCAGTAGTATCAATGAGTTCCACAATAGCCTGGAATGGAGTATGACAAAGGTTTATTTATTTGAGGGTAAGCTCACAGTAAGGATAGTGATCTGCAGTCCTGCTTTTGCTGGCAACTGGAACCAATTCTAGCACATGCTTTTCCTCTGCACTTTTAATACATGAAACCATGCCCAAAGTGGACTGGTATCTTAAAGGCTATTGGCTGAAGAAATTTCCACAACAGAAAAAACACAGTGATACCAGAGGAGAGTATGCTACCCATAGCAAGAAAAAAAAAAAAC
This sequence comes from Microtus ochrogaster, assembly GCF_000317375.1. Taxonomy (NCBI): domain Eukaryota; kingdom Metazoa; phylum Chordata; class Mammalia; order Rodentia; family Cricetidae; genus Microtus; species Microtus ochrogaster. The sequence goes on from NC_022031.1 coordinate 35,677,859, forward strand.
AAGTAATTTGGGTACTTCAGAAACTATAAAAATGGAAAGATCCAGCCTTGACTATCTGATAAGGTGGAAATGAGCACTCTCTAAACTGCCCAGAACTAGTGGAAGGTTTGTTTGTTGAAATGATGAGAGCTAGTGGGCATGGACATCTATTATAATATATATTATAGGGATAGGTATAGAGGGAGAGGTCATAGCTTAGTCCTTGGTCCATGTATTATATGACATAGCATGATGATAGCACTTCATACATACATGTAGAATGAATATGATAGCATGCCTCTCAGCATAAACCTCATCATTTGTGATAAGAATGTTTGAAATTTACTGTTATTTTCAAATATATAATGTTAATAATATTTAACAAACGGCAAAATGAACCATGAAGAAACAGTACAAACAGGGTGAAAAGGAAATGCTTCATTGTGTCTTTTGATGATGGTGCTCCTTTGACCATGATGATCCTGTTCCACCCTAATCCAGACTCAGGTAACCACAGTCTACTTTCTGGGTCTACAAATTCAGGCACTGGGATTTCACAAAAACGACAATGTAAACCTTGTCTTTCTTTATCTGGTGTATTTTACTTAGCATAATGTTCTCTAGTTTTATGCGATTGCAAAGTACAGTGCTTTTCATTTCCAAAGCTAAGTAGTATCTTAGCACATAGAGAAGTACATAGATGAGCATGTTTTTGTCTTTACACATTCATTTGTTGACAAAAGCCTGTCCTGATTCCTTAACTAATGTAAACAGTGCTGCAACGACCACAGTGGTGTAGGTCTTCCTCCAATACTGATTTAAAATCCTTTGTATAAATGCTCAGAAGTAGCATTAGTAGATCCTAATACCTTCCTTCCTCTTTTTGTCTAAGTTGTAACATAGGTTCTCACTGTGCTTTCTAGACTGACCCTGAATTTATAATCCTTCTGCTCCAGCCTTCCAGGTAGCTGAGATAAGAGGAATTAGACATTACCTGCAGGATGCTACTTTTACCTCTATTATTTTTACTATTTATTGATGAAGTCTTAAGTTTTACATAATGTTTCCACTAATTTACACTGCCGAAAGCAATGTGCAGGTCTTCCCATGTCCTATCCCTTATGAACTTTGTGATTGTTAATTCTTCTGCTTGCTACACGGAAAAAATGTTAATTGATAATGAAACATGATATTAGTTTACATTTTAATAATTATACCTCATGGTGAGCAGTGTTTTCATATACTTGCTGTCTACTTATGACTTTTTTGAGAAATGTCTTAAGGTCTCTTGACCATTTTCTGTTTATTAGCATTTATTATCTTTAGTAATTTTTATGTATATGTGCACATGCATGTTGCAGCACACACTGGCCAGAGGACAACTTACAGGTGTGGTTTCTCTTCTTTCACCACATTGGTCCCTTGGTTGAGACACAGGTGGTCAGTCTTGGCTACAGGCCTCGTTATCTGCTGAGTCACTTTACCATACAATATATTCATTTCATTTAATTGCTTCGATTTCTTTTTTTCTTGATTATGAGCCCCATACCAGAAGTACAGCTTGCAAATATCTTCTCCCCTTCCAAAAGTTGTCTCCTAACTCTCAATTCAGTTTTTTGTTTGTTCTGTTTTGTTATTCTCTTATCTTGTTTTGAAAACACATTTAGTGGATGTTACCTCAGGTTTTGCTTTTTTTTATTAAATCTTTATGTTTTTTTTATTGGAGCAAGATTCCTGATGTATACAGTGATGTATTTACTAAACAGAGTCCTGTGCAGAAATTACACACTATCCATCTAGACAGATTTGGTTACACTTTGCCTATTAATGGAGTAGTTCCATTTATAAAGTTTTATACATCAAAAAGCTTTGAATTTGACCAGGCTGTCCATTAATCATCTCTGAAAAAGTGGCATTTAATTTTAGCTCTATTTTACAGCATTAAAAAGCTTATGTATCAGGTAGCTTTCCAAAACATTATTCTCTGCACAATAGCGTTGAGCAGACAAAACTTCTTTATCCACCCAGATTCACAGAGTCTGAGAGCTTTGTTACATACCTGGGACAGTGCACTCCCAACCACCCCAAAGACTGCTGACTCTGAAAGCCCATTTTCTTGGTCAGTTCAAACTGCCAATGAAGACCCGCCAGCAGCTGTCCTTCGTACAGATGGCATTAGAGCAACAGGTCTGTGACATGGTGGGAGCAGGTGCTGCCATATATCCAGGTAACTAAAGGCCCGTTTAAAAAATGCCAAATTGAGATAAAAATCATGGGTACAAGTCCATTGCAGCAAACTGTACCCACATCACCCAGTTACGGAGACATTAAGACATGATTCACATCCCTTTAACTCAATCTGCATAGCCCTGAGGTCATCCTGCAAAGTGCGTATCAAAAAATATGAAGTTAGGGAGACAAAGTTTGACATGATGTCATTATGCAGGTCAAACTCGGAAGGTCATGTTGAGCATCTGTTCTGATAGAAAAGCATCCGGTCCTTTGTGTACACATTGGTTTTATTGTAACAAAGCAACTTGTACACTTCAACATTTAAAATGAGCATCTTTTCCTTCCAGTGAAAACCAAAAAACTAAAAATAAAAAAAAATTAAAAAAAAGTTACAACAGAGAATGTGAACTCCAAATAAACCCATACAGGTTCTGCTGATTCTCCCATTGAGTGGTAGGGCTCGAGTCATCGTTAGGAGAGAATTTTATTTTAAAAGTGTCATATTAAACTGCAAGGATGTCTGTTAAACATCACAATTAAACATGCCAAAGGAGAAGCCATGTTGTCACACTGCCCACTTACCCCCCCAGACACCTCAAACCCACCCTTGCTGACCTTCTAACCCCCCTTTTTTTCTTTTTTTTTTCTTTTTATTAAACAAGAGAAAGTAGACAGATACATGTTGGTAAATGCTGTCTGTATTCACATAGACACAGTGTAATCTCTGAGCCCAATATACAGAGAAAGGACTGATGGATTCCGACTCTCTTTTTTTATTTTCTTTTTATTAAATTTCTCCAGTCCCTGGGAGCAAGTTGTAGTCATTTCCCTCCCATCCCCAATCCCTCTTGTGCTCAGTCGCCCTGTTTCTGAGGTCTTGCTTCTCAATACCATGGTTCTCAACTTATTTTGGGGGAAATGTCTTGAGCAAAATACAATGGGAAAAGAAAGAATCTCCACTACTCTGTTCTACATTCATTTTTATCTTTTCTTGTCTTGAACTGTGGATTCAATACCACCACCACCGTGCTCTGTAGGAAAAAAGAAAAGCCCTCCAGCCCCTTTGGCTCTGCTGGAGGCTGGAGGGTGCTAGGCCCCTGTGTAGTAGTGCATAGAATTCTAGCTTTTTTCCTTTCTCTGTATATTGGGCTCAGAGATTACACTGTGTCCAGGTTTTGCTTTTTAAGCGAACGTTTTTTTTTTTTTTTTGGAGTCAAATGTAAGCATGTCTCCATTTGACTGATACAATTATTTCTTTATATTTTTCTGACAGCAGAACTCTTTTTTATTACTATTAGGATAGGAGAAATTTAGTAGAATTATTTTTACATTTTCTTTCAAGCAAAATAAAGTGTATATCTAACTGGAATTTTTAAAAGCTAAGCCGATTGTTCAACTCACATTTTGATTTTGTTTCAAAAATTGGATGGCTGCATTACTTTGATTCAGAGAACTTTTTATTTTTATTTGTGTGACCATTCTTTTGCCATTTCCATGATCTATGTTGAGTATTTCCTTATCAAAATTCATACATAAAACGTAATTGCATTTTTTAGGTATGAGAAAATGTAGAAATCTTACTTTACTGTGACAACTCTGAAATCAGTGCTAAGAATAGCATGCAGACCCTTGAGGTGCCTCTGAATGGAATAATGTACGTGTCTAGGCTTCTGTCACAGCATTGATTTTTCTGGTTCAAGTCAAAAAAACACTTTATTTTATCCAGAGACTCCATAAATGTAGACACTGCCTGGGTAGAATAAATATTGCCTATTCCACCAGCAAGTCAAGTCAAAACTGGCTTTGGTGGTTAAGAAACAGCAGGTGTTCCGCAGTTTCTTACATTATAAAAAATTACATCATTTTATTATCTTCCCTGTCTGAAATTTTTACAAAATATGAAAAAAAGAAAGCAAAATAAACACATAAACACACACCCTAAAAGAGTAAATTATTTGTGGAGGCCAACATAGGAGAAAGAAATGTGGCCTCTTCTTTCCCATATTTAGATTTGAAACTGATTTACTACTTAAGAAAAATATGTGAAAAATAAAAGTAAACAGAGTATTGCATGAAGTTATGTTTCCTGGCACAATATTGTCATAAAGTGGAGTCTTCTCTTTTGTTTCTTAACAGTTCAACATAGAAATAGGCTAAGTTTATTTGCAAAAATAAATGGTTTCCCCAAATGGCAGACTTTGAGATCAAAGGCTGCAAGGATTTATATTTCTTTAGCTATATTCGCATTCCATAAAGTTTTAAGCAATGTCACAGTTTCCCTAAGCAAATGTTAAATCTGCTCCCAACAGTGACTCTACAATCACATAGTGTTCTCACACCTCCCATGTACTAGCATTTACATTTCGACATCACCATGAGGAATTGCAAAGTCACCTAAGTCTTGCTCTTCCAGAGGATGAGCATGATTCCCGTGTCCTTTGAAATGAGTCACTAAGACAATTTCTCCTCTGTGAAGCTTAGGCTGGAATATACTGCTTACTGGGATCATCAATCCCAGCCTTCTTTCAGCTTAGAATAAAATGAAGGACAAAGAGGACAAGTGACCCTATGACTCTCAAGGATGCTGAGGTCTGCTATCAAATATTGCCCCTGCAGCAAAAGGAAGGATGTAGTTAGTGCTTCGCCGCCCCTCCACAGCAGGTGGGACTAATCAAGGCATCTGAACCTCAGCCAAGCATCATGCTCTAAATTCCACAATCAGAGTGCTTGGTGGAGGAGGCCCCTGACACCCAGTGGAGGAAAGAGCAACAAGAACATGTTAGAGATCACATCTTAAAACCTGAGCACACCTGTCAAGGACTTGAAATATTCCCTGTGGCTTCTAACAAAAACAGCTTGCATAAGGAAACCAAGGTTCCTGTCTCTTTTACTTTTCAAATATAACAAGTAATTGGATGCTGAGGTTTACTCAAGTAACAATAAAGAATATTCCGTAAAATTCAATGTTATTTAATAATAAGTAAGTTTTTATGAACCACCCCTGATCACAGATGAACTTGACACCTCTAAAGGTTGGTAGAGTATTCTAACCTCTGACAACCATACACACATGGATGACTAATAATTTGTGGTTAGATTTCTCAGAGGATATGTCAAAATCTGAAACTCCAAGCCTCTCTTACCTCAGGATAAATTTATATCCCCTTTAAAATCTATTTATGAGTTGATCCTTGTGAAGTTGATACAGAAATATCACGAACATAAACAATTTCAGGAATTTGAGCAGTCATTTTATTTTTCTCCTGATATTCAAATGAACTTAAAGAATTGTAAAATCATTAAATTTTTGCTTTTATATCAAAACTGGAGATAATCAGTAAAAACAAAATACCATGAGAAAAGTAGCTATATTGCCTTTTATAGCTAGCAGGAGTACAGATTATATACTTCCACAATGTTCCCCCACATTTTCAAAAAAAAAAAAAAGTAACAGTCAAGAAAGAAAACTATCAAAGAGACCTCTTACTGAGGTGGGTGGTCCTTGGACCTCCCACAGGGCAGGGAACCTGATTGCTTCCTCTTCTTCCTCTTCTTCTTCTTTCTTTTTCTTCCTTTTTCTTCTTCTCCTTTTTCTCCTTCTTCTCCTCCCTCCTTCTGAGGGAGTTTACAAAAGTGGGGGCAGACCTGGAAGCATTGGGAAGAGAATGTAGTTGAGGTTTATGATGTGAAATTCCCAAATAATCAATAAAATATTATATAAAATTTTAAATAGCATATGGTAATAACCTTTAAAGATAGATTAAAAAGTAAGTAAAATTTCTAGTGGATTTTTGTGGTGTTTAAGGGAAAAATAAGCAAAATGTTTTCTACTAAAGACTTAGGGATTTTTTTCTTTCTTTTGTCTCCTTTTATTGAAAATATTTTTTTCTCACATGATATATTTTGATATGACTTCTCTTCTCTCCACTCCTCCCAATTTCTCCCCATCTGCCCTCTCCTCTGAATCTACTATTTTGTATTTCATTAGAAAAGACAGGATTATAAGTGATAAACATGAAATATAAGAAAATAAAAACTATCACGTAGGAGTTAGACAAAACTAACAAACATGGAGAAAGAGCCGAAGATAAGTCAAGAGAATTAATGACCCACTCCTTTACATAATCGGGAATCCCATAAAGATGGTGAACTTGGAGCCATGATTATATATGCAGAGGACCTGGGGAAGACCCCTGAAGACCCTGTGGATGCTTCTTATATCTCTGAGTTCAGGTGAGCTTTCATCATGGTGATTTAGAGAGCCTTGTTTTCTTGGTGCCCTTCATGCCCTTTGGCTCTTATACCATTTCTGTCTCCCCTTCTATGGGGTTCTCTGAGCCCTAAGGACAGAAATTTGGAGACATTCCAGGACTAAGTGCTCCAAGGTCTCTCTCTCTCTCTCTCTTTATAATATCTGGCTGTATTTGTTCCCATTTGCTGTAGGAGGAAGCTTTTTCCTAAGGGCTGAAGAAGGCATTGATATATAAATATAGATAAATATCATTAAATGCTATTTATCACTACTCTTTTTTTCAGACCAATAGTATTTGGTCTAGGTCTCTGGGCTCTCAAGTCTCTGGTTCTTGGTCAAATAAGCAGTGTAAGGTATGGTTTCATCTTTTGAAGTGTGCCTTAAGTCGAATCAGTTATTAGTTGGTTATTCCCACAAGCTTTGTCACCATTATAGTGTCAAATCTTTCAGGCAGGAAACATTGTAGATCAAAGGGGTTTACGTTGTTGTTGTTTTGGTTTTGGTTTACTTGTTTGTTTTCCAATGGTCTCTTCTTTTTTGCTTTTCTGAGAGTCAAGAGATTAAAATGGAGTAGGAAATATTGTAGATATTGAGAGTGACCTCATCTTGCTCATTTATTGTAACTGTGGATGAAGCGAAGTGCCTTAATCTCACCATTGATTGAAAGCAGATGAAACATTGGTTTCTGCTAATAACTTATAGTAAAGAACTGTTGTTTCATTAAGGCAGAATTTTTTAATATTGCAGGTTATTCAGAAGGGAATGTCCAGTTTCAATGGATTAGCCATCAATTTGAATGTAGAGCTTAGTAAGAAACCACAGTAATATGAATAGTTAGCACAATTTGAAATTCATAAAAATACATTGTAGGAAGTAAATGAGAATGCACATGTAACCATATGTGATTTTGTTTCTAATTTATTGATAATATTGATATCAACATGAGAATATGTTATACTAAATTTGGATTAATTTGTAGTCCCTAGTTACAAAAGTATAACCTAGCTTCATTAGAAACATTGCACACCCACATATAATCACACACACAAATAAATATTCATAATTATACACACATGAACATACACATAAATGTTCACATACACATATACTTACACATAAACACATTTTCACATACTCATGAATGCTTGCGTAAACATGCTCAAACACACATGCTGTGGAATATTATTTTAAAATTGTTACATTTGTTCATGCTGTGGAACATTTGCTTAATGATGCAAAGATGTGTTGCATTCTTTTATGTTGCATTTGTTTAAGTTTGAATGTGTGTTACTTTGCCTGTCTACAATACCTGATTGATCTAATAAAGCACTAAGTGGCCAATAGCAAGGGAGGAGAAAAAATCGATGGGGCTGGCAGGCAGAGAGAATGATAAGGGTGCACTCCGGAAAGAGAGACGTAGGAGTAATAGAACAAGGAGACGAGGAAGGAGCGAGAAAAGAAGGGGCCAGTCACTCAGGACTCAGCCACCCAGATAATATATACAGAAATAGAGAAAGAAAAAATCCAAAACCAAAAGGTAGACATGATAATTTAAATAAAGAAAAGATGGCTAGAAACAGTCCAAGCTAAGGTTAGGTATTTATAAGTAAAAATAAATCTCCATGTATTTATAGGGGAACTGGGTGGTATACCCCCAAACAACAAAAGAGTCAAAAGAGTAAAAAATAATCAACTACACACACACATTGTCACACACATATAATCCCATACATAAACACAGTTCTTCATATACCTTCTCATACAAACATGCCTACTATTAGGCACCTCCCTACATATATAAACACACATACTTTCACACATAACTCAAAAACACACATTCTCATATACACATGCACACTCTCGAAGTAGTGCATGCTCATACTCAAACATATATGCACACACAAATACACTCATATACACACCCCACACAATGCACATTCACAAACATACTAAACCCACATACTTTTACACAGTGATGCACAATACACACACATACACAATATTCAAACACACAACGTCATACATATATATACATATATATATGTAGAGAGAGACACACACACACACAAACACGCATGATCACAAATACTCAAGGACACATACAAACACTAATAATGAAAACATACAATATTCTAAGGCTCACACATACACACATATTTATACACACACACATGTACACACACAATACTTTGATACTTCTAGCGGCAACCAGATTATTTCCTTTAACATAGCATAAAAGTACACAATTATTATATAATCCTTTTTTTCAGAATTATTCTTTGTGAAATAATGTTATAATCCACCAAAATTTTAGGTAATGCAAGCACCAGTAAAGGAAATAATTACTTTAAACTTCTACCATTAATAACTACTTCCAAATTAAAACCTGACTGCGTCAGTTATCAGAGTTTTCTGAGTTCTCCTCAGTGACAGGCAAGGTACACCAGTACTCATGGGCTCAGATGGAAGATGCCTGATGAGGGTACTTATTCATGTAAACATTTGGAAACATCCCCAGTCAAGGAAAATGCTTAGCGTCTGATGCAAGGAAGACGGGCTGAAGGGAAATGGTCAGTTAGGCCTTTCTTCTCTCGTCAGCTTTGGATTCCCTCTACCCACCATCTCAACCATCTCTATGCTTCTGCTCACAGGCTGACATTGAAGCACAGCCCGTTACAGCAGGAACAACACAGCTCATCTGTTCGGCTGAGTGCAGACTATAAACACAGATCACTCTCCAATTCATCAGAAAGGTGCTTATTGGTGATGAGTTATTTCTTTTAGTCATACCCTATCATATCTATAAATTTTTCCATATAAAGAAAATAAATCTTCCCAAACTGTAAAGTTCTTCCTATAAATTTAACAGCAGCACTGCCTTTGAATATTTTAATGTGATATATGATTTATTGTCTCCTTTCTTAGCTTTTAATATATGAAGGGTTGCCTTAGACACTGCAGCTTCTGATTTGCTAAAATATATATCTGAACACTTTGTTCTTGTTGCTGTTTGAAACTGAGGTAAAAACGTCAGCTCTAAAAGTTATCACCACTGTAGCATCATGCAGTTTTAAAATAACACAAAAAATGTTAATAACATAGCTATATATTGCATTATTATTAATAATAAAGTGTTGGTGGATTTTTATTATATTGAAATTGTTTTTGGTATCTGTTTCAAACCCTCATTCTAGAACACAATAACCAATGCCAGAAGTGTTCTAGAGAGACCCCATGCCTAGTCTACGGAGAATCAACAGCTCTAATTTACTAAGCACTAAGCAACCGGATGCTATTTTCAAACATAAACCAGATTATGCACATTGTCTGCTTAACACCCTCTGTGGGCTGTTCATGGCAATTGTTTCAAAATTCGGAGCACATAACAGAGTAAGTCAGACATTAATGAACCAGTAAATCTGGCACCTCACTAATTCCTGGGACTCATGATATACACATTTGCCCTAGCTCTTAGGATCTAGTTCATTGGTTTTGGTCTCCCAATTTGATCATTTCCAGCAGTTTTGCCTTTTCTGGGCTTTATCTGTCTGTGGAATTTTGCAAGTTGATTTCTATCTGTTGGGGAGACATCAACTTAAATGTTTTCTAGGGAAGTCTCCTCTGATACATAAGATGCAGGCTCTCCTAGTTGTTACTAGGTAACTGTGGTAATTTTCAATGTCTCAAAGGGTTATTTTATTGATTTTCCAATCATTTATTTATTATGAGAGGCATAATACTGGACTTTCAATGATGCATACATCTTGAATTCGTGAATCTTTAATATAAAATGTCTTTTTTATTGAGAAAAGGAAAAAATAAGTTTCAGCCTCCTCCCAGCCTCCCATTTCCCTCCCCCTCCTCCCACCCTTCTTCCCCTCCCCCCACTCCTCTCCCCCTCCCTCTCCAGTCCAAAGAGCAGTCAGGGTTCCCTGCCCTGTGGAAAGTCCAAGGTCCTCCCCCCTCCGTCCATGTCTAGGAAGGTGAACATCCAAACTGGCTAGGCTCCCACAAAGCCAGAACATGAAGTAGGATCAAAACCCCGTGCCATTGTCTTTGGCTTCTCATCAGCCCTCATTGCTCGCCATGTTCAGAGAGTCCGGTTTTATCCCATGCTTTTTCAGTCACAGTCCAGCTGGCCTTGGTGAGCTCCCAATAGATCAGCCCCACTTTAAACAGCTTTAGCAGTGTGGCAGAATACAAGATCAACTCCAAAAAATCAGTCGCCCTCTTATACACAAAGGATATAGAAGCAGAGAGGGAAATCAGAGAAGCTTCACCTTTCACGATAGCCACAAACAGCATAAAATATCTTGGGGTAACTCTAACCAAGGAAGTGAAAGATCTATTTAACAAGAACTTTAAGGCATTGAAGAAAGAAATTGAAGAGGATACCAGAAAATGGAAGGACCTCCCTTGCTCTTGGATTGGGAGGATCAACATAGTAAAAATGGCAATTCTACCAAAGGCAATTTATAGATTCAATGCAATCCCCATCAAGGTCCCATTAAAATTCTTCACAGATCTTGAGAGGACAATAATCAACTTTATATGGAAAAACAAAAAACCCAGGATAGCCAAAACAATCCTATACAATAAAGGATCTGCTGGAGGCATTACCATCCCTGACTTCAAACTCTATTACAGAGCTACAGTAATGAAAACAGTGTGGTACTGGCATAAAAACAGAGAAGTCGACCAATGGAATCGTATAGAAGACCCGAATTTTAACCCACAAACCTATAAACACCTCATTTTCGATAAAGGAGCTAAAAGTATACAATGGAATATAAAATGTCTTAAGAAATTGTCTAGATGTCCTTAAGGTTAGGATATTTGTGTTAGTAAATAAAGTTTGCATCCTCAGCAGCCATGTAAATGCATGACCTTAACTTGTATTGCCAGTGCTTGGAAATCAGAGATTGGGCTGTAAGCCACCTAGCTATATCCTAGCCTAACTGGTAAATTCTAGGTTCAATTCTGAGATGCTTTCTCAACTAAAAAGCAGGAAAATAATGTATATTTATTTTTGATATAGGCATGTGCTTTCACCACACACACACACAAACACCTTGATTGCTGCTCATATGCACTCCAATTGTATATAGATGAAGAAAATGTAATTCAGGAAATCATGATGGGGTTACTATCAAGGATTAACCAAATGAAAATTTTTGAGAGTAGACAGCCTCTCCTGCCTATGGTCACTCAGAGGGAGATGTGTCTGTGGAAGAAAGAGTCACAGAGAAGGTACCTTGATGTCTTTGAAGATGGAGATAGGAGTTGTTTAGTCACAGAATGTGGCTGACATTGAAAAGACGGATGGTGAGAAGCAGCAGATTTTCCATTAGAGCCAAAAAACACACCACAACCTTGTCAAAGCTAGATTCAATTCCAGCAAAACCTATGTAGGACATTAGACCAAAACATTTTAAAATACAATATTTGTATTGATTAATTCATTAAGTCAGTATTCCTCTAATAGAAGACTGATAAATGATAAAAATCTGGAGCTAAGAAACTCAGTATTTCTGAGTCATGCTTTGAGTCAGAGACAGACATGCACCTAGTGTAGATGTGATTGATTCTGTCCTTATGACATGAATGCATGTGAAGAAGTCCAGAAGTACAAATGCCCTTAGTTGTATTTAATTGATAAGACAATTTAGGATATTTTAGTGCATTTATTCCTATTAGTTATTTCTTTAAAGTATATAATTATTCAAATTTATCTTTGAATTATTTTTCCAGTATTTATTATATTTCCTATATCACAATCAATTCTCTACTTTTTCTACTCTATATATTACATAATACAATCAATAATCCAACCACAACAAATATTTATAAAGGTGAGAATAGTAGAATAAATATCATATGCTAGTTTCTTGGTTCCAAGAACTTACAGCTGATCATCAATTCTGGTTTTTTCTTATCATTAACCCTTGGCACACTTTTAATATTAATTTGTAATAAATCCACAACCTAACAAAATTTTAATAGCAAATAACTCACTGTATATAAATTTAAAACATTACAGACTCTACATATTTGTATTATTACTTTTTAGAGTTGCAAGTCATTTTTTATCCTCATCAATGACATTTTATTTGGTCAATGAAGCATTAGAACAAAACATACAATAGCTGATAAAGCATACCCAGTGCAGTGGATTACTGGGTTCAAAATAAGAAATACATACAAGCCACTCATATGCTTTATGTTGGATGCATCCTAGCTCAGCTTCTACTAGCCTATCCAAGTCTTGTCAATAGATTTAAATGAAATTATTTGCCACAGATTCATAATCTCATCATGATGCCCAACTTTAAAGTGACTCTAGTATATAAGATGGAAGTTTCTGTCCTGTCCAGTCCCTCATCCATTCAGTCCCAATGAAACACACAGAGGCTTATATTAATTATAATCTGTTTGGTCTATTGATTCAAGCTTACTAACAACTAGCTCTTAAAACTTAAATTGACCCATAATCCTTGCCCATGTTTAGCCATGTGACTCAGTACCTTTTCTCATTGAGGCATTCTCATCTTGCTTCCTCTGCGTCTGGCTGGTGACTGCACCTATGCCTTTTCTTTTCTTGTCCCAGAGATCTCCTAGTATGGTTGTTCCACATATCCTTTCTTTCTGGATACTGGCCAAGCATCATTTTATTAAACCAATATTAATGATAAATCCTTGCAGTGTACAAGAACATTTTCCCACTGCACTCAGCAGATATTAATTTCCTGCAATTATTCATTTAAATGTGGAGTTTTGTGAGATTTCCTCCATCAGTATTGGAATGTCAACTTGTATTCTCATTACCCAAGTCTTGTTTAGGCAACCATGTTTTGTTGAAGCAGATGACTTTGTCATTTATTTCTTACAATATTTCTTTTCCTTCTACCATTGCATTCTCTGTGCTTTGTATGAAGGAGTTATATTGTATTCACTAGGACTGGGTACCTTATTGCCCACTGTTGGCTTCATTCTGGCACATATATGGACAGTTTTCCCAAAACTTGGGTTGATATCTATTGTTTGTATATGTCTCATAAAGCACTCTACTAAACTATACTAATTTCTATTTTCCTGTCACAGAATCATATGGATAAATTTGATGTTATATAAAATACATTCTTGACCTGTGTGCATAGTTAGAACATGTTAGGAGATGATCTATTTTTAGTAAAGGGAGAAAGTAGTCTTCATTTACTTAACTTCAATTATTTAACAGTTTTCACAGGTTTCCACACATGATAGATTTAAAGATTTCTTACATATAAATGTTCAATGGTCAATTCAATCAAGCCTGCTTTGCCAGCTTTTTCTCAGTTGACTCTATGCAGTGTCAAATTGAATATCTCTTAATTTATTTATTCTTGTGTTATATACAAGGGTATGTAATGAAAGCAGATTTGTCTACATGAATCTATCTGAATTAGGAAAAAAATGATTTAAAAAACTCTCATTTATATTATATTTTCATGGTTACTCTCAGGCTCATCATAACCTAGTAACTTCTTTGTATATTTGTGTAATTAGAAAATCAGAATGGTCTTGCTCAAGGAGTATAAATCGTTTAGAATATATCTGTAGAAAATAAAAACCAAAACCAAATTATGTGTTTAAAGAATAAAGGGGAAGATTTTGTAATTGGGAAATATTATTTTAAAAAAACTAGTAATATGTGTTCCATTCAATAATGTGTAAATCAGCTCACTTTTTATAGCAAATTATAAACAAGCTCCTGAAAGAGATGAAGGCATTAACACTGTTCCCAGGCCAGATTCTATTAGGATAATTGTGCAGAGCCACAGGGCTAAATTCTCCCTGTAATTTGATTTTCGAAACCAAAAGCACACAGTGGAATCTGTGCCCTCCTCCCCAGTGTACCATGGTTATACAAGTGCTCTATTCAGCAGCTGCTGTGTTCCACTCCGTAAGTGGTAGCATTCCCATTTTTCAGAAATAATTCATTTTTGTAGAAATAATACTCATTTATATTGAGAATTCCATCCATTTCATGGTGTCAATGTTGTTTTCATTCAAACCACATAAACAGCATCAGTATGAGACTGTGGATAATTTCACAGATGATAAAACATGCTCGTAGAGCACACAGAGGAAAAGCACATCTTGGACGATAGTTCTGCTTCTTATGGAAATGACCCCACACAGTTCCCTGAGATGTTTTCATTTGCCCTGTATTTTTCTTTGTTTTGAGTGCTATATAAATAATGGCAAGGGTTATAGGATGGCACCATTATCACCAGCAGGGAGAATTTAAAAAGATGAGATGCATGGGCCATTAGAATAAATATGTAACGATATTAATTGTATTGTAACCTCAAAGACTGTAATATCTAATTGTCTTAGCAAGGGTTTCTATTGCTGCAGTGAAACACCATGAACAAAAATCAAGCTGAGGAGGAAAGGGTTTATTCAACTTATACTTCACATTGCTGTGGAAGGGGGAAACTGTAATTGGAATGGAATGTGTGAGAGAACAGCAAATCTTTTTAAAAAGTTAAGAGAAGGGGGCTGGAGAGATGGCTCAGTGGTTAAGAGCATTGCCTGCTCTTCCAAAGGTCCTGAGTTCAATTCCCGGCAACAACATGGTGGCTCACAACCACCTGTAATGAGGTCTGGTGCCCTCTTCTGGCCTGCAGACATACACACAGACAGAATATTGTATACATAATAAATAAATAAATATTTTAAAAAAACGTTAAGAGAAAAGAGAAAGGAATATTTAACTTCCTTAGCCATTCTGACGAGTACAAGATGGACTCAAAACAAAAATAAGTGACAGCTGATGCTGGCAAGGATGTAGAACAAGGAAAACACTCTTTTATTGCTGCTAGGCATGCAAACTTGTACAGCTTCTTTGGAATTCAATATAAGGTTTCTCTGAAAACTTGGAATTATAACTCTAGACCCAGTTATACCTCTTTTGGGCATATTATCCAAAGGTTGCTCAATCATACAACAAGTACATTTGATCAACTATCTGCATGGAAGCTTTATTTGTAATAATCAGAACCTGAAAACAACCTAGATGCCCCTCAACTGTAGAATGGATAAAGAAAATCTGGTATAATTACATAATGAAGTATTACTCATCTGTTAAAAAAAAAAAAAAAAAAAAAACGCCTTGAAATTTGAAGGCAAATGGATGACACTAGTAAAAAATCATCCTGAGTGATGTAACCCAGATCCCGAGAGAAACATGATAAATATTCACTTCTAAGTGGTTATTAGCTGTAAAGCAAAGGCTAAGCATGCTGCAATCTACAGACCCTGAGAGGCTAGATAACAAGAAGGACTCAAGGCTGTGAATTTAAAGGCCTCAGGATTTCTGGGTGCCCAGCACTACTGGGAGTTCCCCATGTCTGTTAACAACTTCTTCCAGAGTAAAAACAATGAACACAGCATTTGTAACAACACAATGACAAGGTGATTCAATGAAAGAGCTCTCAGAAATGATATGTTGCCTCACAACGCGCCCCCATGTCTGTGCTCTGTGCGCTATTACCCAGTTACCGAGCTTCGGGCAAGGGGGCTGGAGATTAAAATACACAGATACACTCAGGCAGAGAGATAGCGACCAGGGCCATCCTTGAATTCCCCAGGAATGCCCCCTTTATTGTGTTCAGGGGCAGATTATATAGAGATAGCCATGCCCCAGCCAAACCCACCAGAAACCACTCTCCTGCCATCAGGAACTCCTGAAGGGCTCGTGCTCAGAGCACCTGTAGGCACTCAGATCAGGGGATTACAAGAAATTAACGACCTGGGGTCTCACTGCTCCCAACAATATGTGACTATCGTACTTTTGGGATCTACTGTCATTTTTGTTGAAAGAGTGACCTCTATATTCTTTGAGTGACTTTTATAAATCGTTCTCTGAACATTTATTTCACATGTACACTTTGAATAAGTAAAAAATAAAACCTATAAAGATTTGATTTTGATATTTTCTTCTTCACTTTTTTCATTTAGAAAAATCCATGATTTTATATTAAATTTACTTTAATAACTATTACAGCATCGTTATGTATATGAACTATGCTCAAAGTAAAATTATTGGAGCCAATACATACTAATTAACTTGCATATTAATTTAGTAAAACAATCTAAATGATTTCATTTTTAAAAAGCTATTTCATAAATATGTTAAAAGAAAATCTATATTTTCCACATTCAGTTCATGGTAAGAGAATGGCTGAAGCTACATACATGAAAGGAGCTTGAAATAGCAGAGCAGGGCACCAGAAGCCAGGATTCACTCATAGCTAATGTCAAGGAACTTTTTGGCTCCTGCAGCTTGGTTTGTATGCTGTGAGCTACAGTTGTGATGAATAGAACATTCCATTCCCATGGATTGCCACCAGGACTATCTGTCCCTCTTCCCTCTCAGGAGTGCCTTTGTCCTTTCCCCACCTCCTTTTCTGAAATGGCCTCTTGAATTTTGTTTAGTTACTTTATTCTTCAGTACAATATTTCTTATTACTCTGACTCTGTATCAATGTCAAATCTCAATTCTTTGCCAACACCAAATGCATCCCTCCTCCCTCCTTGTAGATTTTGCCTTGGATATATGTTTGAGACCAATAAGATCCTGGAGAAAACTTTATCCTTCTAAAATTTTTGAGTCCTAAATTGCAACTCTGTTCAGTCCCAAGTACACTCCTTGATTCTTAAGCTACTCTTGACAACTCATCTTCAGGGTCTACATCTGCATGACACAGTAAAAAGATGAAAACTACTGAAAATTTGTTGGGCTTAATCTTACAATCCCTGTCTTAAAAGTTAAAATTCCAAATATGCTTCTATCTTAAAATTGCATTTAACTTTACATTCCATAGTTGAAAGTTTCTAAAAAATAACCTAAACCTTGTATACCCTATATACATAGTTACATGTACTATTTAAAAGTTTATTTGTTTCCAATACGAATCCCCTTGATCCCCTTATGTTGTCTTATTGCTATTGCTAGAACTTCAAGCACTATATTGAAGAGGTATGGAGAGAGTGGACATCCTTGTC
>NC_022031.1:35698640-35701928 GCF_000317375.1 Microtus ochrogaster
ATAGTGTTTTCTATTTCCATCCATTTGCATGCAAAATTCAAGAAGTCATTGTTTTTTACCACGGCGTAGTACTCTACTGTGTATATATTCCACACTTTCTTCATCCATTCTTCCATTGAAGGACATCTAGATTGTTTCCAGGATCTGGCTATTACAAATCGTACTGCTATGAACATAGTAGAACAATGCTTTTGTCATATGATCGGGCATTTCTTGGGCATATTCCCAAGAGTGGTATTGCTGGGTCCAGGGGTAGGTTGATCCTGAGTTTTCTACATAAGTTTATAGAATTTATTGTCTTTATGATGACAACACAAATCCTCTCAAAGAGAGGAGGACAGGAAGGGGAGCCAAAGGTGTCCTTACGCTTCCTGAATGTCATGTTCTAATCACACTTTCGCCTTCTCAGAGAAGCAGTCTGCCTTACTAGGTAGGCACACAACCCAGAGAAGTGAGCTATGAAAAACCATAGGTATTTGTGGTACCAAACACAAATCACAGGTAGTTTTCTTTATATTTTAATTTATGTTATTCAAAGCTCAAAAAGGGAAAAAAGTTTATCTAAATTCCTCACCTATATCAAGGTGTCACTCCCAGAAGGGTCAATCCAACAATGAATGTGTGTTTTCTTCAGAAAGCTTACTTATAACATAAATATACTTTATCTTCTACAAGAATATATGAATTTGACTCATGATGACAAGCAAACGAAGCAATTATAAAGTTTCTCTATCATTAAGTTCACACCTTTCTACTATTTGATAATCATCAACCGGTCCTTCTGCTCCTCTGACCTTTAGTCACTACTCCTTGAAACCAGAACCAGGCTTTGAATGCACACAGCAGAAATGCTTCACTTTGATTGCTGGACTAGAGCAAGATAAACTAAGAACTTGGATGTGCAATTGTCTAAAACTACTAATCTCTGAGTCCTCAATAGCTTTTTGCCTTTTTAGTTTTCTCTACAACTTTATATGTAAGTCACACATCTGAGAAGCACATACCAAAATGATCAGTTTGGTTTGAACACCCACAATACTCTTTTCCTTTTAAGTCTTAGAATTTAAGACAAAATGAAATTCATGGAAGGAAGAATATTTGTTGTATGAAAGTAGAAATAGATATTATTCCAAATAATATATATGATGCACTGAACTCGACTAAAAGATAAGTTTTTTTCTCCCATTATAACATTTTCTCTTTTTAAAAGTTCATTGTTTTTAACAAAAAAAAAAAACCTGATGTTGGATAAAGACTCAATCTAGTTAGATAATAAACTGGATGGGACAAGTATTAACTTTTTAGCATTTTAATTTTGTCATTTTAATTTTTAATAAGCCATTACTTATCTGATTTTATGATGTCATAAATAAACATATATCTGCACACATGCTCAAATCCCTTTAATGTGCCTCCCAGTCTGTGGCAGCAAAATACTTCAAGGATTGTCCGGCTCCTGAAGAGGCAAACGTCATGAGACATTTAAGTATCTATGGAGTAGAAAGGGCCTGATGGATTGATCTGACGAACTGACTAAAATATCCTCAGGACAGGACTGTCAAAACAAATGCCAAAGGAGAAGGGCAACTGACCAATAGCAACTTGGAAGTGAGAAAATGAAGTGCCTAGTAGTGACAGATCTGTGGCTTTGAGTAAGGATAATGGAAAACACAGAGCCAGAGATCAAAGTGCTAGCTCAAGAGTTTGATGCTTAGCAAATCTTCAGACAGTTGAGACGCATGACCTTCCACATAGAAGGCTGCAAGGTATATAGCAACTGCACACCCCATTCCTTGCCTCCTTCATATTTGATTACAGAATGCTATCTTCCTGTCCTTTTCCGTAAAAGGTCCATGTCCTTTTGTAGGCAGCCTGTCACTCAGGGACAGGTCCCTGGCTGCCTGCCATTTCTAACTTTTAATGCATCAACCTCCTGCACAATTTCACTTTTGTGTCTCAAAGACCCTGCTGAGCGTTGAGAGAGAGGGATCATCAAGGTTCTGGAAAGGACAAATGAGGGGAAATGGAACATCTCAAGCCAAAGGGAGAGAAATAGAAGAGGAGAGATGAAGATACAATGAAAGGAGAATTCTCACAACAAAGATTTCTAACACTGGGTCCACTGCTCAGTTTTTTCTCTGTAGGTTCAACCACATTCGTTATGATCTTGAACTACAGAATCAGAGACAGAGGTGGGATAGAGGAAAAGAAACAGGTTGGAGCAGTGGTTCTCGACCAAAAGAAAACACGTATTTTTGATGGTCTTAAGAACTGAGCCACTGCACAGTAGAAAATTACAGATACAAAATAGCAACAAAAATAAATTGGTTAGCTGGTTCTGAGATGGTTGGAAATATGTGCTGTCCGTTGGTCAACCCACAGATTGAAAACCAGGAGCTTGGAGGGATAGGAGGATGTACGGCTTTGCAAGTCAGTTTTTGGCTTTTCTGTTTTGCAGCCTCTCCGGGTTCATGTAGTCGCAGTTCTTATTTAGATTTTAGAATTTAATGCTTAATGGAAACTAACTATTTCCATTTGTACTCATTATCATTTATTATGTAACAATTGTTCACCAAGATTAAAGATTATAAAGTAATTGATAATTTATGTATATTAATAAATAGGTTGCCTTTGAACATTGTTTTACTGCAAGTATTGTGAATTTCAATGTACTTCAATGTGGCAGTTGTTCATATAAAGTCTATTTATATAATTTGCCATCTGTTTATTTGGTTCTTTAATAATAATGTTCAAAACAGCAGAAACAAAACAGCTTTCTGTTTAAATGTAACTAACAAATGAAATTGTTTTAATTATTATAAAGATTAAAATAGCCTGTATGTTATAGTTAATATAAGCATGTTGTAGTGCAGCAAACTGTGAACTAAATAGAATCAGTGTTCTCTTGGGGCCACCTGCTAGTTATAAGAGATGGACATCAAATAGCAAAGAAATCACAGAGAGGAATCAAGAATGCAGAGTTAAGCCAGCATAGTAATAGGAACCTGAAATACTGAGCTAAAGGAGCAGACAGCTGAGTCTCTGGAGCTCACTGATCTGCCTGCCAAAGGGAATGTGGAGCTCAAGTGGTCATAAACACTTTCTCAAAATAATAACATGAAGAGCAACTGAGGAAAACACCTGACTGACCTCTGGTCTCTACTGTCACATAAATACACACACATACACAGACACACACACACTCAAATGCAAGCATGCTAATGCACATGCACACACTCACACACATGTATGCATACACATACATACACACATACACACTCACACACA
>NC_022031.1:35702543-35704386 GCF_000317375.1 Microtus ochrogaster
TATGCATACACATACATACACACATACACACTCACACACATGTATGCATACACATACATACACACATACACACACGTATGCATACACATACGTATACACACATACACACTCACATACACATAGATTGCGCAGCGATATTTGGAAGGTTTCCTTTGTGTAGAAGATATATTAATTCTGACACAAATACTACATAGACAATCACAAATGCATTTGAAAGAAATGTATTCCACAAATAACTCACTCACAGTTTAGCAAAGTCTCAACTCAAGAAAGTAGGACAGGCCTAAGGCAGAATGACTGTGGAGGGATTTTGAGGGGATAGTAACAAAGATAAAGCAACAAGCTGGATAATATCTTATGGAGTGTGTATTAAAATACTCTGGTAATTAGGTAGATGCCTCAGAGTTTAAGAAAACATTCTGCTCAATCATGATGACCACAGCTTGGATCCCAGCTGTAAAGGGATTGGATACCATCTTCTTGCCTTCCTGATATCTGCAAACACATGTGTACACAGAGAGAGAGAGAGACACAAATATAAATACACACAACAAACATTGGAAATAAAAAATTAATTTAAAAATAAGTAAATACAAATAAAATACTTGTATAAGAAATATACTGTTGTTTTGGCTGCTACCTCCCTAACCAAGATGATGCTCTAAGATACAAAGTAAAATGAAAAGTCAAAGGTAATTTGATCTCCTTATAAATGATCAATCACTTCTTGCACTTAGTACTCTTATGTTTTTCATATTTTCTTAGACTCCAATATTTTCAGTAACATCTATTTTACTGTTGTTATTTGTTGTTTTTGTTGTTTATGGGTTTTTGTTGTGGAATATTTGTTTAAGTATGCAAAGATGTGTTTTATTTAACTAGGTAAAGATGTGTTGCATTTGTTCATGTTGTGGAATATTTGTTTAGTTATGTAAAGATATGTTGAATTTGTTTAATGATATAATGATGTTTTACTCTATTTGCATAAGATACCTGATTGGTCTAATAAAAAAGTTGAAAGGCCAATAGCAAGGAAGGGAGTATAGATGGGACTTCTGAGCAGGAAGAGTAAGCAGGAAGGGAATTTAGGCTCAGGAAAAAGAAAGAGAAAGAGACACTCGAGAGGCAACAGGGGCCAGGCAGCCAGACAGGAGGAAGCACAAAAGCAGGACATACAGAATGAAAGAAAGGTAAAAGGCTCTAAGGCAAAACATAGAGGAATAGAAACAGGTTAAATTAAGTTAAAAGAGCCTAAGCTAAGGCTGAGCATTCATAATTAATAATAAGTCTCCATGTCTTCATTTGGGAGCTGATTTGCAATTCAAGAAAATACCAACTACAGGTTTTATTTTTATTTTTTGTTCATTTGTCTGTTTTGAGACAGGGACTCATTGTGTAATTCTGGCTAGCCAAAAACTTGGAGAGACCCAGTTTGGTTGGATTTCTCAGGGGGCAGGGCTGTTCTAGAAAGGGTTTTTCTGTGTAGCCCTGGGTGTTCTGGAACTGATACTGTGCACCAGGATAGACATCCTTCTGTTCTGCATCTGTAGTGCAGATTAAAATGTGAACTGCCTGTTCTCTCTTACTCTTTTTTTTTTAAACTTAATTAAAAATTTATTTTAAGTTTATTTTGACTGGTGCATAAGTATAAAGTGCATATTTATATAAATATAAAACAAATATGCATATAATGTGATATTTTCATGTATGTATATACAATATAATGTTCAGTCGGAGTGAATATTAATGTTTCAAAGACTTATTTCTTTTTTTTTTTGTGATTCAACTTCCATCTCTTTATTTTTCTTTTTTTTTTAAATTTATTTATTTATTGAGGATTTCC
>NC_022031.1:35705446-35751247 GCF_000317375.1 Microtus ochrogaster
TTGAGCATGACCTTAGGTGTCTTTTGGCCATTTGAACTTCTTCTGTTGAGAATTCTCTGTTCAGCTCAGTGCCCCATTTTATAATTGGGTTGGTAAGCCTTTTACGGTCTAGTCTCTTACTCTTCTTAGTTTATTATCTGTATGTATACTTCTAGATCATGGCCAAATGAATTAGCCTTTTTTTTTCTGTAATGGGATAACTATAATCTAAAAATAAAATCCATTTTGTACTTAAGGGTCAATTTTCTCCAGAAAAGTCATTGAAGTGTATATTATTCCCACTTTTCGGACTGTACTGTAGTCAATGTCACATTTTCTTATGTGTAAAGATAGTAGACTATAGATAAAGTGAATTGAGTAGAAGTCAGAATGGAAAACATTTACCCAATCATATCATTTTATTCTTTAGTTCATAGACTTATGAAAATGGAATTATAGTGATGAATATATTATATTTACTTAGTATAACAATTACTAGTTATTCTATCATTAAACCACAATAATTATCGTGTTTATTGGGTTATCAGAGTTTGTTATTATGGTTGAAGGTGTTTTGGCTCTTGTCCTTTAGATGTTTCTCCTCCTCTTCCTCCTCCTCCTGCCTCCTTCTCTTATTCTCACAGATCACAGATGGATCACAGATGCTTTCATCTTTTTCTTCTGCTTCCTGACTGACATCTGTTAAGCAGACCAGCTTTGCCATGTACCCTGTACTATGATGTCAGGCTTAGCAGAAGCCCTTGTAGGCAAACACTCAATCTCATCTCATTATCATTTATTGTGAGTGATTTTGTCACAGTCACAGGAGGCATCTCCAATGCCTAGATATTAATTTTGGTTTGGCTTTAAAAATTGCACATAGCTGACTGTTAGTGTATATAGGATTATTTGTTTGACATGAGTGTAATCTTTGTATACATTAGCAACAAAATTTATCTGAATGTGTTTGTTGCAATATTTTGATCAGGTCAGGTTATTTCAGATCCAGGATTCCAACCCGTGTGGGTCTTAATCACTCCAGTATTGTCACTGTGTAATTTGACATCTAAACCCTTATTCTATAAATGGACAAAAACAATTAATACCCAATGCAATATCAATAAAATTCTACCACGTAAATATAGATTTCCCAACTCATTGAAATAGTCACACCTTTGAAACAGTTTGGTAGATAAGCTGATTTAGTCAGTTATTTGAAGGTAAAAGAGGATGTCCTGTGTGAGTGTAGTCGTCCTGAGTCAATTTGTGTTGTTGACATGGGGTAGCCAAGTCTTGCACGAATACCTTGCATTCATTGTATATTGACAAAGCCTTTCCCCATACAGGTGAGGCTAAAATACTGACAGCCTTCTTACTATGGTCAAAGAATGGAAAGAATTGCCGGTGTATGCAAAAGATAGCAACTTCAGCTTCTTTCTTCTATGTGTTCCAAACCTCCTGCAGAGTCTACCTAAATCCTCCTCCCTGAGCTGTCTATAATAAACATCTTATGGTTCCAAGTTATTGATATAGTGACGCCACGTCATCATCAAAGTGTGCATATCCTTCCTGAGAGCAACTTTTCTGTATCCTTGGTGTCTGTGTGTCTGTCATTTATTCTGGGACTGTCCGTGCATTCTCCCACTGCCCTTAGTCACAGGATTCCGGACCTGAGCCATGTAGGATGTAGAATCTGTTTGCTTGCAGTTTTAGGGATTGAACCTGGGGCATCGCGCATATTAGTCAGGTGCTATATTACCAAACTATATCCCTGATCTGCCACGAACTAGTTTCAGACTCTTTCCAAATCATCTTGTTTGACACAGAGCTGTGCAGAAATTTTGCCACATAGATTTCCAAAATGAAAGTCTTGATGTTCTTAGGATTTCAGTGATATAGAACCTAGTTTCCAGGCCACAATAAGGCATTAAATCAAAGGGTACACCATTGCTTGAGAGTTGGCATTTTTAGCCAATATTTTCAGTTGGCCATTACCACTATCTGCTCTGTGTATCACTGTTGAAACCATCTTCTGAATATACTTTGATAATTGACATCTTTGTCTTCCTCATTATTTCATGGCTAAGACTGGTACTATTGGAGACATGGCAAAATTATATGTAAATAGAGACATCATCCTCACCACCTGCTTAGCTCAGAGGACCAGAGCCATTAAGTTGTTTGTGAGATTTTTTTTAGAATAGGCCATGGCTCTGGCAACAAGGTAGGTATATTCTTAAAGTTACTTAACCCATTCTTTTGGAAGGTGCTGGGAATTGAATGGTCCTCAGTTTCTTAAATACTTGTAACAGGAGAATAGCCACATGATTTAACAAATGTGCTAAAAGTTAAAAGCCACCAGTTTTCAAAATCTTTAGTTTACAGTTATTCTGTTGACATAGTGCAAAATTCTGTCAAGTGACCCATTTCAAAGTGTTCCCGAGAGCCTACTTGGAGACATCATTTAGAAATCTCTTGTCAGTAAATTTATTCAGCTGGACTTTTATTTATTTAGTTATTTTAAATAACATGGATTTGTCCTAGTTCTGGGTTTATGTATGCCATTTAATACCATGTAAACACTGCCAATGGTTCTCCTTTTAATTTAGTAATGTGATGATTCATGAATTGTGAATTGTAAAAAAATTTTAAGATTGAGGCATTATTATCTTCAGATGTGGAGATATGTCTCTTAAAGTCACTTCACTATTTGGGCATCTGTTAAGGTAAACATACTTATTCTTATATTAATAGCAATTTCAGATGAACAAAATTCGTGTTCCTATGTTTACTTTTGTTTAAAAAGAACAAGAAATTAGTTTCATTTGGCTTTCTGCCAGCAAGAGTCAAGCGATTTTCAACAGTTGTATACAGACACAGGTCTGTGAAAATATTTGAACTAAATATATATTGGGATTGGGGTTATAGCACAGTACTAAAGTGTAAGTATAGTATCCTTAAGGCACAAACATGCTCTACACTGTTACAATATATGAGTGAAGAGAGAAAGGAGAGACAGATAGGTAACTGTTTTGTGTACTCTGTATAAGTAGGATTGTTCTTTTATTTATGTCCTTTGGGGTATAGTCTTTGCCAACAATATAATATGTTGTCCACAAACTTAGCCTTAATGGTTATATTTTAAGTCTTCCCTACTTTATATCTGAATATTTTCTTAGGGCAAGCTCTTAGAAGTTCTAGGCAATCGATGCTGTGTTTTCCTAAAGCTGTTGAATTACCTCTAGAAGCATATGGAATGTGATGAGGGAGTGAAGTTGGTAGTGAACCTGTATTATTGACATGAACAATTGCCACGTCAGGGACCCTAAATGCCTCATCCCCGGGGAAGTGACAAAGCCTTTCCTTGTGAGACACTCAGAAGGATAACAAACCTTTCTTCTGGATAAAGCACAAATGCTGATATGTGTACAGAAAATATTTGCCATAGCTTTCACCCCATTGTTTACATTCTGAAGACAACCCTACTAAAGATTGTTCCTATCAAGATTACAACCCTGCCTACTGGCTAGGCTGTACCTAATAACCTCCTCCCTATGAAACTGTACATAATAAACATACTGTGCTTCCCAAGTGCTGTGCTACTCCATTTAAAAACTCAGTACTCATGAACCCAGTCTTTCTCTGTCTGTCCTTCATTCCCTTGTTACCCCAGGTCAAAGTTCAAGCTAGTCAAAGACACAACAACGTGATGTTATATTTTTTGCTGATAATAGGTGGATTATCTACCATCATCAAGACTAACAAGTTCAAATTTAATTAATAGTTGTCCACACCAGTCTTCCTTTTACAAATTATTTTCAGTATTAAAATACGTTTAGGTTATTCTCAACTGTAAAATAACCTGGGAGTTTTTAAATTACTTAGGTTTTGCTTGATGCCATGTATTTATATAAATATACCTATACTGAGTTTCATTGGTTTACAACAATATCCTTCTTTACTGCTTTTCTTCTCTACCCGTTTTAATTTTTGTGTTATCTGGGACTGCTAATTTTACCACCTTAATCAGGATGCCAAATGTTACTTCATTCTTCAGAAACTAAATACCTGTCTCACTTTATGTTGCCTTTGAATCAGAAGTAAACTTCTCTTTTTCCTAGAAAAGCCCACCTAGAAGAGCCTACTAGAACCAATTTCGTAATATAAGCATCTTAGCATTTCTAGATGTATTCCTCTCTGTCTCTCATCTTGCCACCCCATGTTTCCTAGCAATATGTGGCTCTTGATATTCATGTTTCCTTTAATCCAAATATTCTTACTTCTGTTATTCTTGATATTCATTTATATTCCCTGTTCATACTAAGCTAAGGAGGAAGGTTTTCTGGCTTCCTTATAGTGCCATTTATTTAATGCCGCCTGTCCTTCTCCTTGTTTTCTATTTTTACTCAAAATTAAACTATCCTGAGTGCTAGCAGATTGACTATGAATAATACTGTGAAGGGTTGGCTCAGTCCGTCTGTATACTAACTATATTTCCATTGACTTTATGTCGCACCGATGCTTTTGCACAGTACTCAATTTAATTATTTTCATTCCCATCCTTCAGGAAATCATTGTTACTATAATTCATTCTGTTTTTTGTTATATGGAGCGATAAACTAGCCATCCCTTTGTTCATTCATTTATTACTTATTTTGGGCTCATTGTATTGCCTTTACAGGCCTGACCTCTAGAATAAAACACTCACATGTTTGAATCTGTCTGTCTCTTACACTA
Organism: Microtus ochrogaster; assembly: GCF_000317375.1. Lineage (NCBI taxonomy): Eukaryota > Metazoa > Chordata > Mammalia > Rodentia > Cricetidae > Microtus > Microtus ochrogaster. Next base: position 35,710,163 of record NC_022031.1, read on the forward strand.
AGCACCAGCCTCCTGTGAGTCAGAAAGGCAGACCTTACCAAAGCCACAAATAGAGATGTACAAAGACAAAGAGGAGGCAGATTGGAAGGAAAGAAGAAATGACGGGAGCTGAGCAGAGGTCGTGGGCAATGGGCAAAGGAAGAGGAGGAGGAATGGAGGGAAGAAGGGGAGCTGAGAGGTGGACTGGAGAAAAGGAGGGCACCAGAATGAAGACAGTGAAACGAAAGACCTGGTAAACTGTCAGACGGATCCCACACGTACGTATGAGTTACTCTCGATTCTGGAAAGATTTTTACGAGATGTACTTAAAACTGGTGAACTAACAGTCTATCTGCATTCTTAAGGTTATGTTCATTGTAGTAACAGTTCAATTAATCTTCCCCTTTCCCTAAATTTTCCGTCCATGCTTACACGGGCACATGAGTTATTTCAATGCAGTATGTTTTGAGTTGCTTCGACAGTTTTCCTTTGAATTGTTTTAGATTTAATTCATGCCGTCCACTCTTATTCAAACGTGGGAATTAAGTTTTTAGCAAAAGTCCAGGTTCTTCTTACTGTATTTTCACATATACATCTCCCCACTTTCTTGACTTCTTTGTTTTAATTGCTTTGTAACACTTGGCACCTTGAAGTAGAAGAAGCTACTGAACATTGGAGCATTGTCCATCATGTATTCTGAACATCAAACTGTTTTTTAAAGTGCTAATAGGTGTTGTTAGGCTATAAGTTGAATAAACACATAACATTAAAATTAATAAAAAATAGTCAATTAATGATAAACTAACACCAGTGAGAAAAAAAGACAGATTCAGAAAGCATATACTATGTCCTCCAGCATAAAATAAATGGATGTTTGTATATACTTAAATTATAGGAGAAAGCATAACATGAGTATAACAATTGTATGGTATTTGAAAACATTCAAAATATAAAAATCATTTTTAATTAGTTAAGAATTTCATAATGCATATAACATGTTTTGACAAAACCAAACCCTTCATTTCCTACTTTTTTGATTTTTCACTATTCAGCCATCACTATTCCCTCCCAGTGCCAGACACACACTCAGGAACATTATTAACCAAATATAAAGATGAGAAATGTTAAATTCAGAAACATTGTAAGGCAAAACAAATAAGATTTATATAGTGTCTGAAGTTTTGTGTGTGTATGTGTGTGTGTGTGTGTGTGTGTGTGTGTGTGTGTGTGTGTGCACTTTTATGTTTGTAGATGCATGCATGGATCTGTGTGCATGGGCATTAATAAGTCTCTGTGTGTTTGAAAGTCATGTGATAGCCTTGAATGTTGATGCTCTGATACCTAGAACTCAACAACTATGCTAGAGTAGCCTGCTAAAGATCCCCAGGGATGCACCTGTCTCCATTTCTCTGGCACTGGAAACTGGTGAACTATAAAAGCGTATAGGTACTACAGATATTTTCATACACTCTCTTTCATTCTTTTGTTCTTTAAAGTGGTTTCTGAAAATTGAACTCAGATCTTCATGCTTGCAAGGCAAATACTTGAAAAACTAAGCTGGTTCCTCTGTCTTGTAAGGGTTTTTCAGATATATATATATATATATATATATATATATATATATATATTTCTAAATCTATTTCTTTTTATTATTTTTATTGATCTATACAGGTTATTCTACTCCCCTCCTTTTCTTCTCCTCCCCTTCTAACCTCTCCCATGACCCCCACATTCCAAATTTACTCAGGAGAACTTATCTTTTCCTCCTTCTTATGCAGATCCATGCATGTCTTACCTGGATATCAATTCACACACCTACAAACACCTTATTTGTTTTTTTACAAAGAAGCTAAAAATATAAAATGAAAAAGAAAGCATATTCAACAAATATTTCAGGCTACATGTTGATAACTGGATATCAACATGTAGGAAAACACAAATAGATTCATATCTATTGGCACGAATAAAATTCAAGGCCAAATGGATCAAAGACCTCAATATAAAACCAATCACATAAAACCTCACTGAAAAAAAGTGGGAAGTAGACTTGAATGCATTGGCACAGGAGACCACTTTCTAGATATAACCCCAGTATCACAGACACTGAGAGAAAGAATTAATAAATGGGACCTCCTGAAACTGAGAAGCTTTTGTAAAGCATTTTTATCTATTTAAGAAGCATGATGCTTGGCACATGTATATTTTTATTTTAATACTTACATTTAAAAGTAAGTATATAACACTTATGTAATACATATATATGTATTAGACTATATATATATATATATGTATAGATAGTGAGTGTACATACTATTTTCCATCATTGAAATACTTTACAATTTAATTATATCAAACAATCAGGGTTGTTCAGAATAAATATATTCATAAACAAATTCTAAGAGCTGTTCATGCCACTTCTTCACTCTGATTTCCTTCCTAACAAGAGGTGGTTGATAAATTCAAGGAGATAGTCTTTCCTGGACAGAACAGAGGAGTTCCACCTAAGAACTCATAGTGCTTGGGACAGCATACACAAGACAATACAAGCTGAGCCCAGAAAAAAATAAAACAGCACATGTGTAGATTTCTGAGAACACCTTTGGTGACAGTCATGGCCCTTCATGTTGTTGCTTACTGTTTCTTGTTCACCTCAGAAAATGCCAATCCATGAACAATTGCAGAGTTTCTCCTATCACCCTGATCACTTTGTTTAGGAGCATTAAGTTTGCAGATGTATGTTACTTCATTGAGCTTTAAGTGGATTCTCGAGATTCAATCCAGGTGTTCTTGGTTGCACTTGCTGTGCTTCAATGGACGAGCCATCTTCTGGTGCTAGGGACTATTTAATACAGTTTTAGATGATGGAGGAAGGTCATTGGTTAAATAATAAAGAAACTGCTTGGCCTCATAGGTTAAAACATAGGTGGGAGGAGTAAACAGAGCAGAATGCTGGGAAGAAGAGGAAGTGAGCTGAGAGGCCATGCTCCCCTCTCCTGGGCAGACGCAATGGAGCAAGCCGCCAGGTCAGACATGCTGAATCTTTCCCAGTAAGACTGTTGCTAAACAGATTATTAGAGATGGGTTGATTGGGATATGATAATTAGCCAGTAAGGGCTAGAGCTAATGGGCCAAGCAGTGTTTAAAACAATACAGTTTGTGTGTTGTTATTTTTGGTGTAAAGCTAGCCAGGCGGGAGCTGGGTGGGACAAAAAGCAGGCCCGCAGCTCCTATTACAACAGAATGTTAGAGAAGCCCTCCATGTGCCTTATTGCCCTGCTCGTGTCCACACAGAAGGATTTGAAGCTAAGTACTAGGAGCAGTTTTTCTGCTCTTTGCTGATTGCATTTCCCCTTGTATGTTGTGGCTTTGTCAAACAGTTTTAGGTACTGGAAAGATTGCTTAGTGGTTAAAAGTGTCTGCTCTTCCCAAAACACAAATTAAAAGGGTTCAAAACCAACTTTAACATCCATGACATTTAATTCCTGTTTTCTGGACTCCATGGGGGACTTGCTTATCTTTTTTAAATGTAAGGGTATGTTTGTCTGTATTCTTCACACTAAAAAGAATTGAATGTTGTTCATAAGGAAACACAGAAAGAAATTCACTGTAGGAAACAGCTTGCATCATTACGGTCTCCTATCTTTAAGCTGCAGGTCTAAAAAGCTAAGTATAGTAATTTCATCCCAAGCACTAAAGCCTGAGAACTAAGGGGACAATAGAAGTCCCCTAAGTAAAAACCCAAGCACCAGGAGACCAACACTCTAGAACCTACCACTTTAGACCAAATGTGCTCATAAAATTTCCAATAGCTATTCATATTAGTTCTTCACTCTGATGTCACTTTTCTTCCTTGCTAGAGGTGGTAGATGAACTCAAGGAACTAGTGTTTTCTGGAAATGACAGAGCAGTTTCACATGCGAGCTCATAGTGCTTGTGACAGTATGAAGAAGACCATTCAAGCTGAACTCTGACAGAATGGGGGAGAGGAGGGAAAAATCAACACTGTATCTTAATCAGAAAGCAAGTTTACCTTACTTTCTTACTGTATCTCAACCTTTCCCTTCTTCCCTAGCCATCCAGAACCTGGGTTTTTTTGAAATTTCAAAATAATGAAATAAAATGTTGTTCGTTATCTTCTGCACAGTGGCTGGGATATTCTTCCTCAGTTTATTAAGACAAATGCCAGGCTCCTCTTAAAAGACTCAGATACACTCAAAATGTCAATTCTGAGAAGCTCTGCCCAGAAATCTAGGAGGATCTCTGAACATTTGTTAATAATGCTGTTATTCTGTCTCCACAAAACACAAATGTTTGAAAATGTATGTACCCTAAAGTGATGATGTAACAGCATAAGGAAACCTAAGGATTGAAAGATTCTCCATTATATTCTTGGCATATGTACTCCTGGAGTCATGAATCTTGAGGACATCTAAAGTGCAGTTTACTTGGGAGCTACTTTGAGTAAATGTTCATCTGTGTGACCTTTCTCCACAAGAATGTTCTACTGAAATCTATAAGTCAAGTAGAAGCAGTTTTATTCACTTGCAGTGTGAGTTGAAAAAAGTTCAGAATTTCCTAAACAGTTAGGAATTGAGGTGATAAATTTAAAAGGAAAATGCACTAAAAGAAACAAAATATCTCTATATTTAAACTCCTGATAAATTTTTGGTTGACTTCTTACTCTGTGTGTATTAAAGAGTGCAGTGACTGATTTTGAATCCTGAAGCAACTGATTTTAAAATAGACTTCACTTGATCGTGATGTATTAATATTTTTGTCAGTGTCAGTGTGGCTATTTCTCAGAAAATTAAGAAACAACCTTCCTAAAGACCCAGTAATACCACTTTTGGGTATATATCCAAAGGATTCTCAATTGTGCCACAAGGACATGTGCTCAACTATGTTCATAGCAGCTTTGTTTGTCATAGCCAGAACCTGAAAAAAACCAAAATGTCCCTCGATAGAAGAATGGATAAAGAAAATGTGGTACAACGGAGTACTACACAGCAGAAAAAATAACGACATCTTAAATTTTGCAGGAAAATGGATGGAGCTAGAAAACATTGCTTTGAGTGAAATAACCCAGACACAAAGACAATTATCACATGTACCCCCTTATAGTTGGTTTTTAAACATAGCAAAGAAAACTAGCCCACAAATCCCAGAGAACTTAGACAACAATGAGGACAGTAAGAGAAACTTACATAGATCTAATCTATATGGAAAGTAGAAAAAGACAAGGTCTTTTGAGCAAATTAAGGGCATGGGGACCTTGGGATGGGTTAAAGGGGAGGGGAGAGCCAGGGAAGGGAGCAGAGAAAATGTAGACCTCAATAAAAATCAATTAAAAATCTTTCAAAAATACTTTTAATATTTCAGAAGTTGGCTGGATAGTTTTTATGGAAATTTTTCATATTATGTTCAAGAAATGTTGATCTATAGTTTTCTGTTCTTGTTATAACTTTATATGACTTGTTCTTGGAATAATATTATCCTGGTAAAGTGAACTATGGCAGCTTTCCTGGTCAATGCCACATAGAAAAAAAATTAAGAATAATTGGTCCTATTTCTTTTGTAAAAGCTTGGTAAATTTTCTACTGAAACTCTAATAGGTCACACCTTTCATTGTTTTGAAAATGCATTTTGTTGAAATTAATTCTGAATGTTTTATGTATTCCACAATGCTTCTCTCTTCCTTTAGTTGAAAATAAAATGTTTTCCAATATTGAACAGCCACATGTAATTGCTACGTTTATAATCCCTTTGCAGTACTTTTCCTTGCTCATATAGCTTGGAATTCTGTCAGATTTTCAAGGAGTCCCTGCTGAGATTTCTGGGGTTCATTACATCTGTAGTATTTCTGTTATTCATTTATTCCAGTACTTTGAGTTCACCCATATTTCAATATGCTTTTCAGCACATCAGGGGCATTGTAGTCTACTCTGGTTACCCATGCTATGGTTGATATTCTGTATGTACTTATGAATAAAAACATGAGCAATTCTCTGGCCAACCTCATTACTGTTCTTCAGCAAACCTATTAGTTTAGCTGCCTTTAATAATTAAATTCTTCTGTTGAAGCTTACAAGTTTTCTATCTATATCCTTAATCAGCTCAGCATTTCCTTTTTGAAAAATAACTATATTGAAAAATACACACATATTTGTTGAAATCCAAATGTTCAGTTCTTTCCCATGTGTTTTGCTGGGGTCACTGCTGCTAGAGAGATCCCAAACAGTAGTAACTCTCCTGCCTTGAGTTTCAGATCACCAACCTCAACTATGCTTTTAGAGAAAATCCAGTCACATATTTTAATATCATAACTGGAACACTTCTAAAAGTGCAGGTAATGTTATTAGTAATTACTATGGACATAAATCATGGAAGCCTACGATGATCTGGGACTGTTGAAGAAAGCTGTGATGTGTGGTGGCTAAACCCTTTGTTTGCACTACTGTATGGGTCAGTGGAACTACTCTCTTCTTCAAAGTTTTCCTTAGAATGATTTCATCATCCCCTTCATAATTTCCTCTTAACAAAAGGTCGCTCTTCTTGGCTGGGTGGTATTGGCATATGCCTTTAATCCCAACATGCAGGAGGCAGAGGCAGGTGGATCTCTGTGAGTTCGAGGCTAGCATGGTCTACAAGAGCTAGTTCCACCACAAGCTCCAAAACAACACAGAGAAACCCTGTCTTGAAACACCAACCAAACAAACAAACAAAGATTGATCTTCCCCATGACTCTTACACAAATAGATCTAATGATCAATTACTGAACTTTTACCCTGTACTTCTTAGCAATATTCAACGAACGACTTACTCTCTCCCTACAAGGACACCACTTGACATTCAGATCATTACAAACATCTGTGTAGCTCCCTACTGAATGGGTTGTTTCCTTCTAGAATCATTCAATTCTTTATCTTCATCTCCCAGACTTAACATTAGTGCCTATGCTAAAAATCTTCAGTTTTCTTTCTTTAGTTCACTCTTCTGGTGACTTCGTCCTGTTTCTTGGTGTTATAATCTAAATGCTCGTGAGGTCATATTTGTGTCTTCATGTGAGCTCTGTCTCTTCAATATAAGAAATTCCTGTTCTGCTTTTTATTATCTCTCTTCATGGGTAACTAAGAACTATTTTGATTAAGTAATATTAAGGTTGAAACCTTAATATTGCTTGAAAACTAGAAACTCCTAGTTATAACTACAAATCATGTCTTATAAGTGAAAATATTCCCATTGCTCAAAGAAAAAAAATCCCGAGTTTTACATTTCATTTTCTTTGCCAAACCATTTTAAAATTCTCCAAGTCAAGTGTAGATTTTGGATACAACTTCTATAAATTTCATTTAGACATTTTTGGTGAGGGCTTAGGAATTTATCAATTGAAATATTTAACTTGGCAATTAAAGAATATGACCGTATAAGAAAGACTGCCTTAAGAGTTTGAAGACAGAGTCAAATACAAGTACAGAGTTGTCTTATTTAGGGTTTACTATTGCTATAAAGAGACACAATGAACATGGCAACTCTTTTTTTTTTAAATTTATTTATTTATTGAGGATTTCTGCCTCCTCCCCGCCACCGCCTCCCATTTCCCTCCCCCTCCCCCGATCAAGTCCCTCTCCCTCATCAGCTTGAAGAGCCATCAGGGTTCCCTGACCTGTGGGAAGTCCAAGGACCGCCCACCTCCATCCAGGTTTAGTAAGTTGAGCATCCAAACTGCCCAGGCCCCCGAAAGCCAGCACGTGCACTAGGATCAAAAACCCATTGCCGTTGTTCTTGAGTTCTCAGTAGTCCTCATTGTCCCGCTATGTTCAGCAAGTCCGGTTTTATCCCATGCTTTTTCAGACTCAGGCCAGCTGGCCTTGGTGAATTCCCGAAAGAACATCCCCATTGTCTCAGAGTGTGGGTGTACCCCTCGCGGTCCTGAGTTCCTTGCTCGTGCTCCCCCTCCTTCTGCTCCTGATTTGGACCTTGAGATTTCTGTCTGGTGCTCCAATTTGGGTCTCTGTCTCTGTCTCCTTTCATCGCCTGATGAAGGTTAATATTCAGGGGGATGCCTATATGTTTGTCTTTGGATTCACCTTCTTGTTTAGCTTCTCTAGGATTGCAAATTATAAGCTCACTGTCCTTTAATTATGGCTAGAAACCAAATATGAGTGAGTACATCCCATGTTCCTCTTTTTGGGTCTGGCTTACCTCACTCAGGATAGTGTTTTCTATTTCCATCCATTTGTACGCAAACTTCAAGAAGTTCTTGTTTTTTACTTCTGAGTAGTACTCTAATATGTATATATTCCATACTTTCTTCATCCTTTCTTCTATTGAAGGGCATCTAGGTTGTTTCCAGGTTCTGGCTATTACAAACAATGCTGCTATGAACATAGTTGAGCATATCCAAGAGAGGCCCCAACATGACAACTCTTTAGAGAACGTTTTTATTTGAGGTTGGCTCACTTACAGTTTCAGAGGTTCAGTCCATTATGATCATGTGCTGGAGCTGAGAGTGCTACATATTGCAGGCAACAGGAAGTTGACTGATTGTAACAATGAGGAAGCCTTGAAAAAAGAGACCTCCAAGTCTGACCCCATGGTGACAAATTTCCTCCTGCTTGTTACACCTCCTAAGAGTGCTACTCAGCTTATTAAAGACAAAAAAAAAAAAAATCTTATCTGAAACTTCTATGTAATTACTAAAGGAAATGTCAATTACCTTCATTACCAACTGTTTACGTAAGTCGTACATTTGAGTCTTAATTAACCCACCTTTTGAGAACTGACATTTCTAAATATCACTCCACTGGGAAGAAAAATACTGAATTCTAAGTGACAAGAAATTGTACCAAATACATATATCCCCAGGGTTTAGCAGTTAGAAGCAGGGTAATGCTGGGAATCAGAGAGACTTACACTGAAATGTGAAGAATTTCTTAAACTATTGTCAATCAACAGTGAATTTAAAAGGAATGTTGACTAGATAGTGATAAATTGAGAACTAAAGTAATGAATCCTGGTGCTGACACATATTATATCAACTGTAAGTTAATTAAATTAATATTGGATGGAGCTCCCTCTTAGTTGAAAGCTTCAATATAATAGAAGTTTCGCCAAAGAATGTAATTTACAAAAAAATTTTAGGATTGTACAAACACTGATACTTAGGTAATATCATTTTACTGAATTTGTATACTCTTTATATTTTTATTTAATGAATTTCATATTAAGTATAAGATATCTTATGATAATTCTTTGGAAATTAATATTATAAGATCAAAATTCTCATAAATTAACATCTGCCAGAATAATAAAATGTATTCAGAAAAAAACATCATTGACTTCTTCAGTGTTGCCAATAACCTAGTACTCTCAGAGACCACAAATGCTCTGAATCTCAGAAGCAGTCATCTTGGAAAGAAAGCAGTTGCAGTTGATTTTAGAAGGACTAATTTGTGCACTTGACCTTAAGACAAGAACTGGTAAAAAAAAATCTGTTCATGAGACTAAACTGAAAACAAACAAAACCTGAAGTAAAAGCTTAGAGAAAAACCACAAGGCAGCAAATATGATCCGTGGTACAGTTTATAGTAATAAGATATCTGCGTATATAATAAAAACTTCATTAGGAAAATAGTATGTGTAAATATTGCTAAGTTGTATATATTAGGTTTGAAATTCCTGTTACCACAGTAACTACAATATTAGCATCAGCAATTATGACTTAGTGAATATATAGCAAATGGATACCTAGGACCATTGTCCTGTGTTGCTGATGCTCTTGTTTAAAACAGTAAGTGTTCTGTGAACTTGTGTATGCATTGGATTGGTATTCCTTAGCAATCTGCCTGGTGTATCAGCTGATAGGGTAGTCAGGAAATTTATAAATTTTAGAAAGCTGCAATGTACCACACAGAACATCTATTTGTTCTCAAAGTTCAATATTTATACAAATTTGTAAAATAGCATTGAATGAACTTTATGTGACCTAAATGTGATTCTTTTTCAGAGTATCACAAAGTGGTTTAGAGACTATGGTGAATTAATAGAACAACCCATTTTCCCATGGACACCCCAAGACATTTTCTATTAAAGCCCAGAGTGCTATATAGAAGTCCTTTATTATCCAGAGTTCATAGTATTTCTGATTCCATCATGTTCCATTAAGCAATTAAACAGCAACAATCATTTTGTTAGTGAGATACCTATTGAAGATGTAAAGACTTGATCACTCTGCTGTTTGCAATCAAGGGAGAAGTAACTGAATTTTTCATAAGCAATATTAATATAATATCATTGATCATTATGTTGCTTTGATAAATTCATTCCTAGTTCAAATTTAAAGCTATGTGTTTCTGTGAGGATATCTATTCAGATTTGATGTGGAATTACCCTCTATACATTGTGAATACCATTGGTTAATAAAGAAACTGTCTTAGGCCTGTGCAGGACAGAATATAGGTAGGCAGGGGAAAACTAAACTGAATGCTGGGAGAAAGAAAGCAGAGTCAGAAGAGAAGTTGTGGAGCTGCTGCCAGAGTCAGACATGCCAGAACCTTGCTGGTAGGCCAGAAGCCTTGTGGTAAAATGTAAAATAATGGAAATAAGTTAAAGTAAGATGTAAAAGCTAGCCAGTAAGAAGTTAGAGCTAATAAGCAAAGCAGTTATTTAATTAATACAGTTTCTGTGTTGTTATTTTAGGAATCTGGGTGGCCAGGAAACGAACAAGCAGCCTGCTACAACACAGATTAAAGCAATATTTTGGTTGAAACTAAAGGATGACTAGACTTTGAATATATGAGAATTTGGAAGAGCATATATGAATAATAATAGTAGAGATAATTTAGATGAGTAATAAAAAATGTGGTGAAGTTATATACAGAAAAATAAAATGAACTATATAAAAAACAGAAAAGGAAAAAATTCAGGAAACTGGTGATATTTTCTTTGTGATCTAACAAATAGAGCTTGCCTGAATGTAGGCGTAAGTCACAAACAATGCCACAGCAGTTTGGAATTATGATTAATAGGGTATTATTTATTTAAAGGGGAAAAAACTTACAGATCACCGTCAGCCCTCTGTACAACCAGGAAGGGAGTCTAGTCGCCAGCCGAGCAGGAAGTGAAGAGAGCAAGAGAAGGAAGTGGCCGCTTTTTTAAAGGGAGAGAGACCACGCCCCAATGGGCTGGTATCTCAGCGGCTATAGGCTGGAGGAGCGGAAGGACCTCCCGCAACACCTAAGATCAGAGCTAGCCAACAGTTATCAACAGAGGTCAGGCAGTGGTGGCACACACCTTTAATCCAGCACTCAGGAGGCAGAGGCAAAGGAATCTTTGTGAGTTCTTGGCCACCCTGCACTATACGAGATTGATCCAGTCTAAAAGAGAAACAAAGTCAGGCGTTGGTGGCTCACAACTTTAATCCCAGTACTTGGGAGTCACAGGTTTTAATCTCAGTACTAGGGAGGTGGAGACGAGAAGAGATCTGGCTTGGCAGAGAAAGGAATAACAGAAGGAAGGAGACAGGAGTTCAGGCGTTCAGTTGGATGACTTGTAAAGACAAGATACCCTATTCAGGCTGTGGATTTCATAGAGGTAAGAACTAGTAGCTGGCTGCTTGACTTCTCTGATCTTTTAGCTTTCATCCCCTAATATCTGACTGGGTTTTTATTATTAAGACCAATTAAAATTGTGCAACAGGAAACATATCAAGCATTCAATATGAATAATTTAAAGATGAAAAAGCCACAGGAGAGTCTGTGAATTTTACTGTAAAAGCAAACATAGGAATTGTGCAATTAGTGACCTGAGCTTTAACAATCTATGGCAGAATTGGGGTGGACATATGTTCTTAGGTTTTTGCTATGTATCATTATGAAAACCAAACCAAGACTTGTCATTGTGTCATCATTACAGTGTCTGCAATCTTTCCTAATTGACTTCACTGTCAGGTTAAAACTTGGAAACATTGACTTGATTTATAAATGTCTATTGAAAAACAGGGAAAAGTGTAAAATATTAAGACTTATTATTTTTATTATCAAAAGTTTCATGTAGCTAAAGAGCATCCTGTTTTTTGAAGCTGCATTTTTTTTTCATTCTGTATACTGACCATCTTCAAAATAAATATATTCTTATATTAAAGAGTAGAAGATGTTTCTTCCTTTGACAAAGAATCAGTGAATTAAATTCTAGAATGCATGTTTTTATTAGAAATCTTTATAAATCACTGTACCAAGTTATTTAAAATACTTTATTTTGATAATTTTGTACATATGTACAATGCATATTTTCATATCCATCCTCATTTCTCCCCTTCAAGAGGACAGCCAATCTTCATTTATGTGTTTTCCAGGTTTTAGGAATGACATATATTCCTTAATTTATGACTCTCTTCTTCCATCCATCTTCAAACCCAGCAATGTCACATCTCTCTGATTGGTCTCTAGAGTTAGGTTGGAGTCATCTATTTTCAAAAACATTCAGATAACTCAGAATGGTGTCTTTTCAAAGTTCTTATTCATGAATGCATGAAACAGCGCCACTTATGTTAGGTCTTTAATAATTCCCTCCAATATATTCTGATCGTATCCATAGCCCCATGCTTCTAAGATTCATCTCTCTTCCCTACAACCAATATTGCTAGGGGTGAGATTTGTGCCCCCTCCAATCTCTATGCTTGGATTTTGTCTTCCAAAAGCTTTTGCTGCACTTGTACAGCTGTCTCAGTTGCTAAGAATTCATGTATGTAACTGTACTACTTCTTGAAAACACAATGCTTCATTGATCCATCTGGGTCTCTATATTAGTCACAGTGTGCTGTAAAAAGAAGCTTTTAAAATTTTTCTATGCTCTACACTCAAAGACCCCTGAAGGCGTAAGTCACAAACAATGCCACACCAGTTTGGAATTATGATTAATAGGGTGGTATTTATTTAAAGGGGAAAAAACTTACAGATCACCATCCCAGACAACAGCTCTCTGCGCAACCAGGAAGGGAGTCTAGTTGCCAGTGGAGCAGGAAGTGAAGAGAGGGAGGAGAGGGAAGTTGCCGCTTTTTTAAAGGGAGAGAGACCACACCCCAATGGGCTGGTATCTCAGCGGCTATAGGCTGGAGGAGCAGAAGGACCTCCCTCAACACACCCCCTTTTTCCTGGTCATTGGCTCCAAGTCTTGGGCCCACATTTACAGAATAGCAACGGATAAGCAATTTTTGGCAGAGAAAGCAGTAGCCAATATCCTGAAGTGCTGTCGATAGCACTCTAGACTTTACTCAGGCTGGAGCTTAGTGGCTCTGACACATGCTTGACCTTTGATTTTTTGTGTTTCCCACAGCAGTCTGCTCGACTTGCCTTCTTAAACTTGAAATAAATTTCTTCCATATTGATCTTGGTTATTACTTACTTTTGCGACTTCACATAACAAATGTATATAATAGTCCATAAACTGAAATGAAAATATTATAAAATTATAGTAGCTATAATTGTCCATGTTGTCATACAATTTTACTTTGCTTCCATAATAATAGTCTCTTCCTATCTCAGCACTATACCTATTATCAAGAATTCTGACCCAGGGGCTGGAGATATGACTCAGTGGTTACATACCCATTTTGCTCCTACAGTGGATCTGAGTGTGTTTTCTAGCACCTAAATGGTAGCTCCCCAATATCTGTAACTTTTCTTCCAAAGGGTGTGATGTTCTCTTCTGAGCTCCACAGGCACCAGGCTCACACAAAGTGAACATATATCCCAGCCAGGCAAACACTCATCTATAAAATAAAATCTAAACACTTTAATAGATTTTTTTAAAATTTTAAATGGTCTGAAACTAAGTATATGAATCGGAGAATAATAGCTGTGCTCATTTTTTTCAATAAATATTTTACTTACATAGCAAGGAACTGATATTGAACCTAAAATACTCTGTGGTGTTGGTGGGAGGCCGCTTATTTGTTTCCTGGCTGCTCAGACTCCTGAAATGATCACACAGAAATCTGTATTAATCGCAATACTGTTTGGCCAATACCGTAAGCATATTCCCAGCTAGCTCCTACATCCCAAACTAACCCATTTCCATTAAGCTTTGCATTACCACAAGGTCGTGGCCTACCAGCAAAGCTTTGATAGGCTTCTGTGCAGGTATCTGTCCCCAAAGGCTAACTGGCTACTCACTGATTCCACCTACTCTCTCTATATATTTATTTCCAATCTGGCTTTACTCTGTTATGCCATTGGCTGAAAGCAGTTTCTTTATTAACCAATGGCAATAAAACTTATTCATAGCATACATCATCTCCCACATCACTGTGGGACTTCAATCACTTATGATTAAGTTGCTGAAGATTTATTAGCTCCAAGAACTCTCAATCTTCCATAAAATAAAATATAGCATGTCAGTAATCAAAAATTTCTTTTTAAATACACTCATGCCAAGCATTAGGAATGCACTATTCCTCAGCAGATGTGCTACAGTAGATATCTTTATCACACCGTGGTGAAGACAAATGGTGCAGCAATATAAAGCATAATGAGCTCTACAACCAACATTGTTTCTTGGACCCCCTTTTAGAATCCTAAGAAAAAGACATATCTAGTATGTATATCAGTTCACACTCTTTTGTCCCTTATATCTGACATGATTACCACATCAAAACAGAACTGAACTGAACACAGGCATGGCTTTGAAGTTGTGAAAAAAATCAAGTCACATTTTGCCAAGAAGTAAAATTTGAAAGAAGTTTTCTGATGACTGATCTGTGTTTTAGAAAGAATGGATAAATTAGTCAATCAAATTCTGCACAGGTTTCTCTTGACTTCTACAATCAGTGTTTCATGTATTCACAATCAAGTTGCTAAACTACAAACTCATACTTATTGCTGAAAGTTTAGTGATATTACATAGTAAGTCTGATCAAAATAGAAGTATTATTTATAAGGATTCCGTCTGACCATAAACCTATGCATTCACCATAAGAAAACATTCCTTTCTATAGCCCTTTTTAATGATATGAAAAGTAGGGATGCCAGCATTTCTTGACTGTATTATTTATAGTTTGGATATACATGGATATATTCATGCTACCGCTATATAACACACACACACACACACACACACACACACATATAATACACATAAGTTGGTATATAAATATACATGCAGCTTTTTTGTTTTTGTTGTTTTTGTTTTGTTTTGTTTTTAAGGCAGGTTTTCTCAGTGTAGCTTTGGGGTCTGTCCTGGAACTAACTCTTGTAGACCAGGCAGGCCTCAAACTCACAGAGATCTGCCTGCCTCTGCCTCTCGAGTGCTGCGATTAAAGCTGTGTGTTATTCCCACCTGGCTAAACAGTCTGTTTAGACTAGACTAAAGGAGGATTAAAGAAAACTGATTATTCTACTAAAAAATATTTTTTACTGTAATTGTGAATGTCATTATTTCCGGAGGACAGTAATGCATATTCACTCAAGGAAAATAATCATATTTTTATGCTGCTGAATATTTAGAATGAATAAAATCAATAGCTCCATCAAGAACATACTGTCATGGCCCCAGACATCCACTCAAAGATGCATTGTTTACCCTTCATTTCAAGAGAGATGGTGATGCAGAATTAAAGGAGTTATCCACAAAGTTCTCTTGAAGTCATATTCCAACCATGAGTACCTTGAAGAGTCAGAGAAGGTTCACCATGTTTTATAAATCTCATCTCAAACAAAATAAATTGAAAAATAACCTGAGATAATAAGAACATAGTAGTATAAAAAGGACAAACTAGTATGAATAGCCACAAACGTCGATATTATTGAAGCTAATAGGATTCCATTTTAGAGTGCTTTTATTTCATAAAAGAAGAGAATGTTTTATTTAGTAAAATGAATGGTCCTTCTGTGTATTTTTTTAATTCAATTTGCCATCAATATTGATGTCATGTGCTGTCTGCCCCTAAAACCACATGAATAAATGCCAGGAGATTTGAAATTGAATCGCATCATTTTGCAAAGTGCACATAGTTCAAAGCAAGTTCTTTTCAAGCCCCTTCCCTAGCTCCTTGAGGTTTTTTTCCAATTCTGATTCTTTGGGACTCCAAGCTTTCAGAAAGCTGACCCCTTTTACATCAATTTTAGATCACAAAATTTATTCATTACTTCATATCAACCACCATCTTTTACAAGCCATTCATCTTTTATCTGTGTCTGATGTCCATAACAATGTTTCTTTCTAACCTACATAATCTGTCAGCTTTGTAAGTCAGCTGGACTTTTTTATCATCTAATTCTGTAACCCCCTAGAAAGAACAAGGGATATTGGTTCCCTTCATTTTTTCTGCTCTACAAATGCTCACTTAATAACTCTGCAAAATTAACCCAGAAATGATATTTGTATGTAGCTACTCAGTAAAATATTCTATAGTAGCTCATAGACTCTACGTTTAAGAATTAATTTTATATAGATTTATTGATTTGTTAGTGACAAGGCAGTTTTCTCCAAAAGATAGATCCTAGTCCTACATATTGTTGCTGTTATTGTTGTTTTAGTCTAATTTTTAGGGCTTTTTTAAACACAAGAAAATGATGTAAATATGATTGCTGATTCAAGTGAAATTAATTACTACTGTTGGTGTAGAGAAGCAAACATACCCTTTTCAGATTTGGGCATAAAGAGAACTTGCAAGTCCTATGCTATCATTGCTACCACATTTTTAGTTTATTTTCTGCAATAATCTCACCAGAAAGATGTCAATCTTCTACCTTGAATGTATCTATAGCAACAAACATTAAACACATCCACTCTATTGCAGGAAACTCTACTCTAAAAAAAAACTCCAAGCTATTATTTAATTTTTTATTTTATTCTATTTTTGAGATTATAATACAATTACATCAGTTCCCTTCCCTTTCCTGCCTCCAAACTCTTCAACATCCCTTTCTTTGCTCTCTTTTAAAAATACGGAAACATTCCTCATCATTTTGATATGAACATATATATTTTTATGTAATATGCACTCCTAAATATAACCCGCTGAGCTTGTTTATTGTTACTTTTATGTTTATGTTTTCATTGATGACCATTTGTTTTCAGATAACTAATTGGTGTGCTCATCTCTGGGGAAGAATACCTTTCTCATTCTCTGAGAAATTCCTTAGTTGCCTAGGTCACTAAAGTGGCATGTTGTCTCTCATCTGAGACTCCTGGCACTAAATCTCAGCTCTGAGTACACAACCTGAGTAACTATGGAAACTGGGAAGGTAAAACAAAACAGAATATTGCATGAGTGGAGGGTGGGGAATAAGGAAATAATAGACAGGGGAAGAGTAGGTTACAAGTGATCTGAAGGGGAGACTGAAAAGATTGGATGCTTCTAATTTGGGAGAGAGAGAGAGATGAGATAAACACAGAAGGAGAAAGAAGGGGAAATAGCAGTAAAGATGTCTGGAAATTCAGAAATCAAACTATTAACTATCTATCTAATAGCACTTATAATACACATAAGTTGGTATATAAATATACATGCAGGGTTTTTTTTGTTTTTGTGGTTGTTTTGAGTTTTTGTTTTGTTTTGTTTTGTTTTTCAGGCAGGGTTTCTCAGTGGAGCTTTGGGGTCTGTCCTGGAACTAACTCTTGAAGACCAGGCTGGCCTCCAACTCACAGAGATCTGTCTGCCTCTGCCTCCTGAGTGCTGGGATTAAAGCTGTGTTTCACCACAACAAGGCTAACATGTAGCAATCCATTTGGGTCAACAAAGGGTCCTCCCATAGCCAAAGACTATCTAACAGTACCACAGCACAAGACATAGGAAACCATGTTTGGAGGGGTTATCCAGAAGACTCCCAAACCATTGTAAATGAATTTTCATAAACTTATTTATTCTATGTGTTTTTCAGATCATATCTCTTGATACCATTCATTCCCCATCCCTTTGCATCTGCCTTCAGCCCCTTAAGCCCCCGTCCCCAAATAAAATAAAATTCAAAAGAAGAAAATGAGAAAAATTTTAAAAAGGAAGGGAATCTATTTATGGAAGCTACAGTGCAACCCAACAAGCCACACTTTTTTCCTGTTGCTATTACCCTTAATCAAGAAGTAGCGAGTAAGTCCTGATTGCTGAATCCATGATCTTCTAAGAGTCTAAGAACATAGTTTAAAAAGACCTTCCCTCAAAAAATAAACCATAGAACACAGCAGCAAAGTCTTCAAATATTTTGTAATTTTCTCGTGGTCAGCTTCCATGTTCAGAGTTGATGGAAATAGTTTTGCTTGTTTGTTCATTTTTTTTTTTTATGAAAAAGGATCACATAAACTTAACCAAATAGTATTTTGATTTCGGAATGGAGGAAAGAGAAGTACTTATTTGTTACATAAAATTAAGCCTAAAGTCGTCCTGAATGATTATGAGATATGCTCCACAAGAATAAGCACACAGATTGTATATTAACTAAGGTGGGGCAAAGAGCAAGGACTCCTTTCTAAAGCAGAAACAGAACGTCAATCAAATGACCAAATTTAATACCAATTGCCTTCTATGTGTCTCCTGATGAAATACACAGTGTTTATGTTATGTTCCCTGATAAAAGAAAGAAGAAAATATTTAAAAGGCCGGGAGCCAAGTGAGAATGAAATCACAGCTTAGCAGAAGCTTTGGGGCACAACAGAGGGAGTTTCCAGAAGACAGTGTGTGGCTGTGAAGTTATGATTACTCTCCAAAGATCTCAGGTAAGTTTTTGTTGTTGTCTGAGAGAGTGTCACACTGAAGTCCAGACTGGTCTTAAATTCTCAGAAATTCTCCTGGCTCAGTCTCATCAGCTGCTGACTCAGACACCCCATCCCACTAAATTCTAGTGCTGTCTTTATTAAAATAAAGATATAATGACACCCAAAGTATCAAAAAAAAAAAAAAAGACAAAGGCAGGAAGGAACAAAATGGGCAAAAAATCTTCAAAGGCCAATGTATTGGATTTTCTTTTGCCGGGTGGCAGATTGAGTGAGTTGAATCTTTTTTCTTTAATGTTGTATACTTCTAAATGCTGGCAGTCACTGGCAAATGTCTCTGCCGGGACTGTCCTCTCAGAAGCTCTCTTTGATGGTCCACTAGGGGACTCTGCTATCCAAAATTCACTTTAAAGTATGAGGGCCAGGTAAGATGTATATTCAAGGTGAATGGGAATACGTAAATTGGGGTCTGTGCAGGAGTGTGAGGTCCGTGTACAGAGGACAGGAAAAGGAGGTCATACAAACTCACAAGTTTGATCAGAATTTGAGGCATTGTTGACTTATCTTACATGGCCTTTTGTATCCAGAAGAAGGCATCACACAGACTGCTAGGTGTGGCAGCTGTGGGAGGACACCCAGGCACATGCTGGCACACAGCCACACACAGGCAGGCTCAGGAACATGGGCCAGCACCATACAGTGTGCATGGTAGTAAGAACTGAATACCGTGAAAGAAGAGGCAGAAAGCTCAGGTGAAGGTGCTGGCCTTAGACCTCAAGGTTACATTTATATGATGGAGGAGATAGAGAAATGCCTGAGAGCCTAAGGATCCTGAGAAACCCACAGAGCCTGGAGAGCTAACAGTGACCATGGGAGCCTATGGAGATGGAAAGCATGGGCAATCTGCATTGTCTAGAGAACTAACAATGGGCCTGAATGCCTATACGGTCTACAAACCTTCAAAACACAGAGTTGCTCTCTGTGCTGTTACTGCAGATTACGTCCCCAAAGAGCACCCTTATGGGGCTGCTGTGTTAAAGCAGCAGTTGTATATAAAGGACGGAACAAAGGCAAGACAAGGACTTGAGGGACAATTTATGTCTAGACATAGTGGTGCTGATAGATCTATCTAGAATCAGTTAGCTAAGTCTTACTGACATTGGGGTCTTGATGGAGAGATTGGGGAGAGAGTGGAATAAAATGGCTGCCATCGGATGTCTGGAGAACTATAAAAGGAGAAATGATGTAATCCGTTCTATATCTATGTTTAGCACTTATGTGTGATTTTGTGTAAATACACCCTCGAGGTCAAAGGTCTAAGCCTCTGCTTGAGGTCTTAGACTCCACTTTCACTAGATTGTCTGTGTGTGTTTGTCTATAGGCCTATATGCCTATCACCGTGTGACCTGTGTGCGTATACCAGCATGTTCCAGGGTGATTGCTTAGCTGTCTTTTCAGCCCATGACCACTCAAATTCCCTTCAACTTCCCAGGCTCCCATGACTTCCCTTCTTTCATAGCATTGGAGTTTGAATCTTATAAACAAGGTCAGTCTCTACGCTTCCTGTACGCACCAGCATTAAAACACTTGCTTAGTAAGAGGCAGCTGCAGAAGTGAAGGCCCTGCTTGAACTTCAGCAGTCTCAGTCCTGGCAGCCATGAGCTTTAGAGTGAATGGTTTGTTTCAGAAACTGGGACTGTCTCTTATGTCAGACTCTGACCTATCTGACTATAGTTTTCCTGTGGCCATAGGACCACTGGTTACTGCCCACCTTGTTTTTTTGTTTGTTTGTTTGTTTTTGTTTTTTGCTTGTTTGTTTATTTGTTTGGGTTGTTGTTGTTGTTGTTTTTAATTAAGCCAAGCCTCCCACTGCCTGAAGCTTTATGTGTCAGAACCTGGCCCTATTCCCCTTTGGGACATCCTCCTGCAACAGTTTTCCACCTTGGGACTGAGGCAGGCTTACCATGAATCGTCGTTGTTATTTGCTTTCAAATCCTCAAGGTAGCTTTCTCTTTTAAGAATAATATTCATGGGTTGTTTGGCTAATATATATTGTGTATGTGTGTATAGTTGTTTTGATCCTTCCTGGTGCACTTCCCTTCCCATGCTCTCTTCCTACAATTCCCCTCCATAGACACACAAGAGTCTTCAGATTGACTTGCATACTACATTTATTTCTTATCCAGTCTTTTCTATCTTTTCTTCTGACTTTTGAGTTCTTCCACTTTTCTCATGGTTCTATTTCACGTCCATGTGCTACACACACACACACACACACACACACACACACACACACACACACACACAGAGACAGGCATGTTTATACATGCATATATAAATTTCAGGTAGCTCAGTCTTGAACAGTAGATTTTCAAGAACACTACTGGATATAAACATTCAGGACTTGGGAAAAGACAATATGGTTCTCCTCTTAACCCTTGGCCAATTCTGCAAGAAGTGTTACTGTCTCATCAAAATCTGCATCTGGATTGCAGTTTTGGGAGATTTATGGTGCTGAGAGGTGGGTAAGAGTGCCAGCCTCTTTCACTGGCTTCTTGTATCACCCTTCAGATGATGTTTGTATGCCCCTTCCACTTTTCTGCAATGTGCTTTCTGACGCATCATGTTGTCTCTCCATGCCTTCAGTCCGACCAC
This sequence comes from Microtus ochrogaster, assembly GCF_000317375.1. Classification (NCBI taxonomy): domain Eukaryota; kingdom Metazoa; phylum Chordata; class Mammalia; order Rodentia; family Cricetidae; genus Microtus; species Microtus ochrogaster. The sequence continues at coordinate 35,731,502 of NC_022031.1, forward strand.
CGTCATTGTGATTTCTGACACTCATTTAATTTTTTTCTTTCAATAGACTCAATTATCATTTTATTGTCGTCTCTTTCAGACTCATTTGGAGGTCACATCTAATCACTGATCTTCAGTAGGGTATTTGAAAAAAAGTTATTACATTTAAAAGAGGCCCTAATTCAATCTGACAAGTGTTTGAAGTAGACCACATAGACACGGAGATGAAAACAGATACCTGCATGACAAAGCAGGTCTGAGCACAGTATTGCCCTTATTTCGATCTTGAACTTCAGGTATCCAATGCTATATGAAAATAACATTCTCTTGCTTAAGGCAGCAACAGTCTACACTAAAATGGAGGTAGGCATAATGAACTAATGGAAAACCCATGATGAGGTTTGAGCATAACGAAATTTTGCTTTTGTGGTCATCCCTTAAACACCTGTGACAATAACAATAACATATCAACTAATTCTCATTAAAGGGAATCCTCATCAGTAATCTTTAAAATTATTGAGGTCAAGGAGAAGAAGAGGAAGAGGAAAATGAAGAAGAAAGAAAAGATCAAGGAAACATTCATAGCCAAAAGAATGGTGGTAATCAAATAATACCTTGGTTAAGATTCTGGAAATCTATGCAAACAGTGGACAAAAGTTTATAATAATGTATCACTGTTGGTTAGTGATTATAAATAAATGTACCATACCTATGTAAGTTATCAAAGACAAGAAAATAGTATTTGAAACATATGAGAATATACATGCTATGCAAATTTTTATAAATCTAAAGCTTTGTTAATATGAGTATTATTTTTAAATAAGGCAAAGGCATTGATCTCAATTATAAAACATCTATGTATAATGAGAGAAACATAGTTTAACCCTATACATAGAATCCTAAATCTCCTTTGGAATATCCTCATGCTATTTTGCCTTACTTCTTTTGTAAGTCCTTTCTTTATATAATTTTCATTATTCTAGAAATATATTAGCTTCAGATTACATTTCAATTGAATTTTAAATATGGTATTGTACATAAAATGACATTTTAAAATGTTGTTTTAATTGACACAATAGTTACAAAGAAATATGAGATTACATGAAGAAATTCTTGTAGGAAATACACAATGACATATTTAGGACAAAAGCGATGTGATAGATACAGCACACTTTCAGGATATTTTTGAATACATTTAAAAATAAATTGTTGAATAATACATGCACTGAAAAATGCAAACAACTGATGATTCTATTTGAAAGAAAAGTGAATTTTCTTCATTTTTTTCTAATCCATTGTGAGTTACAAATTCAGAGAAAAATAAGAATAACTAATTTAATTAAACAATTTGAATATGAAGACCTAGGATTCCCAAGCATTTTGCTACATGTACAATATGGCATGTTAGTTTGTGAACTATGCATTGGAATTATTTGTAAGCACTCTTTCCCTTAATTAAAGAAATTGCTTCCGAATACCTAGGATTTTAAACATTTAAACAATTCAAGAATGGGATAAAACCGGACTTACATAGCGGACAATGAGGACTATTGAGAACTCAAGAACAATGGCAATGGGTTTTTGATCCTACTGCACATACTGGCTTTGGGGGAGCCTAGGCAGTTTGGATGCTCAACTTACTAAACCTGGATGGAGGTGGGTGGTCCTTGGACTTCCCACAGGTCAGGGAACCCTGATTGCTCTTCAAGCTGATGAGGGAGAGGGACTTGATCGGGGGAGGGGGAGGGAAATGGGAGGCAGTGGAAGGGAGGAGGCAGAAATCCTTAATAAATAAATAAATTTTTTTTAAAAAAAGAAATTTACCTCTGGAAAAAAAACAATTTAAACATTAAGCATGTTATAAAATTGCACGACTGTTGGTGAATTATGGGTTGGAATTATGTGGAAACCACTTTTCCTTTCTGCTTCAACCTCTGTTTCTATGCATCTGTGCTCCTGAACTTCTAAAGAGATATGGTCCATAGGCATTACAACTGGGTAGAACTCATATAGGATTACCCTCAATATGCTGTGAGTACCACTGGTTAATAAAGAAGCTGCTTTGGGCCTATAGCAGAGCAGAATATAGTCAGACTGAAAGAAATAGAGAGGGGAGGGGGAGAGAGTAGGGAGAGTCAGGGAGATGCCATGTAGCTGCTGTAGGAGAATGATGCCTGCTGGAGCCTGCTGGAACCTTGCTGGTAGACCACTACCTTCTGGTGATGCACAGATTAATAAAAATGAGTTAATTTAAGATATGAATCTAACTAGAAAGATGCCCAAGCAATTGGCCAAGCAGTGATTTAATCAATACAGTTTCTGTGTATTTATCTCAGGTCTGGGAGGCTGGAAATGAACAAGCAATCTCCTCCAACTTTGAACTACTGCTTTCCTCCTTTGGCAGCTTACATAGTAACTTTGGGTCAGATCCATCTTAATTCCTCTGATGTGTGCATCTGAAGTGTGTTCCTTTAACAGTAGGAACTGACCTTCAACTTCAAGTAGGCAAGCAAGAGCAACAGAAATATCTTAGATTGTTTATGTATTCTCTTAAATATCCCTGACCAACATTTTGAAAGAATGCTTGGCATACTTGATATCAAGATTTTTGTTAGATAGTCTACATCTAATTGGTAGGACATTATCTTTCAAGATATTCATAAAGCTGCTGTTGTGGTACTTGCGTCTTGGCAGTCACTAACAACCATCTAATGGGGCTTAGAACCCACTCAATTGGAGGAATATCATTCCTTGTACTGGAAACCTAACCAATCACCCATGGATAGTTAAATGGTAAATCCTAGAAGAGAAACTTTTACTGCCACTCTCCTAAAGCCGTGTGACTTCTAAATTCATTTAATACTTATCCTTATCCCCACAGATAACTGCAGCCCTAACTAACCCTTCATTAGAAATGCTTCTTTCTGCATCAGACAGAGACGGTCTCACAAATGCACAACTAGTCAAAGTGCGGAGAACAAATGACTATGGAGTACCCGGGCCCAGCTCGTATATCTACAGCACAACTCCTAGACCTAAAGCTCAGGAAACATTCTGGAAGAGGGAGCAGCAAGACAGTGGGAGGTAGAAGAGCAGGAAATCTGTTGTGCGGTTGTTTATTCTAGATACAACTAGGAAACCACACTCATCAACTCCCCACAAGACCTGAACAGTGACCTTCCGGTTGACACGCCAATGTGAACAGAGAAATCTTTTGAGATTTCTCCACACTGAGACGAAGAACTATAGGCAATTAAGGACTGAAGAGAGAAGGAGATTAAGTCTTCCTCAAAAATGAGGACCCAAATTGACTACCCAATATTCAATAGTTAGCCTTAACAATACATATATATACACAAGCCACACTCAATTGGCTCAGTAGGTTGTATTTAGGTATTTATTGATATTAGTGTGTCTGTGTATTTTTTTTTGTGTGTGTAAATAACAATTAAAGAAAAAAGACCAGGAGTTGTGGAGTAATATTGGGATCTTGGAGAGATGGAAGTAGAAACAAGGAAAGATGATGTAATTATATTTTAATTTAAAAAAGTTTAGAAATAAACAGAAATGCATTGAAAAACAATAATTTGACACAGCTATCTGAGTTAGGAGTGGGAGCACTTGAAAACCACTTGGGCACTGGAAAAGGGAATACTCATCAAATTACCTGATCACAAAAGGCCATTAGCTGGAATATAAAGTTATCTGTTCCGCCAATCTCATTTATTAGATAAACAATTTAAAAATATCAATTTCTTAAAAAAGTGTCTAGCCCTTTTGGAATACCCTGCCCTATTACTTTTCTTCATTTTCTTTCAGACAATCCTCTCTATATAAGATTTTTATTATCCCAAGGAACTATTAATTATGCAAACATTAAAATAGTAAGGGACAGAATAGAAACTTCAAAACGTGAAGCCCTCAGCTAGTGATACAGTTTTGAGAATTTAATTGGAATTAATTGGAATTTAATTTTAGTTCTCTTTGAAACTTTGACTGAAGTGCATGGCTGTTTTGAAGTAGTACAATCTAGAAGGTACCTTGCTTGTGGAATGTGCAGTGCCCTGTAAATACATACACGGAATGTTCTGATTCATGACGGGATATCCCATTTCCTTGGTGATTATGAGATAGATATGAGACACCACCTTTAATGGTGGAGTTGTGTAAAACTACCACACTCATCTGGATGTTTCCTTACACTGAATGCTCTTGCCTACTCACAAAGTTTACAATTGCTGAATGACTTCCCGAATCATGCTGGTCATTATCTGTGTAGAGACAAACTCTTATTTGACCTCATTAGTTGTATGTACTTAATTTCTGAGGTAAAACACAAAACATTTAAATTAAACATGACAGTTTCTTTGGTTGTCTTTCCCTAGTCCACCCTGCAGAGCTGTTCGACATCTGCATCCCTCAGAAGCCTCCCCTCAGCCTGAGCATCACTGGTTTCGCTTTTACTTCCCTTGTGCCACCTCCTTTCTGAGTGTTTTCAAATTTCTGAGTAACAACATTTAAATGTTCTGACTGGTAGAATAAAATCTCAAATTCTTGCCTAGGCAGTTAGGATGGTGTTTAAAGTAGCCGTGAGATTATGCTACGTGCCTCCCTCTGCTTTTATGCTGTATCTCTCTTGACCTTTAAAGCAACCAATGTCATTCAGATTCCTTGACATATGAATCACTGCTAGTTTTTAGCTCCTCTGACAGCTTGCTGCCTGCTTCTCTGGTATATTTAGACACATATCCCTTCTTCTTTCTGCACATATTTATATGTGTTTTTCAAAATTTCCCTTTTTGCACCTTCTGTCCAAGAATTGCATGTTTTTTTCCCAGAGATGTATAAATATTATATGTGACAAAGAATGTGGGGAATACAGCAGTGTTAGCTCAGAGCTTTCTTTACAAGGCTTCTTTTACAAAGCCTAGAATTATTTCTCAACTGCTTCCTGTCACGGATGTATGGCAACGTGATAAACTGATCACTCTACCACACAGCCACCCATCTTGCCTCCTCTTGGTTTTTGAAGTGCATCCTCCATTTTAATCAAAAGTACATTTCTCCTAATCAATTATTTCATATTAAGATCCAATTCTCGTTCCAGAAATATATTATTTTGTAAGAATATATCATAGACATACTATGGAGCAATGCTTAAAGGGTTAGTTCAGTGTGATAGAATACTCCTGAATAGGTGGTTGTGATGCTAGTATGACCTCATAATTTCACTTAAATTTAAGTGATACAGTTCAGATAGGTAAATTTCTGGAATATAGTATATTTATATTTGAAACAATTTTGAAAATTAAAGCTTGTGGAAGTCTCCTCTTTGTTTATTAGTTACTCAAGTCTCTTCTTGATTACTGATCCGCTCATCTGCAGCTAAGTATCCCTCTCATGCCCTGTCCTGTGGTCTTATATTCTTTGGATTGCTAAGGCTGTTCATTCTCTACACTCGTAAGCATTGTTGTCTGACTCATTTGTGGTCCATAGCAATGTCCCAGCATGTAGTTAGATTAGTGTTAGCTACATCGTGTTTATTTACTTCATCATTCCACTTAAGTAGCTTGTTTTTCTTATAGAAATTGGAGGGTAAAGTAATTTAAATCTACACCATTGGTATTATCTTTTCTTTAACGAGTCTATATCGTTCTTTTTGAATCACAAAGTAGAAATAATTCTGAAATCTATAAAACAATAAACACAGCTATCTTTATAAAGTTAGCCAATAATATAACAGCAAGACACACCATTTTGTCATGAGTATCACAGAGAGGGCTCATAAAATAGCTTTCCATCATTTACAATGCAGTTTCTCAGTTACCTGTAGAGAGACTGACACGTATACATGAAAGATCACCAACAGCACACCAGTGCCCACATTACGAGTTACCTCAGGCTCCAATGGAGACCATTGTTTCCGCTAAACTCATTCCTCTACCCACAAAATTCAACTTAGCAGGACTTATATTTGTTTCTTCCACTAACATGTTAGCAATCAGAGGCCAGTAGCTCTGGGGATATTATTTTTTAAATCTTAGCTGCTCAATAAAATGTTTATTGAATTACTAAAGAATCTATTTTTCAATTACAAAGTTTTGCTGAATGCAAAGCTCACATTTCTTCATTATAGTTGTATTTCATATGCATATTTTAATCTTTAGCATGTTTGTGGTTCACAATTTTTGCTTCACACGGTTTGTTTAAGCTTCTTATTTTTTATTTTCCGGCTAGTTTATTGCTACTCTTTCCTTCTTTAGGTATCCATGGCATATTATCTCTCTCGCCGTTGTGGTGATTTATTCTCTCTTGTATAATATCCTTCTCACCTTTGCTTTTAAAGTTAAAACCATCTGGGTAAGCGATTGGGATTCTCTCACTGTCTCTTTTCTATATTTCACTTAGAACAAGAGAACAATTTATAGCAACGAACTCAGAATATTCTTTTCTTGAGGATTCAATGTGCAGGGCTTGTGGAATATACGTGTGCCTTGACTGGTTTGCTTTAGAAAGGGAGGAGACCCATGAGCTACTGAAGTGTGCTTTCTTGTCCTAACAGCGATCCAGACAACACATTGTGAGATGAAAGGTGGAGGAAAACTTCTGATTTATTCTCTTTAGTTATTTATAATGTGGAAAACATTTACCTAAGTCCCAGGTTCGAACAAGCAAGCTCTGATTGTTGAGGTAGGAAAAGTGAATTTAATAACAGGAAAATAAAATCGCTTTTAATTTTCACTTTTATAGATAAATGAAGTTATTCCATCGGTGCAAACATAATGAAAAATGACACCTTCCAGTCACTGAAACCTGAATAAAGCAAACCAAAACAGTCTTGTGGAGTACTATATAGTGGTTATATCTCTCACCAATATCTCCTCATTTTTATCTATTTTGTAAGGACAAAATAAAATGTGTTGTGCATTCATTATGTAAATAAGGTAAAGAATAAGATGTATCAGATAGCATTATTAGCTACAGCTGAGACATAGTATTGAAACAGACATCACACTTGAAGTTTACAAGCTAAAAATTCCTCCCTCCATCACTTTCTGGAACCTGGTGACTGGAGAGTCTCCACCTTCAAGTCAGACCTCTGTTTTCAGCATTCTTTTGCCACAAGCATGTCCACTGCTGAGGACTCTGCTAATAGTCACTAATGTTACATTTGCCCAGAAAGCAATTCTCTTCACGGAAAAAGTTCACTTCCAAAACATTTCAGGTAATAAATTTAATCAATATTTTTAATTTGAATAAATTTTCCCTGACAAAGATTTGGCATTGGCCATTTCACAAACACTTAACCGGTTATGAGACAAATCTAAAACGAAATAGGTGCTGACACGTCGCTCCTTCTCGCCATTTACCTGCTTGACTTTAATTGACCTCCGCCTCTTCATCGATTTGTGTCCCAATCAGTTTTCAAGTAACCTTTCACATCGCTTTCGCTCTGTCTACTTCTGTCTTAGACACTTAAAAAAAAAGTCATTTTGCATGATTCAATTGCCGCCCTCAGTTAAATGCTCTCAAATGAGACAGACCTATGCCCCTAGTCATCATTGTGTTAGCCACAATAAAAATAGAAAAAAAAAACAACTGAAATATCACCAACATATTATTAAATAAAATATTACGGTCTATAAATAAAGCCAAAACCTTAAAAAAGATCAAAGTTCTACTATTTGGTGTAATAAATCTTGAAGCCAGTATGCTAAATGAATTAACGCGGTCTTAGAAAGGTAGGTGAACATGTTTAGGAGTAACCCAGAGAGCATCTTTCATCTGTGGATTCTGCTTCAGGATCTTACCTTGAGTTCCCAACAACTGACTACTCCCACCTTCTATCTCCTTCACACCCTTGACTACTATACCTCATCCCCACAAATATATCTTACATGTTAATGTCTATTGATTTAGTTTTATGACCCACAAAGATTAACAAAGACTGTTTTAACCATGGATTTGGAACTATCCATTTGAGCACGGTGAGCTAAGCAGAGTATGTGAAACTCAAGAGCTAGATACCCTCTCTCCCAGTCTACCAATACCCAATAGTTCAAAGGTAAAAGGTGGGGCCTGTGAGCCACACCCCCTTCCCCTGGCTGACTGATGATTGGGTTAGCCTTTTTGGGGTCTCAGTGGAGGTAACTACATTTGATGTGACTTAAAGACTACAGTAGTTAATCAAGGTAAAGAATTATGTCCTGTGACCCTTGGCCCTATTTTTGAGCTCTTACATGCTCTCTACCCTTCTCTACTTCGCTGTTCCCTGAGCCTTACCAAGGGTGTTATACCTAATTTGTTTAGGGCTGTACACAAACATCTGTAGCTCAACTTGGACATACATAAATCTTTATGTTCAGCTTTATGTCCAACATAAGGAAAAGCTTCTCTGATTATGTCTAGAATTGTGTTTGACTCCAGGCACAAGCATAGGTATACAGAAGTTGTTCGGTGCTATGCCTGTTTAGTTAACCATCGGAAATACACTCCCCGCATGTCCTACCTCCTCCACTCTTATGTCATTCTGGAAATAGCAAACATCAGGAGAGAACACCTGATCATGGCTGCTTGATCTGGGGAATAGGGAGAGTCAGTGAGAGAGCAGCAAAGGAGGTCTGCTCTGCCATGAATAACATGAACTGTGTCTAGTTGGAGGTGACACATGCAAATTTTCTCCATAATAAAATACATTTATGTTGTAATTACAATAGCTCCTTGTATAATCAAACTTTTCTGGTTACCTTCTATTACTTTCCAAATAAAAAAAAAATCATGTTTTCTCCAAAATTCTACATATGAGGTTTGATGTATTAAAAAATTCAAAATATTTTTCTACTATTTCTAATACTAAGAAAGATATCTCCAACATTAGTCATTTTGCTCTTTTGATGAATGCTATATTTTAAAATCAAAGTGACGTGTGCAGAAGTATAGAAGGCCTTCTCATTATTATGACTGATGGTCTGTTTTGTGATTTGTCATAATAGAAATTTAATGTATATAGGTCAGATTTGCACCATTTGAATGAATTATCCAAATAATGAGCATAAAGAAACCAAGTTTTGTAGAGCTCCACAGTTTGGGAAGATTCCAGCTCATGGTCGGGTGGGCACTAATGCTTTGACCACTGGTAGGTATCCTCATGGTAAAAGTGGAGACTACATGACAGAATGGTGTTCTATCCATGATCAGGAAACAAAAGAGAAATCAGAGAGGAACATGATCACTCGTTCTCCTTTGTGATGTATACTCGATAACATAAGGGCTATCCCAACAGTGTCTCATCCAAAAAGTCTACATCCCTTAACAAAAACATCCCAGAGACCAGCTTTTTTAAATATATACTTTTGGGATGCATTTGACATCCAAACCATAATGTGATACAGCGAGTAAAGTTTCATCTTATTTTCTTTCTTCAAATTCACTGAAGGAATTAAGCTAAAAATAAACTTTCTACAATCATTTGATGTTCAAGGACTTTTTGTGTAGTCATAATTTTAAACAGATATGTACTGCTTTGTCTTCATTTCTCTTCTGATGGTGGCTAGATTTATCAGCTTGCCAAACCTAAAGTCATTTGTGAAGAGCGAACCTCGGTTAAGGAATTGCCTCCATCACATTGGTTGATATGTAAGGCTGTGGGAAATTTTCTTGATTAATGTTTAATATGAGAGGGTACAGCCCACTGTGGTTGGTGACATCCCTAGGTATGTGGTCCTGTACTGTGAGTGAAGGCAGACTGAGCCAGACATGGGAAATAATTCAGAGAAATAATCTTCCGATCTTGTTTTTAGGTTCTTGCAATTTTTTTGAGTTCCTGCCATAGATTTCATCAATGAAGAACAGTGAAACAGACATGCCAGAAAAATAACTCCTTTCCTAACCAAACTGCCTTTGTTACGGCACTTACCACAGCAATAGAGAGAGAACTAAGAAATGTAGAGCCCTACCCTTGGATGATCTTTTTGTGATGAGAGTCTGCTGCAGAGTACTGTACCGAGGTGCTCCTTTATCTTCATCAGCATCTCACAGAGGTCACTTGTGTAGGTCCACACATGAAGCAGCTAGGCTGGCAAAAAGGGACATCATTCTGGCCCAGCTTCCAGCTCAGTCATCTCCCGTGTTCTCTGCTGCACACTCTGTACTACTTAACTTTCGGGATATTTTGTGTATTCTCCCATATGTTCAGCTGTATTTCTGGGACACTTGCGAATGAGCTGATCCATGCAAATGTGGTAGGCCTTTGAATTTATACATAATGCAGTGTTGTCAAGTATAAAAGAAGCAGCTAAATACAACTTCTGCCAAAAAAAAATATTAGACACGCTTATCAACTGGCAAGTGCTAAACTCTATTAAACTTGGACAATTTTTTTAAAAGAAAGTTTAGTCATTTTAAAAGGCTCAAAAGATGATTTGCTCCAGTGACTATGGTCCTATGAAATGAAACTGTCATGAGAATAGAATAATATACAAATGCTACAAGATTTCATAGGTCATCTTCTCCTTCATGTCTGAAAGGGCAAAAAGAGCAGACGGGATTAAAGAACCCAACAGCCATTTAACTTGTAGAATCTATACTCAGACTATGTCTTACAGATGGCTTCTAGCAGGCTGTTGTTGACTACAACAATCTAAGGCAGACATCTTTAGGAGAGAGTTGCTACTATTTATTTACAATCGCTTTTTTGATCTTGCATCTCTTTTGCCTGCTTCCTTTGAGAGACAAATTCCCTACTTGTTTTCTGTTTCAAGATCACCACGAGAATGACTAGGGTTATTTCACTTGAACTTCTTCTTTTCATACCATGGCTTCTCATATTTTTCAGTTTCCAGAAAAACGACAATCATATTTCTTTAATAGCATTCTCAATTTATCTTGCCCACTGATAGTTCATTCAGGACAGATTCAATTCTGATGTCATCCCTTCCTCTTTATTCTGATACACTGAATTCTTCAGAAGAACTCTGTGCTTTGCTTAATACATTTCTAAGTAGGATCCAAAGACATATTGTATTAAGGTTTATTTACATTTATGAGGTTTAAATCCCATGCAAACTTGCAAAATTAAATTCTATCAAAATGTAAAATTGGGAATATACTGAGATTTCAATGGTCTTTAACATATGCCATTAGTTTATCCATCTAAAAACTTAATTGACTGTAGGTGCATAGTACGTTACTGTTCATAGTCACATTTCACAGCCAATCCATAGAAATTCACCTAAGAGAAATTTTTTGTTCAGAAGGTACCCAAAGTCCATTAGATACCAGGAGACTAGTGGCATATGCAGTTATTGGTGCTTATAAGTTTCTAAGTGAAGTACACAAAATATCAGTGCTCTAAGAAAGCATTTTGCAATGAAAGCATAGTAGGCAAGGAGGGTAAATATGAAGCCACATGGTTATATCAGAGGTTATATGCCCTTTCACAACACTTAGAAAAGATGAAAACAGAGGAAGAGTGACAGTTGGGAGCCTGGTCTAAATAAGGTAATTAATACAAACCTTGAAAATATCATGGTTTTTAGGCAAAGAAAACTCTACTTTATAGCAAAATGGCGCTTACTTTTTTACAGTTAAATAATAAATGAGCAGGCCTAAAAGTTATGGAAAGTTAATTGCAAGAAGTTCCATACAAACTCTAATACACACTGCAAAAGTTTAAGCAGCACACTGGTAAGCAATTACAGGATATAAAGCTGCCAAAACAGATCAAGTATTCTAATTCCAGGTATGGAGCACTATAAAAAAAAGCAAATGATACATTTAAACTGACTTTATCCATCACTACATTAAGTGTTAAAGTTCAAAAAACCTCAACAATGCCTGTCAAATCTGATAAAAAATCAGAATGATCTTTGTGTGTGATCAAACCACATCCAAAATAGACAATTAAATGGAACACCTGGTAAATAGCAAGCATCCTACAGGTTAAGAGACTAGACTGACATCACCAAGACATGACCAAACGCAAAGGGACTAAAGGGGAAAAAGAGAGGATTTAAAAAATGTATTCCACAAAGGGTTGATTTCCCTGAAACAGTAACTCTGAATTTGCATGTATCTGAAACTAACATTTCAAATTACATAGATTAAGACACTGTTTATATACGTGTTACGAATCACGAAGCCACTGAAAAGCCTAAGGCAAGCCACATTGAAAATAGCAGATAGAAAGCGATTGAGTAACGTGACCAATTGCAACTCAAACTTTATAGGCAATGAGGGTCTATAAATTTATTTCAATATGACTTCATGTCATATTGAAAAGGTTTGTGTGATAGTTATGGAAAATAAGTATCATGTATAAGTATCATGACTTTTTAAACTTTTTATAAACTAAGGTTGGTCTCTGATACTTTCATAAATGTTTACAATGCATAATTTTTACAAGTACCATCCATGCTCTTTTTCTTCATCTTTTCCCTCCCTACAAAGCTTTTTCACATTCATTTCTGTTCATTTTCATTTGCAAGGCACTGAGGTTAACCAATTTGATGACACATGTGCCCATGGGTTTGGTCTTTCCCATTGAAGCCTGGTAGACTCAGCGGTGGAAACACAAGCAAATTCAAGGACGCCTCTGCCTCATAGGATCTATCAGTAGTCAACAGCTCAGCAGTAACTCACAGCACTCCGTGGGCCTCCATTCCCAGTCCTCCAATGAATGAAATTGGAAATGTGTGTCCTGGCAATGCTGAAGCATGCATGGGCAGTCTGTATACGGCAGTTCTGTTGCACTTGTTCAAATTGGTTTTCATGATCTAAGATGACGATGATGACTGAACAGTTCTCTTCCTCAAGAAGGCATCAGACCTCATTATAGATGGTTGTGAAGACCGCGTGGTTGCTGGGAATTGAACTCAGGACATTCAGAAGAACAGGCGGTGTTCTTAACCACTGAGCCATCTCGCCAGCCCCATAACCATGAATTACTGACCAGTCCTACAGTTTTGTCCTGGTCTAGTGACAGTAACCACAACTGTTGTGATTCTATAGTTACAATGGTATATTATGGCTAGAAGATCCCATTTCACAGCCATTATTTCTGTCTTCTGGCTCTTACATTTTTCTTGTCTCCTATTCTGCTTAGAAAGGAACTTATATGCCGTGTGTGTGTGTGTGTGTGTGTGTGTGTGTGTGTGTGTGTGTGTATTTACATATGCCTTATTTGGGAGTGGATTCTTAACTGTCACGTTTCTCAGCTCCAGACTCTGAATTTACCCCTGTTGACTTCAGATAGCACCCCCCCCCATAGAGGCTTGGAGTATCACTTGTTTATGGATAGAAACAGAGATCCTCTAAAGGCAATCTGATGCTATGTCAGTTCAGTAAACAACAGTAGTAAGGACCTGGTTTCGTCTGTCACCTTCCAAGGAGTGGGTTATGGGCCAGTCTTACAGCATAAAGCATGGATTCCCCTCTGTGCAAAAGCCCCAAATCCAATCAGAGGGAGATCTGATTCGTGGCATCATTGCATAGATGTGTCCATCTTACCTGGAAATTATAATTTTCAAATTAATATATTTTCATTTCATTGACCTGTAGTAACAGTTCTCTAAAGAGCATTTAGAAGTTAATTACTCGAATAATTCTACTAACAACATCCCTCTGATCTTCTAAGTACACAATTCAATTTTGGCTCAGTACAACTTGTTTTTCTAACCATTAGGAGATAACTGTTTGGTATTAGGATGAAACCCTTCTTCCATGTGACTGTGTTTAAATGCATTTACTAATGTGTACATAGTTACAAGTATACATCATCTTCCAGGTAATGTCAGTGACAGTTTCCTGCAAATCACAGCATCACCTTCCATGAGAGCAGAAGTTTCAAACACAAAATAACTTAGTTATTTATATAGATTTTGTGTTTTATTAATGTTACTTTATCAATTGACTAACCTATCTATAAAGATAAGCAAAACTGCATATTAATAGCATTCATGTAAACTTTAAGTACATATGTACAATGTAGGAAACAATATTTTCAGAACTTCATATAATTGTATCAACCAAAACATATGTAATAAGAAATTTATGAGGTTCTCTTAGCCTATAGTGTGCATGTATTTCAAAATAAAATTAATTATTTCCCTTAGAGCTCTCTCCCAACACCTTAACCAATATTTACAAATACAAAAATATAGATCACAGTGGCCCTTGGTCCCATGGCTGTGGTTCAGTGTTGCTTGATGTTGTCACAACACTTGCTTATCTGGCTCAATGTGCTGCTTTAAATCTATGGCTTTCCTCACCAAAATTCTTTCCTCAACAATTCCCAGGTATGGTGGTATATCCCTGTAATTTCAGCACTCAGACAGTGGAAACAAGAGGATCACAGGTTAACAGCTAGTAAGAGATAATTAACATACAAATCCCATCAAAAACAAGCAAAGTGAAACAAGAACACAATGAACAAAACTAGAAGGTATATGTAACACAAGCTAGCATTTTCCATTCTCTGCCAGTGGCAATTCACATTTTAAAAAAAAATTGGTGGATACTTGAATATTTTACTGCTGGAAACAAGTGCCTTGCCCTTAAAAGAATTAATATTTCAGTTCTTAGAACTATTTCAGCATTGCTCAATAAAATGTCAATGTCTTGTCACTCCCATGCTTTTATTGAAAGCAAATTTCAAATGTGTTTTCCCAAAGGCAAGGACTGTTATCATTTAAAGGCTGATTTAAACCCTATCCATGCAGCTGATCTCTGAGGCATGGGCAGATGTTTTCCTGGTGTGCTTGGAAAATGCCTACAGACAGATAAAAGGACGGAGCACGAGATGAAGCTTCAGATCTAGCTATCTTGCCTCATGAGATACACAGAGAAAAGAAGCCTGAAAATCTGCAACATATTTTTGCTCCTATTGCTATGGCTGATGACTATCAGTGCATTCACTGAGAAGTTTCATTTATCAGGGGAAAATGTACAGAGCTCCATCTTGTAGTTAACCACCATATATTAGAATAGATTGTTTCTATACAATCCTGAGAAAATAATCCGAAGCAAGTCCATAAAAGTGTTTCTACTTCTGAGTTTTTAATTAACATCTCTATACTATATGAATAAAGTAAAGACATTGTGGTTTAAAATTAACTATTTAAAATGATGGTTGGAAGAGTATTATTCACAAATAAATCAAATAATCACGAAAGTAAATGATAATGTACTACTTCTTTTATTGTGATTTTTATAAGCAACTCACAAAATAGCTCGCATTGGGATCTTTTTGTTTAGTTCTAGGCATATTATGATGCATAAGAAATAAGGGTAGAATATCATTTTAAGTAGTATTGGCTGTTTTCTGTAGTGGTTTCCTTATGTTGCAAAGAGAAGTTACTTCAGTCAAGGGTACTACAGAAAATCATCATCAATCATAATGCAAAATTATAGAACCCTGTTCAATAGATACATCTACATAATCCTGTTCCAATAACACACCTGCATAATACTCCCACATCCCTGTTTTAATAGCCACATCTGCATGTCTATTCTAATAGTCACATCTGCATAATACTTCCACATTTAAGATTCAGGGAACACTGCAAAAGAATGGGTGTGACAATGATAAAAGCCAGAGGAACAAGGTGATTGCTCTAAGATTGTGTCTCTTAGTAGCATCAAAAGTCATACCCATATAGTCTCATCAATATGACTGCCCAAAGGTGAGCTTATTAAGGACACTAACAAAAATTTCACGGCGAGCATCTCAGAAGGTCCCAACCCTACACAAAGAACTACAGGCAATTGAGTGACGCTGGGAATGGGAGACAGGATCCTCACTAGGGAAGAGCAGGCCTTTGGGTGTCCAGTGGCAAAGAGTTTTGAAAACATGAATATAAGTGACATTTATGAACTCATCAGGTAAATTTAGGAATATGTTTGTGTATGAAAACACAGATATGAATACAGTAACAGTGAAAAAAATAGGATATGGATTTGAAGGACAGTGGGGAGAAGTATATGGGAGTATTTAAGAAAAAAAGGAAAGAGGAAAATGTAATTAAATTACAATTTCATAAATAAACAACTACAACAAAAAGAATGTTAGAAAAAGAATAATATTGGTACTTTAAACAATGCAAAAGATAAGATCGAATTTAATCCTTTTTAGGTCAACATTAACTTTTTTCAATATTTCATCACCTGTCTAGGAATGAAGATTGTGGTAAAGCATTTTTCTATGAAATTTATACAGGTTGGTCACAAATATTTCTTAAACATATCACTAAACATTTGTAAATTCTGTAAGACATGGTGTCATAAGATACCCATTTGTAGCAGACCAGAAAAGACTTCATTTTTCTTTAGTCCAAACAAAACTAAATAAATATCCATTCTCCTTGACTGAAGGACTGTCTAGCAGGTCTGCTTTCAGTGGTCACTGGGCATTTTAGGGTAGAAGAGCCTTTTGTGTAGTCCATGGAATGACTTGGTATGCATAAAGTTTGATGATCTTTTTAGACACGACACAAGTATCCTTTTGTTCCTTATTGATTGCAGAGCGAATAAATTCACCATGGTCTTCCTGTCTGTGTTGTCATTACTATGAATGACAAACCACTCATCTTCTGTCATATGCTACAGCCGCCTAAGATCCCTCTTTCTCAATCACTGCTTAGATTAAGGTTGAGAGACTTTTTTCCATGGGTGGTGTGGATTATTTCTTATCCATTAGGATCTGCTCAGCCTTGCATAGCTAGCTTTTTGGCATCACAGTTTTGTCTCCCCCCCCCCCAGATAACAGTATAATCCCTTAAATCAGTGGTTCCCAACCTTCCTAATGCTGCGATCCTTTAATACATTTCCTCATGTTGTAGTGACCCCAACTATAAAATTATTTTTATTGCTGCTTTATAACTGTAATTTTTCTACTGTTATGAATCATAAATATCTGATATGCAGGATATCTGATATATGACTCCCAAAGGGTCAAGACCCACAGGTTGAGAACTGATGTCTTAATTGGTCACCCAGATGTATATTGGCCTTTTTTTCTATCTTTCATCCTTGTTCTAAACCAGATCTTATAACTCTGGCAGAAATCTGTATTTTATTATCCCCCCAGAATGGTAAATACTCCAATAGAATGCAGGTCTCTCAAGGCTACATTACTTGGAAATAAACATGTTATGTGAGGAACATAGAAATGTGTAAAGAGCAGAGGAAGTCATGAGCAAATCTTATTGTTGACATGGGTGCTGCCATGTCAAGGATCTAAAGCCTCATACCCATAAGGGTGACAGATCCTTCTTCATATGGGTCAGGCTCAGGTATGAGTGTGAATGTTTACAGTGTGTGAAGGTATTAGCATTTATGAATGATAAACCAAAGTACGTAAAAACTAGGAATTCCAGCATTCTCCCAGATATTTAGAGTCTGGGACTGCTCACCTACAGAGACTTTCCACTGGGAATCCCTAGCCTCTTCTCTGGTGTTGTGCATCAGTATCTCATTGAGGTTCTGTGTTATTGCTGTGGTTGGTGCTCTCCATCAGAGAAAGGACAGCCCCAAAGATCTTTTCTTTCCAATGAGTGTGTGTGTGTCCATTTTATTCCCGCACCATCCTCTCAAGTTTTAGGACTAAGCAGCTTAGGGCACATCATTAGTATCCACACACAGTTTACTCCCACAGAGAAGTAAAACTACTTTTAAATATTTTGTTCTAAAATTAAAATTGATTTTATAAAATAAAAATGTAAGTTAAATTATATTAGCTAGCACTTTTGCTTGTGCTTTTACAAAGGAGTTTTTCTCTACAATAAAAAGATTCACAGGTATGATTCTGTGTTTCTGTTTAGAACAATGTCCTGTGATAATACAAACACAAAGACTCTTGCCATCGTTACTATTATAAACCCTTCAGTCTGTAACTGTAAGTTAGAATCAAATACGTGTAACCAAGTGACTAATCTTGCCACTTTCAAATATACTGATTCTCAGAGGCAAAAGTGTTCCCTTTATGGTAAGGATTTTTCAATGAAAATTATTTTCAATAGCTTGTGAAGAACCTATCTAATTTTTTCATGTGAGAGGGACACTTTTGAGGAGAATATCATAATTTACAATAAAATTTCAAACTATACTGCATTTTTTCAAGCTTTTAAATAGTTTCTTGAGGCATAATACACTTGCCAATACTTTAATAAACATATAGGAGGGAAATATATCCATGGATCTTGAAAGACATGTTCATCAAGTCAAGTTCTATAACGTCCCTGGTCTGTGACTTGGAAGAAAGGCTAAAGGCAGAAACAATATCCTTGCACAATGGCAGCACGATCTGCACTCTGCTTTTTTTATTTTAATACACTGCAAATAATTTTGTTTATTTTTGAGAATTACACACACATGCATTAAAAAGTAATATGATATACTTATATCGCATCCTCCAACAAGTCCATATATTTTGGTGTGGTGTTGTTTATTATATAAATCACGATAATTGTTATATCCATTGGATAGCCAGTTTTTTTTATCAATTTTAATTACTCTGATTAGTCAAAATAGCACCCCTTCTAAATGTCTGTCTAAAATTAAGTTTCTATAATTCCTTCTATCAGTGTATATCTTTCAATATCACTTCACTTTCAAATTTATCATGTCTCATTATATAATGTGTGTTCAAAAACTGAGTTGAAAGAATAAACACAGATACACCATCACAACTGGATATTTACCTGCCAGTTATTGATGCCTGTATTTCCTAATAGTAGGAGTGGGGTTGATAAGAACAGCTTTGACAACTGACTTAAGCCATTTAAACTTGTAGAATGTTCCACCTGATAAAATGAAACCAACATATACTCTTCTCAAACTCTCATAAAATATCATGAAGATAGAAACATTCTCAAAATAAAACATAATTCATACCTCATATAACTAATAACATTATAATCTCTCAGAGTACAGTAGATCTACTACTAATCAATAAAAAAAATAAATATTTGGGAAGCCAGCAAATATTTAGAAGGTATAAAAGCAGCAAGCACTCAAAGTTCTATCTTATTTTTAAAAAGCACCTCCACTTCATAACACATGAGGACAAAGTATAGCTGGGCTTATTTTTATTAATCTTAATATTAAAAATTATGTTCTAGAAACCTAAGGAACTAAACCAGAAGCATCAGCTACAGGAAAAATAAACTGGAACTATAAACTGGAAATATAAAAGGGGAAATTATGCAGGAGTGGAGGTGTGATGCAGACCTCCTTGAGGACTGGACAGTCTGGGGACTGACTCTTTCCTGAGCGTGACTTTCAGGAAACACGCTAGACTCTCAAGGTGAGATCTGAACATTGCATCCAATGGCAAGGCAGAAGGAGAAGGTGGTTCATCTGCAACATAGCCCGAGACTTCTCCCAGTCTGCCATTCTCTGATGCAGAAAAGATGTTATGACAGCCTTGTCCCAGAGCCTGGTGTAGAGTGGTCACATTTTCCCCATTTCAGTTCATTTCAACCTTCATATCTCTTCTTTAATTGCATGGTACTATACAAGAAAAAAATGTGTGGAAGCTATTCAGAAACAAACTCAGAGACACTGAGATGAAAGTCAAATATTATAGAATGCATAATGTCCTTATCTTTTCGGAAAGACAACCAACAGGACTATGATATAACATACATATTTCAGCTATTCAAAACATCTAGCTAGCTTCTTTAGGATCACCATTGTAGACTCCGTGACCCTTATTTATGGCTAGAAACCAATTATGAGTGAGTACATCCCATATTCATCTTTTTGGGTCTG
>NC_022031.1:35752939-35762228 GCF_000317375.1 Microtus ochrogaster
GGAGGAGGGGGGGAAGGGTGGGATGAGGGGGAGGGAAATGGGAGGCTGGGAGGAGGTGGAAACTTGTTTTTTTTTTTCCTTTTCTCAATGAAAAAAAAAAGAAAAAAAAAACATCTAGCTACAATACTTGAAGAGAGAGACTGTCAGGGGGATGCACAAAGAGCTCCATAGTTTAGAGAGAGTAGCAAAAGATGTGAGAAGCATTGGCTCTGGCACATTTAGGTGCAGGAAAACATGATCAGCCTACCATAAATGCTATGTCTCACAGCTCCACTTCCTGAGGAAGTATGTCTGGATTTCACTAGTTATTAGCTCTATCACAAATATGAAATTGGTATGTAAATAATCAGCCAGAATATTGAAAAGAACAATGATTGATTAGTTAATATCTTTGTTGGATAACAGACAACATGCAAAAACACATTAATAAAGCAAGAAGAGATGGGACCTTTACAACTAAATAAGAAATGAAAAGAAATGAAAAACTGGTGAAAAACCATATATATATATATGGACTTTATAACCTCATCAGGAGACTGATACATTCAAAAAAATAGTAAGCAAGCTTGAAGATTTATTTACTATTAACTATTGAGGAGAAGGATGCATCTAACTGGTAGAGCTACTACAATTAATTAAATACTTACTAATTAATTTAAATAGATATTTGTTAATTTAAAAGTACCAACACAAGCATGCAAGAAGAAAGAAGAAAAAGCTCTGACTTAAAAATTATGAGATAATTGTTTAAAATGCATATGCCCAGTTATTGAGGCAAAAGGAGAAAAAATATTTTAAAAAAATGTTCCCCACATTCCCAAACTCAAACTCCCCAACACCATTATGCAAACAGGGCATATATTATAGTCGAACTATATAAAATCAAACGTAATGAAGAATGTTGAAAGAATGCAGTAAAGAATGATCTAAGTACAATAGAGTAACAGTTTATAGTGGACCTGGGAGACATCTTAGAACCTTTATTGACCGCATTCACAATGTATAGTCTTTTGATACCAACTGCCTCACTGGAAGATGCAAATCTCTAGGCTGTGGACATAGGTGGTAGGTGAATATTTTTGGGTGACCCAGGGCTCTGAGTATCTAGCAACACCTTGTTTTCTAAGGAGCTTGCTACAGTAATCTTAAATAGTCAAATATAGTCCAGATTTCCGGAAGAAAATTGATTTTGACAATTTTGCAGGCTAGCTGGATGCCTTTAAGGATAAGCTAGGCATTGTATCTACTGCCTCTTACGTTTTGGTTGCCATTTCTGTTTAAGAAAATTTTGCAGTGCCCCCAAACCTCCGAGGCATTAGTTCCTCAGCTTGGTAGATTGGCAGGTTTCCAGGTTATGCCTGTAAGCAAGTTACCACACTTACTAAAGGTTACATGTGGCACGGAGTAGATAATAAAATTCACAAAAGGTAAAAGAAAAATAATTATTTCGAATTGTAAAATAGAGTGCTTCTCTATTTCTACCATGATCGATCTTTCACCTTCCCTTATACAATAATGAGAAAACCCGCAGAATAATTTGAACTGTCATGCACAGAAAAAAAGACAAACAAAAGAAAACAAAGTGAACAACGACAACAATAACAAAAAAACCAAACAGTTGCAAGGATGAATAGTGACAGTAGTAACCTCTGTACAGCTAAGCATGCTCAGCAAATACCTTTTTAATGACTCTCTACCCATTGTTTATTCCCTAATTGCTGAGTATAATTTTGGCCCATCCTGCTATCTGTGATCATAGCCAAAGCAGGCAAAACCCGAACCATCATAAGCACACCTTCCCAATGCAGCTTGACAGGTGCACAACCGTCCATTTCTATCTGGTCAGTATTACTTTTTATTCCTGTGTGATTTTGTTGGAATCGGCAGTTTAGAACTGTCCCCCAGTCATACTAAAATGCTGTCTAGTGTTCGTACGCAAGAGAATAATGTGATGTGCACTGGAGAAAAACTATGTGTGTTAGACAAGCTTTGCTCAGGCATGAGATAAACTGCTGCTGACTGGAAGTTCAATGCTAATGAATCAATCATATGGTACAAAGGCAAAAGAATTCAATTCTCTCACCCAGGGACAGAAAAGGTTAAACCTTTCCCCACTAGGGCTGGCTTACAGTCTTCTAAAGTAATGGCATGTGAAAAACAAACTTGCAAGTATAGGAGATCCGGGAGCTGCAAGTGATTTTTAATAATACCTATTTGGTTGGTGTTCTATGGGAAGGAGCTATGCTCAAGAGAAAAATCTGTTTTGTAACAATGTCAACAACTTGATCTAAAATGCAATTAGCATTCCAGTTAACTCATGTAGCCACAACCCAATTGTGTGTTTCCCCACAGAGTAATAGTTCAAAATCCATGCATGCAATGTCTGCCCATGGTGACTCTATAAATAAAACTCTTGCAAATAATGAGGATCCACTTTTTATTTTAGTTGTGGTTCATCTGTTCCATTTCTTGATAATAAAACAACCTCTTGTATTTTGATCACAACTTGATTTTCCCAAGATTAAATCTATAGTTATTCCAAGCAGAATACTTTTATGTCTTAGAGACACCATTTTTGTCATATTTTGTGAAAGTGGATTAAATGGCTGCTTAATCAATGAGGACTATGCCTTTTGCACTGAAATAAAATAATTCTGATGTTGTCTTGACAACAGAGCATTTCCCTGGTTTTACATTCAGCACACTATCATAGGCATTTGCTCTTACTTAAGTAGCTTCACTTTTATTGTGTTAGTGCTGCATTGAGCTCTGCCAGTACAATTGCTTGCAAAGCAAAGGTGGCAGAAGGCTTTGTGGACTGTGAATAGGAAGACACAGTCTAGCTTAGTGTGGCTATTCACAAAAAAAAATGACACCCAGTTTTTCAGATTTCTATCACAATAAGCTGTACAACCATTCTTTGCTTCTGCAGAGGTTTTTGAGGACTTCATGCCTTGTAACAAGTGGACCAGCTATTATTGGTTCTACTACAGGGCCATTTTATATCCTATGTTAAGACTTTCTAATATTTATGATTTATGCATCACAGTCTAAATATATCTAAAGTATTTTCTATCTTACAGGGTAAAAAAGTAGTCTTTTCTTCAAAAGAAATCTCATAAATACAAAATTTTGTTTTTTTTTTTTAATTAACAGTACCAGAGCTTCCAGAGAGTACAAAGACTTTACATACTTTGATAGGAATAAAAATCTATGTATGGAAAAAAGTCATTTTAATTCATAGGCCACCTTCCGATCTAAAAAACATTCAGGAAATATGTGAACACAAGAAAGAAATCGCCTTATCTGAGACCATATCACTTCCTAATAACATTTCTCTAAACAGTAATGCAGACATGAGAGCTGATTTCCTGTCATGTAAAGATACCTGTGTGTAGGTTAGTCTCCAAGTAGGATACCCGTGACCTCCAGGAATATTGTTCTTGGCATACAGAAGAAATGATCATAGTGCTAATGTCATAAATTGTTTTTACATATAAGTATTTTTTTTTTTGGTTTTTCGAGACAGGGTTTCTCTGTGGTTTTGGAGCCTGTCCTGGAACTAGCTCCTGTAGACCAGGCTGGTCTTGAACTCACAGAGATCCGCCTGCCTCTGCCTCCCGGGTGCTGGGATTATTTTTAATCTTTCGATTTTGCTAGAAAAAAACCAAAGAACTCACTGTCATATTTAGATACTTTGAGGAAAGCAAGAATGATGAGCACTAAGTAAGGTACAGATACTACTTTTAGGTTCTTATTTTACCATTTCTTTTGAGAAACAGAATGGTGATAACTGTGCCAGGGTTACTACTGAGGACCAGACTGGGTCTGTGGTTCTCCCACAGCCAAGGTCTGTGTTGAGGGATGTGACCCATGGCACCATCAAAGGCCACACAGATGCATAGGCTTTGATCCTCAATTTTGGCCATATCGGTGTCTGAGTGTATTTCTGATACCACGGCTATGTAGACCTGGGTGGACTGTGCCATGGCTGGACATGGGGCCATGGGGTCACCAAAACCAGACTGATACCATGCCAGTGTTTGTAGCCAAGCAGCAGTCAAGGTCTGATTTGCTGTTCATGACTCATGTTACCCCAGTGGGTCATAGGAACAATGTATGTTGAAATTCGACGAGGTCATTTTGAGCAGTTCCTGCCACGCACTTGCCATGGGGTAGCTGACCTTGCTGGAAATTCCAAGGGAAAGCTGACCCTCTGCACTCCAGAGAGATGATTCCACCCCTCACCACTGGTATGGGAAAGCGAGCCCCAAAGGCAAAGGCCTTGGAGAGCTGGCTCTGTGCCCCTCACCATAGGAGGACTGTCCCATTAGCCAAGACTGATCAGCTCAGCTACCACCAATACCCACATTCTGGGTGTTGAGTTAGCTCTCCCTAGCATCTAACTCATCTATGATTTGCTGGAGTTCAGGAAGGGACTGGTCCTCCAGAAGACAATGGTAAGATCTCCATGACTTAGAGCAACAGCAGGATATCCAAGAGGAGTTTAGGTGAGAGCCCAGTAATGATGCTGGGGCAGAGACCTTGAAGTAGCCTAATGACTCATTCCAACGAAAACTTTGTGGGTGGAGTTGATTGGATAAAAGGGTATATACCATGTGACACCCTGCACCTACCAACGACACTAGGATGAATGAAGAGGCATTGGTAAAATGAGTAGCAAGGTGTTTTTGTTTTGTTTAGTTTTTAATTAATTGGGGGTGTCTTGAGGGGTGTGTTCCAAGGGTAAGGGGCAGTTATGGAGGGATTAGGAGGTGAGTGGGTTTGAGGTGTGTGATATGAAATTCCAAAAAGAAAAAATTAATAAAGAATTACGTTAAAGAGAGAAAGAGGATTTTTACTTTCCTTTTTCATCATTGAATTTCTGTTCCACATCCTCTTTCACTAATACAGGAGTAAAGTCGTTGACATTTACCTTTGATTGATGTATATGGAAATATATCATTCTGGGTAAATGATGGGTACATTCACTGTGGTAAACAGTTAATGGTAATAAGTAGGGGCATCATACATGTGAGAATATTAGCAGCTATGACTTTAGGATTCACTCAGGCAGAATCAGTAGGGCATAGATATGGCTGAAATTTTACAGGGTTTAGGGAGAAAGAAAGCTGTTTGAGCCATGCCCTATTATCTAAGTCTGCTTCAATGCTTTAATTGTAGAAAACCAACAGCTAGGAAGGAAACATGAGCAGAATGCTGAAGGAAGCCTCAGGAAAACAGAATGCACGAGGATGAATAGAGCATCTCCAAAACACAAATTGCGATTAATAACCTGTAGATCTTCACCCTGAATAGAGCATCTCCAAAACACAAATTGCGATTAATAACCTGTAGCTCTTCACCCTGAATAACGTAGGTGGCTACAGAACAAGAGCACTTCCTCATGAAACTGCTGGAAATCTAGAAAAGAGCTTCACAAAGTGAAAATGAAAGGACTGCAGGCCCAGCTCCCACACATGTTTCTAGCACACACTCAGCCGAGTCCATAGTACGGGAGCACCATCTACCCCTACATTGTCCTTGTGACAATAGCATAAGCCTTCTCTCTGTTCTAACGGTAAGTGTGGAGTGTGCATAGAATGTGCCGCTTTGTTCCATTTTTAACGTTTCTGGTCAAGATGGAATGTTCAATGTCTTAACTAATTATGGCATTAGTGTTGATGTGAATAATGGCATTTCCTTTATTAATTCTAATGGAGTGTATGCTTTGAAAGGACCAATGAACTAAAAATCTCTCTTTTTTTTCTGTTACACTAGGTGTTTAGTGCTAATATCTCATTTTAAGCAAGTCTATTATAGATAAACTCTTCTACTATATAAGAATTAATGTAATAGAAGGTATGATGCTTCTCAATTTCTCACCATTTGCTATTTTTAAAATTTTTGTGAATGGCTTTATTTAGACATTTATAAGGTATTATTAAGGTTTCCTTTATATTGTAAAATGTTATGAACTGACAATTACCCAAACCAGGAAAAGGGGAGATTAAGGGAGAACCTCACTTATCAGCCCTGTTCATACACCAACCTCCAATTCCTGGGTTTCCCTTTTCAGGCAAACTTAAGCCAGATTTTATTCTCTTATATAAGACTATGTAATTATGCAATTCAGAATGACAACAAAAATCATTTCTACAATTACAGAGTTGTTTCCGTGCAACAGAAAGGCAGTATTTTTTTAAGTTGCTTCAAAACCAACCAAACAAAAAGTTATAAAAAAAATCTCCACATTTAAGTATTTCATGTAACTCACCCACAGGAATACTTTAAAGGTCCATGCTATTTCCTACCCTCTACCAGTCAAGGCAAATGATATTTAAATTATTACCGTGCTTTAAATTGTTAAACACATATTCAGTAGCATGTTAGTAATGATGTTGTATGTACAATGTGTGATTCCTTGTGTCTTTTTCTTTTATGAAGAGAGGAGAGAGACATAACTTAGACACAATACAAAAATACCTAAAATCACTGAACTTAAGTCACAATCTTTCTTCATCATTGTTATTCCCTTATTCAACATTTATTATCTGTATTCATTTTTACTCTTACGTAGTTCAGCCTTGGCAAAGCCTATATTTCCACAATATAAGTTTCCTCACCTGGCCCATACAGCATGGAGTCCTTCCAAATCTGCTTTATCTAAGTGGCCTCTCGTCACAACAAGACTGCACGCCATGTACAGCAATGCTTTACCTATATTCAATTTCTTTGAAACATAGCCAGTGGCAAAACTCAAAGCATTTCTTTAAATTCTAGAGTGATTCTGAGAACAAAATAAGATAATGGCTAAAGAATATTTTGTGGAACTTATTTCTTCTTATAAGTTTGCCTTTCCCCCTTCAGGAGGGATATTTCTATATATAGCAAGACTAAACTAATTTTATATGATGCTTAATGATTTTTACTAAGCCTGACTTCCAAAATTAATAAAATGGGATTAACCATGAAATTATTTGGGTTGTCTTTCACATCATTTATTTCTTTAAGATTAGTCTATATCTAACAAATAACTTTCAAACAACTGTCTCTTTATCATGTGGTTGTCTGCATTTTTTAATGCTGCTTAGTTTTTCAATTTCTGTACACATCATACACACAGACATCTGACAGGCTGTTACATCTTACTTATCTCCTTAACCATTATCAATACTTATAGTTACCATTGCATATTTTAAATCTATCATTCAGTGGGTTATCTAATCATCTTGATAATGACTTTTTATTAAAAACTTTTATTCAATAGCAATTTCATAATGCACATATTGTATTCTGGTTGCCGTCTTTTCCATATTATATATGGGTGAACAAAGACGTGTAGCTCTGAGAAGCTCCAGCTTACTTCCTTTTATCTGACTAATTCTTGTCAGTCTAGGATCATGCATAGGAAACCTTTTGCAAAAAATGCCAAAGAAGTGAGTACCTCTTGTTTCTTCTTCAGATAAAAGGGCAGCAAAAATTGAAAATCCAAAAGGGTCTGAAGATGGAGAAGACAAGCACCTCTTCTGGAATGGGAAAGAAGACTTGTAAGATAGGAGTGGAGATCAACCACACATCCTGGAGGTACTAGAAAAGATAAGATATTATGTCTTTATAAACGATTGATAGTAAAATAATCATATCATTTTAATTTTAAATGCAATATTTAGATAAAATGCTTTCTTAAAATTATGACTGCATCTCCTGAAACTTGACACTTTGAATGCCTGCATGGGGATACTATTAAAGATTTCTTTTCTATTTATTATTGTTTTCATGAAAGTAATGAGGTAGTAGAATATGTTGTTTCAGGCAAAGATATGAAAGTACTCTAAAGCAAAGAACATCAGCTCTCTCTGAAAAAAAAGAGTCAAAACCTCAAGCTTGAAGTGAGTGGCAGAAAGGAGGAAAGAAAAAACAAGTCAGTCTCAAGTTTCAGGATGCTCTTAGATGCCTAATTGTATTTCACTTAGGAAGTAAAATTTAAAGAGATATGTAACATTTTTTTTTCATCCATTCATTGGGTGAGGGACATCTAGGTTGTTTAGAGTTTCTGATATTATGAATAAAGCCACTATGAACATAACTGAAAATAAATTCTTGTGCTAATATGGAAGAATAGCTAGTTCTTGCAATTGATTGATTCCTAATTTTCTTCCCCTATATTGATTTCAATAGTGGCTGTACAAATTTGCATTCCCACCAAGAAAGGAGGTGTGCCCTCTAGGTCCACATCCTCAGTAACATGAATTGTTATCTGTGTTATTGATCTTAGTCATTCTGATGGGTGTAAGATAGAATCTCAAAATCTTTCTGGTTTGTATTTCCTCTATGGTTAAGGATGTTGAACATTTCTTTAAGTGTTTCTAGTTATTTTGAGATTCCTCTGGTGAGAATTTTCTATTTAGATCTACACACCATTTTTAATGGAATTTTTGGGTTTGTTGAGGTCTAATTTCTTAAGTTCTTTATGTATTTTAGATATTATCCCTCTAGCAGATGAGGAGTATTACTCAGCTGTTAGAAAAAAAAAACATAAAAAGTTCAAAAAAATCATCCTGAGGGAGACAACCCAGACTCAGAAAGACAAACATGATATGTGCTCACTTATTGGTTAAGTAAAGGACAATCACACTACAATCCACAAACCCAAAGAAATTAGACAAAAAAAAAAGGTCTCAAGAAGATGCATAGATCTCCCTGAAAATGGGGAATAGAAAATATTTTGTGGGTGGCCTGGGGAATGATGGGGATGAGAACAGGAGGTTTCAGCGAAGGACAGGGGCATAAAATATAGGGAGAGATAAGTGGAATATATGGGCATTTAAGGGCTATGTGAAAACCTAGTGCAGTGGAAACTATGAACCCTATAATGGTAAGCCTAGTGAGGACTCCTAGTAATAGAGGTTATGGAGCCTGAGGTTGACATTTTCTTTATGAGGATAGGCTTTCAGTGGTGAAACCGGGATACAAACCCAGACACAAAGCCTATGTCCTGCCTGTGAGATGCACTAGGGCAATGATGGCTCTGAACTTGTGGAAGAGGTCAACTAATGTCTGATCTAAATTCAGGACCATGCCAGGAGAGGGATTTCATGCCCAAACACTGCCTGGATGGCTAGCACTTAGACACTAGATGATTCAGAGACCTAGGGTATAACCAAGAATGGGAGAAGAGAAAAAGAAAGAGGAAGAGGAAGAGGAAGAAGAAGAAGAAGAGGAAGAGGAAGAGGAAGAGGAAGAGGAAGAGGAAGAGGAAGAGGAAGAGGAAGTAGAGGAGGAGGAG
>NC_022031.1:35762328-35766528 GCF_000317375.1 Microtus ochrogaster
GAGGAGGAGGAGGAGGAGGAGGAGGAGAAGGAGGAGGAGAAGAAGGAGGAGGAGGAGGAGAAGGACAAAACAACAACGACTATGAGGAGCTAGCCAATAAGATGAGGAGGATGAGTAGAAAGGAAAAAAGAAAGAAAGAAAGAAAGAAAGAAAGAAAGAAAGAAAGAAAGAAAGAAAGAAAGGAAGGAAGGAAGGAAGGAAGGAAGGAAGGAAGGAAGGAAGGAAGGAAGGAAGGAAGGAACAAAGAAATACAGAGACCCACAGTCAGAAATTAATTAGACAGAGCTTAGGAAACCCAGAAGACGAGAAGGAGGAAGAATTGTAGGTGCCAGAGTGGTCAAGGACACCAGAAAACATAACCTACAAAATCAACTAAGCAGGGTTCACAAAGACTAAAACTGCAATCATGGAGCTTGCATGGATCTACACTAGGCCTCTGTATACATGCTATGGTTGTTTACCTGGGGAGAGTTGTTTGACACTTAACAATGGGAGTCAAGATGTCTCTGACTCTTTTGCCAGCTCATGGTACCCGTTTTGTCCTACTGGGTTGCCTCATGAAGCCTTGATATGAACATTTATACCTAGTCTTACTGCATTCTCTTATGGTGTGTTCAGTTAATGTCACTGGGAGGCCTGCTTCTGAGGAGAAACAGTGCCGTGCATGGTGCCCCCGTGTCTGTGCTCGGTGCTCTATTACTCAGTTCACGAGCTTCAGGCAAGGGAACTGGAGGTTAAAATACACAAACACACACAGACAGAGAGACAGAGACACGGTTCACACTTAAATTCCCCAAAAATGCCCCTTTATTGTGTTCAGGGGCAGATTATATAGAGATAGCCACGCCCCAGCTAAACCCACCAGAAACCACTCTCCTGCCATCAGGAACTCCTGAAGGTCTCGTGCTCAGAGCAGCTGTAGGCACTCAGATCAGGGGAAAACAAGTTGTTTACAAGAAATTCAGGATCTGGGGTCTCACTGCTCCCAACAAAATTAAAGAGCAGTAGATCTGGGTTAAAGGGGAGGTGGGATTGCGGGGAGGAGAGAAGATAGAGGATAGAGAAGAATGTACTTGAGATACATTGTTTAAGAGCAGAATAATGAGCCAGGCAGTGGTGGCGCACGCCTTTAATCCCAGCACTCAGGAGGCAGAGGCAGGCGGATCTCTGTGAGTTCGAGGCCAGCCTGGTCTACAAGAGCTAGTTCCAGGTCAGGAACCAAAAGCTACGGGGAAACCCTGTCTCAAAAATAAAATAAAATAAAAAAATAAAAAAAAGAGCAGAATAATGAAAGAGAAAAATATTTAGGTGAGAAACACTGGAAAAAATAAAATGAAAAAATCATTAAAACTTTCAAGAAAACAACAACAGAGAATTAAACTCTAATAGTAGAGCTACTTCCAAGCTTGTATCTTCAGGCCAGTATACTAAGCTGTTGCCACAAGGCTGTAGCCAGAGCAGAATATCACACAGCCATTATAACTCATGAAAGGTTATCCAAACTACAGAGAAAAAAGGATGGAAGGATGGTCTAATCACCTTCTAAAATTTTTTGGAGTGTGGAATAATGTAGATAGAAACTGCTCTTTCATTTCCTAGCTAGCCAGATGCAAATAATCACAGAGAAACTCTAAGTACAGCACTGCTTGGTCAATGACTCGGGCATGTTCCTGGCTAACTCAAATCTTAAATTAATCTATGTATTACCACAAGACTGTGGCCTACCAGTAAGGTTTTCCAATATCTTTCTCCTTTGTCAGCTACATGGTATCTCTCTTACTCTGTCTAGTCTATATATGAATCTCTGTTTAGATTTCCTGCCTGGTTTTACTCTTCTAAGTCATTACCTGAAACAGCTTTATTCATTAGCCAATAAAAGCAACACAGATACAGAAGAACTTCTCACATCAGAATAACGTCTTTTTTCCTTTTAAGTGAATAAGTTTTAGTGATCATTAAGTTTTTGGACTTAGGATTATCCAGGCAGCTGATGACTGCTAATACTTGAGTCATTGGTAAAGAGATTTTCTGTTTCGTTGTTCAGATCATGAAGAGACATAAAATTGCAGAGCACAAATTGAAAACAGGTTTTGTTACCTACCTGTGATTTAGATGAAGAACTAATGAAATAGAACTCTCAGAACAAGTCTACAAACACTCTCTAGATAGGTCTTCAGTTGTATGGTGATGCCTGAGAAAGTCTTCAGAGTCAAAATAACCCATCAAAATTCTTGCCAAAAGTGCCAATTATTGCTGATAGCCCTAATTCTTATGACAATTCTTTCTAGAATATTCCTTATATTTACATCCATTCTGTCCATGTCTCTTATTTATGTAGGAGATATTTTACAGTATTAATACAAATCTGTGTGCACCAACAACAAATACATAGATTGTTTTGTGGTTTTGTCCAGACTTGTCTGTAATAGATCTAAGGATATACAGTATTTGTTGGTCTTAACTGAATATCTTTTTGTGTGTATCTGGAAATATCACAGATGGGAGGAGTAGAATGATGGAGGTGGGTCTTGTATCTTATCTGTTGCTTTCATTGGTTAACTAATAAAGAAAACTGCTTGGCCTGATAGGACAGAAAATTAGGTAGGCGGAGTAGACAAAACAAAATGCTGGGAGAATGAAGCCGAGTCAGTGAGTCACCATGATTCTCCTACCGGACACAGACGCAGGTTAAGATCTTCCCTGGTAAGACACCTCATGGTGTTACAGGGATATTAGAAATGGGTTAGATCAATATGTAAGAGCTAGCCCATAAGAGGCTGGAACTAATGGGCCAGGCAGTGTTCAAATGAATACAGTTTCTGTGTAATTATTTTGGGGCATAAGCTAGCCATGTGGGCAGCCGGGTTCTGGGGACACAGCCCCGCCACTCCTATTACAACAGTAGAATATATTAATTTGACTTGGATATTTCCTTCATCAATATCCCCAACAGCCTCGGTCAATATTATCTAATTATTTCCTAAAGCAATAGTGTGAATAACTTTAGTTAAATATATGCACCGCTCGTGGTAACTATCTTCCAGATGACACTATACATCAAGAGCCGTGCTGAAAACCCTAGAACTAATGATTTTCTCAGAGCTCCTAAAGTAAAGAAGAAACTTTTACCTATCGAGTCAGAGCATGGAGTCCAAATGACAAGCTTGCACTATTTATCCCCCTATTGACCTTCCAATAGATGGACTGACTATTCATCTACAGTTGTGTAATTAATAAGTTCATTAAAATATAGACTTAATCTGTGTTTATGAAGATTTTCAATTATATTTATTGAAAATATCCAGATGTTGAAGTTGTCACTTTAACATGTATATCAACATTATTAATATTTAACATTACAAGTTCTTAAATAGCTGATAACATATTTCTTTTACTTGATTTTTCCAGGTTTTTAAATTCACATTTCTGTGTCTATATTCTTAGGACTCAACATCTCGTCCTCCAGAAAAACTTTGAACTGTGTTCCCACTATCTTTTATTCATGGCTCTTAATATGAATTCCAGTTTGAAAAGTAATGTACAAGCGCAAAAGATGAGTTTCTGTCTCTACTAACAAAAGCTCAAAGCTCAGACACAGATGCAAATGGTGGCTTTCTTTGCTTATTGTCTTTGTGGTTTCCTCCACTAGAAATTTGTGTCTCAAGGGAAGATTTGCTCTGAGCCATGATGGCTGTACCATATGCTTTAGCAATCCACAAATAACAGCAACTAATTATTATTCAGCAATTATCACAATTGCAGAGAAGCTTAGACTGGTGTTTAAACTGATCTCAGTGTTAACAAGTATTTTGATAAGTCTCAAATGCCGTCTGCTGCCTAATGGAATGTGCTCTAAACAAGACATTCCCACAAAGTTCTGAATGTAACTTTTAAGCAAGAACTTTGGGCAGTGTTGGTGGAACCCGGATGTGCACCTGATCTTGGGAATCGCTCTTGTGATCTGTCTGCACTCGTTTGAAAGTTATTTTACAGTTTCCCTCCTCTTTACCACATAGAGACTCATTTGAGCACAAACTTTCAATAACAGTAATGCTCTCTTCCATAATGAGAAATGTATACAAAAGTTAAAGAAAGAAAACAGCCTCAAATGTGAGTTCGAGACCAGCCTGGTCTACAGAGCTAGTGCCAGGACAGGCTCCAAAGCCACAGAGAAACCCTGTCTCGAAAAACCAAAAAAAA
>NC_022031.1:35766628-35841636 GCF_000317375.1 Microtus ochrogaster
GAAAGAAAGAAAAGAAAAGAAAAAAAAGAAAACAGCCTCAAAGAGTAATTCCCTTTTTCACAGAAAAGGACAAACTTAAAAGTACATAGTCTGAACTTTATATATGGTAATGATAATTCTGTAGGTATTGGCACAGTAATTTACAATTTTAACAAGTGTCTCACATATCTTCATGTAGTATTTCTTTAAGAAGCATTGAATTAAAGAATTAGTTTTCTTCAGGAAACAATTTTGAGATTGCTAGGCAGCATTACACATATGCAATTAATATGCAGTCAATAATTTTGAGAAAAAAAGCAGATATATACATACAGAAGAAGAACGATATTGACAAAAGATCAATAATAAGTAGGTGACAAATGAATGCCTGAGTTTAGATTAACATCACTATTTATAAAGACAAAACCAGACAGACAATAAAAATTACTGTGTTGAAGACAGTTCTATTCCTATTTCATAAAGCTCAACTACATTTTCACTTTTTAAATGCAGTCTTATCTTTACTTCATTAATCACTCCACACGACTATATTGGGTGAGGAAGGTCTTTGAAAGGACTTTTAATTTTGGAGCACTCGGGAGGTAGAGGCAGGTGGATCTCTGTGAGTTCGAGACCAGCCTGGTCTACAAGAGCTAGTTCCAGGACAGGCTCCAAAACCACAGAGAAACCCTGTCTCGAAAAACAAAAACAAAAAATAAATAAATAAAAATAAAAAATAAAAATAATTTTGTGAGTACATCCTGGAAGGCAACCCTTTAAAAATAATTTTTGGGTTACTTTTCCTATCATACTTAAAAGAGCATTAATGCTGATTGGCAAGGGAGTGTGGTATTATGACTAATACTAGTACTTTTAGATAGTTTAGGCCAAAGAGGTAAGGAAGCAGGAGACACCGTGTCCTTGAAGGACTGAAGAGAATGAAGGTAGAGCAATGGAGTTTTCATAATTCACAGTTTGCTCTAATACTACTACCAATAGCTACTAACTTGTAATGACAAATAGAGGGTATTAAGTGGGTGACTATTAAGTCTTGGTTTATGTACTTACTTACTGCTTACTCTTTTTCCTGCTGTACATTGGAATGGCAGTAGAGGAAAAATACCTTCAAATTTATGAAAAAATGTAATAGGAAATATCTGGGATCTTGCCTCTCACTCTTTCCACATAGAACTTGCTCCATCTTTTTTTATTACCATAAATCCTCTTCATTAAAGTGTTAAATCGTATTCGTGAATTCTAGCACTGAATTATTTGTTAACTGAAATGCATCTTTTCACATTCGAGATTGCTGTGTACGATTATACCAATTTGTTAATCATGTGCTACCAGAAATATCAAGCAAAAACTGTAAGACATATGAAGTGATAATATTATTTGCAATTTCAGAGAATAAAAAGCGAATTTTGTGTTAATTTCAACATAGAGTGAGAGATCAGCAGCTCTGGAAAACACCGAGAATTACATTAGGTCAAAGTTCCCTGAAGCTGTCGTCAAAGTAGAATGTGCTAATCTTACTTAGAACCTTTGATAAAATTATAGATTTACAAATCTCATTCTATTTACTCAGACTTAGTAGATGTCAGGTACTATAAGGAAGAGTGGGTTTAAAATTAGTGTGCTGAGGTCTGCAGACAGAATGTGAACTCTGACCTAAGACTTTGCTGTGATGAGCAGAGGCAAGCTCTCCTCAAGCTTTGGGGGTTGAAGCCAAATAAATAGTAGAGGTGGGAAGGTGAATATGTCTGTTTCAGGGCTTTTGGTTGTTCAGGAGAGCCTACCTGAGAAGGATGGGAATTAACTATCATAGTAAAACAGTCCATGTTTTATGGAGGCTCACTATAATCTGCACTGAGCAATAGGCCAAAACACTTTCTAAACTGTCTCAATTTAACTAAGGCAGCGTCAATTTTGAAGATAAGATAGTATTTTTCAATTAACCAAAATCTAAATTAATTCATGGTTGAAAGTGCTCATGAGTAAAAGTGACATAGTTACTAGCTGTTAATATCTCTCTCTATTTATTATTATTATTATTATTATTATTAT
The DNA here is from genome assembly GCF_000317375.1 of Microtus ochrogaster. NCBI lineage: Eukaryota > Metazoa > Chordata > Mammalia > Rodentia > Cricetidae > Microtus > Microtus ochrogaster. Next base: position 35,768,675 of record NC_022031.1, read on the forward strand.
TATTATTATTATTATTATTATTATTATGGGGTTCAAGACAGGGTTTCTCTTTCTCTGTGTAGCTCTGGCTGTCCTGGAGCTCATCCTGTAGACCAGACTGACCTAAAACTCACAGAGATCAACCTGTCTCTGCCTCCTGAGTGCTGGAATTAGAGGTGTGCACCACCTCGGCCTGGCTCTTTTTCTCTCTCTCTCTCTTTTTAATTTTAAGACCACACTACATGGTATTTTTGCAGGATAGAAATAAAAATGTGGTATTCAAGAGTTTCATTTCTGAAGTTAATTCTAATATTTACTAACTACAGCAATTTTAATGAAATTCAATTTATCAACTCTTATAAATTCAATATGTCTAGTGTTTTGTGAAAACTCGCCAACAAACCAAAGGGCATCTGGATTTGTCTCTCATGATAGCTCCTAGTAGTACAGAACAAGAAGAAATAAATAAAGAGCTAGACGTGCAACTTAGTGACAGGTCATGTCTTAGTGTGTGGTAGGACTCTGTATAAGAGGAGTGGGGGAAGGGGAAGGAAGAGGATGAGTAGGAGGAGGAAGAAGAAGAAAAGAAGAAGACAATGAAGATATCATCTTAAACAAAAATATGCTTGTGGGCTTCAACTACTATGGTGCAAGAATCAGGGGAATGATAAAAAAAAAGCTGTCTATCATATTTTACATCAAGTGAAATGTTGAGCTCTCAATCTTTACTATTTTTGCAAAAATTCTTCTATATGGAGTGAATGGGCTAATGGTACGTTGCTGAAGCTCCTGAGTATGAACTGCAAAAGTTCTCTTGTCTACAGTGATTGACAGGGCATTATTAAACATTGGGACATTCACATATGTAATGTGCTCTGGAAAATTAAACTTCAGACTCATTTCATAGAAAAATTATCTCCTTACACATCTTTATATGTGTTCCCTACAGTTGTCAGCCCTGGGGGAGTCATTAGACCCGAGAGACTTATCTGAAAATTCTTTATCTGTGGAATTTCCTGTCCCATAGCTTAGATTCCCGAAAAAGAAGTGTGTCTAATATTTTCGTTCACACATGATCTATACTGATGATAAATCTAGTTAACCTGTCTTCCTCTCATCTGTACCCAAACATACTTAGGGTTTCACTTAGAATCTTGCATCAAAAAACAGCATGAGTCAAGGAAACACAGTTGCATCTTTGTAAACATTTGTAAAGGGGGATAATTACAGTATTGAGATTTATGCTGAGTGATTGTTGAGAAGACATAGAGGAGTATAGACAGTTCTGAGATGGGTACTGTCAGGTGATAGCGACAAATCAGAGTACCCCTGCTTTTGCTTTTGCTTCTTTCTTTTGTTTTTAAACATCCAGGAGAAAGAGATTTAAAGTGAAGCTAGAATTATCACTGCTTGAAAAAAAAAGGCAGTGATTCTAGCTTGCAGAAGGAGCTATTGAGTCACTTCTGTTGTTTCAAAGTGTCCTCTGTTCGACGTTATTGCGATCACAGAGTGGCCTTGTCTTAGTACTGACAGCATTGTGAGAAAGTCGTTTATGTGTAGTTTGGAACACAAAGGCCAAACTGTCAGCTTCGAGCAGTGAACCTCTAGACTCATTTTTCACTTTCTCACTGCCCATGTCTAGTTCTATATACAGGTTACCAAACAGTTCGCGGCATCCTGTGCTGTTGTTACCGTGAGAGTCTCAAGATGTCACTTATATTCTCAACGACTCTTCATCTATAATTTCCTCCCCTTCATCCTTGTACACATATATGTGGCTCTTTAATACAATAACAGCAACTTAAAAAAAAAGTCAAATGCAAAACATAAAGAAAACCTTTTTACTTTTTTAGTTCCATTAAGTCACTCACAAGCCATTTCATTCTTTCTTGGTGCAGTCTTTTATATCCCCTTGATACGTATATTTATGACATTTTTTCTACATTTTATTCATTTGATAACACATATCTAAATGGGAAGAGTTCATTTCTCTGAGGGAAATAGCATACTTTTCTAATCACCCTTAAGAAGGATGTGCAAGTCTGTATATGCTTGTCTTATTCTTCCCTTATCCTTGTCTTGTGTAAGACTTTTCCTTGAAAGATGTGAATAAATGTCTCCTCATTCCACAAGCAGAAAAGACAACAGAGCAAAGGAACAATTCCACTAATGTCCAATTTGGCGAACTAATTGGTTTATTGGTATTATTTACAGGAGTGAGGGGGTTATTTATGGAAACATGGATGGAACAAAGGAGAGGGAATCACCACAATGCACCTTATTTCAGTTGATGACTCACAAAAGTTTCGGTCCTGGAACTCTCTGCACAGCTTGTAGAAATCTGTATAGGTTCTTACTGCATATAGTCTTGAGGAAAGCCTTATGAGTCTGTTAAGTTCTCAGAACTTCCTGTTTCTGTCTATTTTCTGTGCCTTAAAAAGTCCCCTCTAAGCTTGGCGGTGGTGGCACACGCCTTTAATCCCAGCACTCAGGAGGCAGAGGCAGGCGGATCTCTGTGAGCTCGAGGCCAGCCTGGTCTAGAAGAGCTAGTTCCAGGACAAAAGCTACGGAGAAATACTGTCTCGAAAATAAATAAATAAATAAATAAATAAATAAATAAATAAATAAATAAATAGTCCCCTCTACATAGATCGAATCTACTTGGGAAGTAGTAAAAGACAAAATCCCCTAAGTAAATTGGGCGCATGGGGACCATGGAAGAGGGTTGAAGCAGAAGAGAGAGGCAGGCAGGGGATCAGAAAAAAATGTATAGCTCAATAAAATTAATTTAAAAAATTACAAGAAATAAACTTTTTTTTTAATGGGGAGGCTGTTGGATCCTGGACATCTTGACCTCAAATATTTGCTAATAAAATGAGAAATTTGGGCAGGATAAAAACAAGAGCCCCCCTCTAGAATGGAGTATTTCTGCTACTTGGAGGGACCTGTTACATACTTTAACAATGCCCTCTCTACTAAATTTAAATATGCATCGTGCCTGGAACATACTGTCCTTAATAAATAAAAATTCTCATATAAGACAAGAATAATCACACAGAAAATCAGTTTACAGAAGATTCCTCTGGTGAGTAGAGGAAAGTGTGGAATATCGGCGAAGGGGTCTGAATCAATATAGTTTGAAGCCTTTCCTTTTATTGTGAAGTTAGTGCTAAAGTTAGTTTCTTAAGCTTTGCCAATTTCCAATGCTCAGGACAACTACCCCAGACTTACTGGGGCTTCCTAGGCTCCTGCGCAACACATGCCTTACCGCTAGTGAGAGAAGACTGAGGGCGTCTATCAAATGTCCTATCAAAAGACCTCGTCTTCAGGTGTTTCCTCTCATTGCTTCCAATCTGGAAATGTGTGAGACTTCTGTACTTTCTCAGGAACTGGATTTAAAACTAGAAAGAAACGCTCTAGGTTTTTTGAATACTTTCTGTGAGTCTCAGTGTATTGAGTGACTCAATGGGGATTTGAACAGAATGTGAATTAGGCGACTTGAGACGAGGTGCTTTCTCTGCGCAGGCACGTGGGTACTACAGACTAAAGGACAGCTACATGTGAGTTGAGAGTATAATATCAGGGCTCCAGACGTCACTCAATGCCGCAACATTTTCTTGTTGTGCCAGAGGCCTCGAGTTTCATCCCTGGCAACAAAGAAATGAAGTACAGAGTGCCTCTCCATAGGAATCAGACTCTTTGTAATCTTATCTTTAGAAGAAACATGTGTGGCTGCTCTTGCACTGGAAGGTTTCTATGAGAAACAGTAGATTTATCCACACTATTGATCAAGGATATTCAGACGAACAGGACATGGATGTAAGGTGTCCTAGAGAACCCTCATTAGATTTTGCTACCACTTGCTAATCTGGTACATTTTGGTACAGGTTATTTTAGCAAATTTTTAAAAATGACAAAAATTTCAAGTATTTTAGTTCACAACATAGTTTCTGAAGTTTCAATACACTAACAGAAATTCTAGGAGCATGTGAGGTTAAAGTGTATGCATATATCAGAATATCACAGATAACATCATGTATATATACAATTATGCAATTTCAAAAATATAGTTGAGATATATAAATAAGTCAGCAATAAAAATGAAAATTGAATTAGACCATGAATTGTGCATAAAGCTCTTCTTCCTCAAATTTATCCAACTATAATATAAAGTGCTAAGTACATAAACTTTTGTTATATAACACAATAAGAATATAGAAAAGTCACTTGAACGTGTTTTATCAAGACTTTATTTAAGCTTCCATTTAAAAGAAGTAACCATGCAGATAGGAATATAAGCAAAATGTGAAGTCATATGAAAGAATTTCAATTCTTGTTCAACAAAACATAACAAGAACCAATAATGAAAAGCAACTATTTATTACTAATAATTAAACTGAAATAAAAAATAATATCATAGGAAAAAGAAATGTCTAATTTATGGGCAAAATAATGAAATATAGCCAAACAATGAAAAAGTGATGCCATTAAAATATTAAAAATAATAAAAATCAGGAACTAAATATGTAACTCTGTGATAGGGTGTAGTTCTACCATACTCAAAGCCCAAGATTCCATAGCTAAGTTCTATTACTTTTCCTTCAGAAACATAAACAATTTGGTTCTTGACCCTTGATAAAAAGAATACCAGTGACAAAGGGAATGATTCTGCCCAAATCCAGTTTGCTTTTGGAACCAGTGAGAATTACTGGAGTCACTCACAAGAACATAAGTGACTTTGAGGTAGCTGTACCATTGTAAAGCCCACATCAGGATGGATGGCAACTCACAAAGGCTGATTTCTTGGAACTCATTGGCCAACTTCAGGCAATTCTGTTGAAGAATATCTTCTTATCAAGCAATTCTTTATTACCTGTGTAGCCTTCTGGAGGAGCACTGTGAGTGTTACCTGTGTAACCTCACAGGGGAATAATCAGTATATTACCTGTGTAGCTTCGTGGAGGATCACTGTAAGTCTTTCAATCTTCTGAGTTTCTTGACTATTCTAACTTTTCTGAACTTCACAAAGGTGACCAGTTTCATTGATTTCCTGAGTCATACAAGCTTCCATCCTTCCTCCAGGAGAGAATGTTTCAATTCAGGAGAAACAGTTAGATAAAACTCTAGCCCTACTTTCATCTCCCACTGTTTTTCAGGTCCTTTTACACAATGTCCTCTAGTGTGGATGGTAAAGATGCCTAATTATTTTACTCTGTTTATTTTGAATGTTGAACCACTCTGAGATAAACAGACTTTGTGGATGCTAAGAGCCACCCTCATGTCTCTAGGAAGGTGTGCTTCAGTTTGAAGGAAAAGAAAAGAAAAAAATAAAAAGAAATATTTAAGTAATATTTAAAAAAGAAAACAAAACAACTAAAAATAAAACTGGTTACCTTTTTCACAAGAAATTAAGACGAACATAGTAAACAGACTTGCACAGAGAACATTAAAATTAGACATAACTTATGAATAGTTCATTCTTTTTTATTTTTACTTAGTATTTTCTTATATAACACATCCCAACCACACCCTGTATTCCCTCCACTCTTAGCAGTTTCCCCCCATCTAACCTATCTCCCAGATCCACTGTTCCTCTATTCTAGAAAAGATCAGGTCTCCCAGTGATAACAACCCATTATGGCATAACAAGATGCAATAAAACTAGGCACAACCCTCATATCAAGGCTGGATGACACAACCCAGTATAAATAAAGAGTACCAACAACAGGAAAAAGAGTCAGAGACATCCCCACCCCCACTGTTAGGAGTTCCACAGGAACACCAAGCTACATAACCATGACATGTATGCAGAGAACCTAGCCCAGATCCATGCAGGTTGCGAGATTTCATCTTCTGTCTTTGTTCTGGTGTTCAGAGCCATGTTCTAGTGTCTTCAAACCCTTAGGGTCTATCAGAGAGGCTTCCTCTATCAGTTTATGAAAGCAGAAGCAGAAAACAGAGATGAGACTAATGATATGTAAAATTATAATTTGCTTAAGAGCAATGTCACTTATATATCAACTCCAGCACCAGATAAATAAATGCTTGTAACACCACCTCTTATATTGTCTTAGCCTGAACATTCAAGAAGAATCATGGAAGAATAACAGCTATTTTTCTACCTAAGTTCTTATCTACATGGGTAAACTACTGATAATGAATACGTAAGTGTAAAAGAAAAATAGAAATGCTTTTGTTTAGTATGCTATTAACCTAAAGCCTTAATGCATAGAAAAAAAGTGGGAACTGTAATAAGCACTAAACTGTCCCTCTATCTGCTATAAAATCCATAAAATTTTATTGACTAGATATGAAATTTTATTATATGTTACTAAACAATATGACCCAAATTCATCATTACAGCACTGTTTATCTCATCATAAAAAGCCAACACATATTTAAACTTTGTCTTCAAAGGTACTAACCACTCAGAATATGTAAGTATTTTATTTTCTCAGTTGTTTTTCCTTTGTTTTTGTTTTAGACCAGATTTATTTTAGTTGTTCTTTGACAATACTCTACAGCTATTCCAAAATCAAAGGCATCCTTCTCTACCCACCCTACTTTTTTGCATTTTAAGAAAAAACACTTCAAGAATAATTTGTGAGTCCCCAAAGCCCTTGAATGTATGGTGTTTCATTGGAGCATGATCAACTTAATAGTTTTACTAAGAGAGAAAAACTATGTCCCTCTGTGAGTAGCTACCAATTGCCGATAGCTCCATTGCAAAGAAGTGATGGCTCTCTTAGGGGTCTCCCATAAGGAGGGGAGGGTCCCACTCCCCTCTCCGTGTTGAGATTGCCTGACATAGATTTTGTGTAGTTTGTGACAATTGAGTTCATAAATGCAGCTGCACTGCTGTGACCGAAAGGTAAGGATTTAAAAACCATCAGAACATATATTTCAAGTGAAAACATTGAATGACACTTTTGATATAAAGCAACAATAAAGTTTACAATTTTATCCTAGCATCCACAAATACTAAAGTTCATCAGGTAAGATGATTCAGCAGGGAAAACACATCCTGCCAAGCCTGGAGACTGGAGTTTGATCCCCAGGACGCAAAGGTAGAAGAAAAACTGACTACCGAAAGTTGTTATTATGACTTCCACATGTACTTCAGGCATGTGTGTCCCCTCCCCTCAAGACGAATAAAAAGTTTACAAGGTATAATTAGTATTTTGGTCCACTTTAAATTCTTTGAAATCTGAATTCATATCAAAATAATTCCATTTGTATATTCATATAATCATGTTATATAATATGAAAAGATGTGAAACAAGTTCAAATGAAGCCTGTAATAGCCAGTGATGGCTATATAAATACAATAAATTATTTAAAGTGCTTTAAGCCTGTAGAACTCACTGAGGCAACACAAACAATAATAATGTAAATCTAAAACTTTCTTTTCCAAGTGCCATAGTTTTGCATACATGCTTATTTCTTTTTAACTAGTAATTACTAATTTCCCCTCTGCTATTAACTTAGGCCTTCTTAACATAACAGAGGAAAAGATTTAATTTAGGTCACACTGAATTTCTAAAGGAACCAGCTACCACAGCCACATGGATGACCCCATCTAAGTGCAGATGTCAGAAAATTATCCATAAAAGATTTGTCTTGACTTTAATGGAATCAATTAGAATACATATTGTGGTATGAATTATGCTCCTGAATCTGGGTTGACATCTGAATGCCTAAACATGGCCGTAGTACATTTTAACCAAGAACAGACATGTGTCTATAAAGCATTGTATGTATGTATCATGTATCTAGCATTGTATCTCCTCAAGCTACAATTTGAGCAGTAATACAAATGCCGAATGTGATTGGACAAGCATTTGTACTATGATGTTTGACAAGGATTATACATGTTCACACAAATGTTATTCACATTGACGGATATCTCTGTAGTATTATTGGATTTGATCCATTTTGGGGGAAAACAGGCAGCCCAGCTGTAGTTTGCAATGTTTCTTTAACATGGCAGTTTAATACACAAATTAATCCAACTACTTTAGTAGAGTGATAGCTGATAGTTTGCCCTTGTACTTGATCTAAGGTATTTTGCACAGGCTCATCTACTCCTTACCTGTCTCAATAGATTACAAGATGCTCACCACCCTGTAATATCCTTCATGCTTAAACTAGAACAGTGGAGACATTTTTATCCCAACTAATTCAGTTTGGTATTAATCAACCAGTTTTTTCCCTTGGCGGATCAGATTTATAATATTTTATACTATAAAATACTTACAAAATTATATCTATTGTATAGATTGTAATTCTTTTTTTAAATTTATTTATTTATTAAGGATTTCTGACTCCTCCCCGCCACCGCCTCCCCCTCCCCCGATCAGTTCCTTTTCCTCATCAGCTTGAAGAGCAATCAGGGTTCCCTGACCTGTGGGAAGTCCAAGGACCGCCCACCTCCATCCAGGTTTAGTAAGTTGAGCATCCAAACTGCCTAGGCTCCCCAAAGCCAGTACGTGCAGTAGGATCAAAAACCCATTGCCATTGTTCTTGAGTTCTCAGTAGTCCTCATTGTCCGCTATGTTCAGCAATTCTTATTATCAGTGTCTTTAAAATAATTTGTTTATTCTTCTCTCATATATAACATCCTGACTGCAGTGTCCCCTCCCTCCTCTCTCTCTCCCAGATCCACTACTTTTCCATTTCCTTTCAAATAAAAAGAGGCCTCCTATGGATATCAACTACATGAGGCATATCAAGATACAAGAAGACTGGGCAATATGCTCCTCAGGGCTGGGGATGAGACAACCCAGTAGGAGAAATGGAAGGATATACGTAGAGGACATAGGTCAGAAACATGCAGGATCCCTGATTGCCAGTTCACTCTCTGTAAGGTCTTAGAAGCCTGGGTTAGTTGATTCTGTGGGTTTTCTTGTGGTGTCCACAATGCCTTTGGCTCCTCCCTGCTGTTTTTCACTCAGTTCATTGACTGCCCCTTAAACAACAGCTGTCCTAAGCAGCAGCAGTTCTGTTGCAATAGCTGCAACCCACAGGAAATCTGTTCACTCATGCATGGGCCCTCTCAAAGCCACTAAAGGAAACTTTATCTAGATCTCTAACCCTCTATAGAACCCAGGATTCAAAGGGTCAGGTGAAATTTTGCTTGCTCAGAGAGGCTGAATCACAAGTAACTAACCTTCATTCCTTCCTTGAATTTCTCAAAAAAAAAAAAATCTGCCAGAGCTTCTGCTTTGCTCCCACTTAAGAACACTTGCTACACCTGATTCCTCACTACCACTTCCTGTCAGCTAGTTGCTGGCACAGCCTCCTAACCACAGGTTAGTGTTATTTAGCCAAACCAATGGAACATGGTTTTTTTGCATTATAAATAAAAGCAGTAGGAAGAATTGTAACAAACCTTAAAATAATATTCCACAACACCTTCCACTCTTCCACAGGATTCCCCAAGTTCTACTGAATGTTTGTGGGTCTCTGCATCTGTTCCTGCATCCATAAGTTGCTGGATGAAGCCTCTCTGATGATTATGGTAGGCTCCTTTCTATGAGTATAACAAAATCTCATTAGGAATCATTTTATTGACTTTTTAAAAAATTGTTTGCCAGAAACTAGATACAACCTAGATATCCTTCAACCTAAGAACTGATAAAGAAAATGTGCTGAACATTTACTCAATGGTGTAGTACTCAATTATTTGAAAAAAAATAACATCTTAAAATTTGCAGGCCAATGGTTAGAACAAGAAAAAAATCATCCTGAGTAAGATAACCCAGCTCCACAAGGACAAACATGATAGGTATTCACTTATAAGTAGATATTAGCTGTGAAGTAAAAGGTTATCATACTACAATCCACAAATCCAGAGAAGTAACAAGGAGAGATCAAGAAGGGACACATAGATCACCCTCGGAAGGTAAAATAGAACATAGTTTTCAGGTGGACCGGAAGCAGGTGGGGATTGGAACAAAAGAAAGCAGGTGGGTAGAGGGATGGAGGGAGGGGAGGGGTACTAGGGGAGACAACTGGAATTTGGGGGGGCATTTCAGGAACAAGGTAGAAACATACTGTTTATAAACTCCCTGGAATCTACAAGGATAGCCATAGTGAGGACTCCTAGTAATGTCTGTGTCTTAATCATAATTTTTTTTTACTGTAATACTATCATTATTACAAGATTTTGAAACTCAGTAAGGCCATTAGTGATAAACGCCTATACTCTCTATACTATAAAGTTGTTTTGATTATTTCCACTATATCTTTTTTTTTTGCTTCAATCATCAACTGTAACCTAACATGAAGAGAAGTAGCCATGTTCTGCCCACTTGCCAGCAGCATGGAGCCTGAAGATTTATTAGAATTGATTATTCTTCACTAACAGGGCTGCATTAGTTCTAGTTGTCTTCATTTTATCTATATTATCTATGTAATTAATTTATATAAGATCACCTTTTAGGTCAGAAGAGAAAGTATTTCTTCAGCCTTATTAATGATTCCCTTAAGATCAGCATCACAAATTTTTATATAACCATAAAGAAATTACCGTTAATAAAACACAATGTATTCACATTTTTTTACCTAACATCAATCATAACTCCAAGTTAATATCAAAATTTATTGTATTTGGATGAATATTCTGGAGTATATATAATCTAGAATGATTCTGTCTATTTTAATATATCATTCAGAAAAAGTAATTAATTTTAGACAAGGTCGAAACAGTGATGGAGACTGGCCTAAAGTTAATGTTAGTCCTTCCTCATTCTTCCTCATTCTGAATGCTGGTGTTACAGACATGAAATATCATACCAGACTCAGGGGGAAAAAACAGCTGCCTTAAAAAGCCATCTAAGTAACCCTGTTAAATGGATCTTTTGGACATTTAGAATAACATGTCATAATTCTCCTTAATATGACACAAAAGCAACTGCTTCTAAGTAGAAAGGGGCAGGTTTTGGAGCCCATCTACTAGTGAGACCATTGTTCAGACCATCAGCTCATTGGGAAAATAAGAATATTCGTTCAAATAAATATAATTCTTTAGGTTATTAAGTCTGAATAAATATGAAAACCTCATGCCCTATAATATTCTAAATTCATGTCATTCTTTTCTTACTTGTAAATGAGTTATTGTTTTATAATTAAATAACTCAACAATTTAAGAGCAAAAATGTATTAAAATAATGAAGGAAAAATGCCTCAGATGGTTTCAATTACTTAAGCATATGTGGTATGATTGTGAATTAATTTTAGTTAATATTAAATGTGCAATAAATACTTATGCACTAAATTGTAAATACTATATCAGGAATGGAAATGGAAAGAAAAATTATAGAGATGATCTCCATACAAATTAATTTGATTTGGGAAATGACAAAAATGAGAACTATAAACAGAGATATATAGAGAGAAAGAGTGGCCACTGGTTTATGCAGGAAGCAAAGAAAAGTTAGGTTTTAAAGAGGAAAAAACCTAGACATAGTGCTTTTACGTTCTCATTCATGCTTGAGCTATTGTGGAGAAGCCGGTATGGATGAGTGTCAAGAAGGCACATTCAGGAGGGGAAACTAATTTAAAGTCTCTGCAAACTGTTAGCTTGAATTGCAGCTTGAAATGGTTATTTCACTATGGGTAAGGACAGTTACTCTTGGTTTTCACAACAAAATTGAAGTGCCATAAATTTGTTTTATACCACAAGAAGCAACTCACTTACACCTTTCTTTGAAATAGTCACCACTCAAATACTACCCATTTAGCAGTCTTAGAAACATGTTTTACAAGAAATGTAATAGCTCATAGTTGGCTTATTCCCTTATCCAAGGGACCACATTAGCATATTACTCATTAACTCGAAGATTGTTTTAATTGTGTTCATTATCTTGGTATTTCATACAAGTGTACAGCTCACAGTTGCCCAAATTCAATCATATCCCTTTGTTCCTGCAGAAAGACTGTTTACAGGTAATATAATGATCTGGTATACACATGCTATCATACAATAAAAGTTAAGTGCTTACCCACTTGGAGGTACTTGCAACACAAAAGATGTCATCCAGTCTATCTTTTTTGTAGACTATTAAACAAGCTAACAGTATATTAAAGACGAAGAAACAATAATCAGAGGGTATATTCACAGGTCTATAGACATCACTTATATAAATGTTCTTAGGCATAAAATACCTATCTTTATGATTCCAAACATACTTTTATGACAATGTTTCTTAATCTTTCATTCATGCATAGTCCCTGTATGAGAATCTGATGGAGTTTTCAACACATCTTGTTGAGCTTCATTCATGTGTAACCCCCATACCAGAATTTGACAGAGGATTTTTACAAACATATATCAATCCACTAAACCACTATATCCATCAGTGATATTTCTTTTTAAACTTTGTTCTGATACATTTCATATCATTTGAATTTTTCCTACCCGCAGAGTAAGAAAAGCAAGCAAATATGAGCACAGTTAATATCACCATAGATGTTCACATTAAACCATATTTCAGAGCTATTACAAATATACTAATTTTGCTAGCTCCTGCTGTTACTCGGATGTGGAATGTTCATCACAGACTGGACACAGTGTTTGAACACAAGCTTTCTAGCTTGGCACTGCCTTAGGAGATTATAGATCCGGTGTAAAGTTTAGCTAGTAAACATAGGTTACTGGGGAAGTCCTTAAGAGACAGAATCTTTGCTTCTAACCTGTCATGATCTGGATTAATTTTATTTCCTAAATTGAAGATGTAACAGTTTATAAATTAAAACTGCCTCATGATCCCGTCCACACCCACTAAGCCACCCCCCTGTTGTGTCTTTTCTGCAGGGGTGGCCTGAAATTCTAAACCATTTCTCCCTTCAGTTACTTCCATCAGTTAAGTTGTCACAGTGAGGAGAAAAGTTACTAATCTTACCTTTATTATGCAATGTTACTTTTATGAAAATAGATTTCATAATTAAATGGAACTGCTATGTGGATATTCCTCAATTTTATTCATTCTATGCCAAATACAATTTTCTTTATGCTTAATTATTTTAGTTGCTAATCTTTGTCTTTATATACCAATATATTGACAGCAATCCTATTTTTCATATTAAGTCACAAAACTATGAAATGTTAATTTTTAAGTCACACAAGTAATTAATTCAACAAGATCAAAGTGGTTTAATAAAGTTTAGCATTTATATTAGTAATTTCACACTTAATTGATAGAATTAGTATGTTTATACAAAATATTAAACTCATATAATTTGTAATTTGAATATCTAAACTGTTTCAAGGTATTTTAAACAAGCAGAATTGCTGTTATTTAACACCACAGTTTTAATCTTCTTAACACTGTCTTGGGGTTCCTAGCATATCAACCTATAGAATGTGTTGATTAAAAATAGCAGTTTGAGTCAGGCTGCCTTTAATCCCATCACTTTGGAGACAGAAACAAGAGGAGCTCTGAATTTGAGTCCAGCTTGGTCGCCAGAGCAAGTTTCAGAACAAGGAGGGTTACAGAGAGAAATCCTGTCTTGAAAAACAAAAACAAAAACCTCAGTGTTTTATATAGTGTCGTGATTCACAGACTTCTGTGCAGTAATGCTCCTGTACACTGTAAGGATTTGCCACTTGTATTGGTTTAATAAAATGCTGATTGACCAATAGTCAGGCAGGAAGTATAGGTGGGGCAACAGGAGTGAGAGAATTGTGGGAAGCAGAAAGTTAGAGATCAGTCACCATCAAGATGCAGAGGAATCAAGATGAGAATGCCTCACTGAAAAAAGTCACCAAGCTATGCAGCTAAACAGAGACAAGAATTATGGCTTAGTTTATGTTGGAAGAGCTAGTTAATAATAAGCCTGAGCTAAGGGACCAAACAGTTTATGTGCTCATTTGGGCCTGAATGGCTGCAAGATCAGTCGAGACAGAAACTTCTGTCTACAACCATGTCTTATGGTTGTTAATCTATTCTACCTAGTTAGTGTTCAAAGAACAAAATAGTGGTATCATGTTCATTATATTTCAAATGATTTTGACTAGCATGCTAGTAAATGGCTGTGATGAAATTTCTATCCATATATATCAAATCAAATATATAAATAAAATAAATAAAATTTCTATCCATATATAAATCAAAGTGCATTATACTATATATAGTATAATAGTATACTATTTTATATATATTATAATATATTACAGTATATATATATATAGTATAATGCACTTTGATTCTACTTACCCCTATTATGCACTCTCATCCTTTTTTTCTTATTTCTACTCCATTGTCCCTAAGAATGTCCTTCTCATTCCATAAAAAATAAATTTATGCCATTTTGAGGAAAATGGACAGGACTAGTGATCATCACGTTAAGTAAAACAAGCATACTCCTTTTCTTGGTGCATCATAGGTGTCAAGATGAACCTGAATAGCAGCTTCTTAGCCACAAGCTGTCAGAAACTCATTAAAGCAGATGAGGAACATGCACTTTTTCTTTTCATAAGACACTACCTGGCCGCAAAAGTAGCTGCTGATACTCTGGATGAAAACTTCAAATGGCCAAAAGACACCTAAGGTCATGCTCAACTTCCTTAGTGATCAGGGAAATGCAAATCAAGACAACTTTAAGATACCATCTTACACCAGTCAGAATGGCTAAAATGAAAAACACCAATGATAGCCTTTGCTGGAGAGGGTGTGGAGAAAGGGGTACACTCATCCATTGCTGGTGGGAATGCAAACTTGTGCAACCACTCTGGAAAGCAGTGTGGCGGTTCCTCAGGAAATTTGGGATCAACCTACCCCTGGACCCAGCAATACCACTCTTGGGAATATACCCAAGAGAGGCCCCATCATACAACAAAAGTATATGCTCAACTATGTTCATAGCAGCATTGTTTGTAATAGCCAGAACCTGGAAACAACCTAGATGTCCTTCAATAGAAGAATGGATGAAGAAAGTATGGAATATATACATATTAGAGTACTACTCAGCAGTAAAAAACAAGGACTTCTTGAAGTTTGCATACAAATGGACGGAAATAGAAAACACTATCCTGAGTGAGGTAAGCCAGACCCAAAAAGAGGAACATGGGATGTACTCACTCATATTTGGTTTCTAGCCATAATTAAAGGACAGTGAGCTTATAATTCACAATCCTAGAGAAGCTAAATAAGAAGGTGAATCCAAAGACAAACATATAGGCATCCCCCTGAATATTAACCTTCATCAGGCGATGAAAGGAGACAGAGACAGAGACCCAAATTGGAGCACCGGACAGAAATCTCAAGGTCCAAATCAGGAGCAGAAGGAGGGGGAGCACGAGCAAGGAACTCAGGACCGCGAGGGGTACACCCACATTCTGAGACAATGGGAATGTTCTTTCGGGAATTCACCAAGGCCAGCTGGCCTGAGTCTGAAAAAGCATGGGATAAAACCGGACTTGCTGAACATAGCGGACAATGAGGACTACTGAGAACTCAAGAAAAATGGCAATGGGTTTTTGATCCTACTGCACATACTGGCTTTGGGGGGGGCCTGGGCAGTTTGGATGCTCAACTTACTAAACCTGGGTGAAGGTGGGAGGTCCTTGGACTACCCACAGGTCAGGGAACCCTGATGGCTCTTCAAGCTGATGAGGGAGAGGGACTTGATCGGGGGAGGGGGAGGGAAATGGGAGGCGGGGAGGAGGCAGAAATCCTCAATAAATAAATAAATTAAAAAAAAAGAGAGTGGAAGGGTTTCCCCAAGTTCCCCCCATTCTCCCCTTCTAACTTTTCTCTCCCCATCTCCCCTTACCCCTGTCCCACCCCACCCCCAAGTCCCCAATTTTTTGCTCAGCAATCTTGTCTACTTCCCATAACCAGGATAACAACTATATGTTTTTCTTTGGGTTCACCTTCTTATTTAGCTTCTTTAGGATCCCAGATTATAGACTCAATGACCATTACTTGTGGCTAGAAACAAATTATGAGTGAGTACATCCCATGTTCCTCTTTTTGGGTCTGGGATACCTCACTCAGGATAGTGTTTTCTATTTCCATCCATTTGCATGCAAAATTCGAGAAGTCATTGTTTTTTACTACTGAGTAGTACTCTAATGTGTATATAGTCCACACTTTCTTCATCCATTCTTCTGTTGAAGGACATCTAGGTTGTTTCCAGGTTCTGGCTATTACAAATAATGCTGCTATGAACATAGTTGAACCAATGCCCTTGTCATATGATAGGGTATCTCTTGGGTATATTCCCAAGAGTGGTATTGCTGGGTCCAGGGGTAGGTTGATCCCGAATTTCCTGAGAAACCACCACACTGATTTCCAAAGTGGTTGCACAAGTTTGCATTTTCACCAGCAATGGATGAGGGTACCCCTTCCTCCACAACCTCTCCAGCAAAGGTTTTTTTGATTTTAGCCATTCTGACAGGTGTAAGATGATATCTCAAAGTTGTTTTTATTTGCATTTCCCTGATCGCTAAGGAGGTAGAGCATGATCTTAAGTGTCTTTTGGCTACTTGAACTTCTTCTGTTGAGAATTCTCTGTTCAGTTCAGTGCCCCATTTTTTAATTGCATTAATTAGCATTATAAAGTCTAGTTTCTTGAGTTCTTTATATATTTTGGAGATCAGATCTTTGTCTGTTGCAGGGTTGGTGACGATCTTCTCCCAGTCAATAGGTTGCCTTTTTGTCTTGGTGACAGTGTCCTTTGCTTTTCAGAAGCTTCTTAGTTTCAGGAGGTCCCATTTATTCAATGTTGCCCTTAATGTCTGTGCTGCTGAGGTTATACATAGGAAGCGATCTCCTGTGCCCACCTGTTGTAGGGTACTTCCCACTTTCTCTTCTATCAGGTTCAGTGTGTTCAGATTGATATTGAGGTCTTAGATCCATTTGGACTTGATTTTTGTGCATGGTGATAGATATGGGTCAATTTTCATTCTTCTACAGGTTGACATCCAGTTGTGCCAGCCCCATTTGTTGAAGATGCTTTCTTTCTTCCATTGTATGATTTTAGCTCCTTTATCAAAAATGAGGTATTCATAGGTTTGTGGGTTAAAATCCGGGTCTTCTATATGATTCCATTGGTCGACTTCTCTGTTTTTATGCCAATACCACACTGTTTTCATTACTTTAGCTCTGTAATAGAGTTTGAAGTCAGGGATGATAATGCCTCCAGAAGTTCCTTTATTGTATAAGATTGTTTTGACTATCCTGGGTTTTTTGTTTTTCCATATAAAGTTGATTATTTGGATAGAGGAGCAGGGAATCACATAACTTAATTAAGGGAGCCATCTTAGGGTTGGCAAGAGACTTGAACCTAGAGGGGCTCCCAGGTGCCCAGGGCGATGTCCCCAGTTAGCTCCTTGGGCAGCTGAGGATAGGGAACCTGAAATGAACCTATCCTATAGCCATACTGATGAATATCTTGCATATCACCATAGAACCTTCATCTGGCGATGGATGGAGATAGAGACAGTGATCCACACTGGAACACTGGATTGAGCTCCCAAGGTCCCAATGAAGAGCAGAAGAAGGGAGATCATGAGCAAGGCAGTCAGGACCACGAGGGGTGCACCCACCCACTGAGACAGTGGGGCTGATCTGTTTATTGGGAGCTCACCAAGGCCAGCTGGACTGTCATTGAAAAAGTATGGGATAAAACCAGAATCTTTGAACATGGCGGACAATGAGGACTGATGAGAAGACAAAGACAATGGCACTGGGTTTTGATCCTACTTCGTGTTCCAGCTTTGTGGGAGCCTAGCCAGTATGGATGTTCACCTTTCTAGACCAGGATGGAGGGGGGAGGACCTTGGACTTTCCACAGGGCAGGGAATCCTGACTGCTCTTCTGACTGGAGAGGGAGGGGGAAAAGAGTGGGGGGAGGAGGAGAAGAGTGGGAGGAGGGGGAGGGAAATGGGAGGCAGGGAGGAAGTGGGAATTTCTTTTTTTTTCTTTCAATAAAAAAAAAGAGTGGAAGGTTGATGTGGATCAAATAAGTTGTGGGAACAACAAACAAGAATTTCTCATGAAGCAAATTGTTTCGAACCACAGCAAAGTGCATCTGTTTTTGATTAAAGGAGAATTCTTGGTACAGACCAAGGGGAACTGAAGAAAGGGCAAGTAGATTGGGGTGGGACTGTGGATTCCAATCTGAGTGTTTTCAATTCTCAACCAGATTATTTTAAGAAAAGAAATAGGTGGGAGACATTCCTAGACTGGCAAGTACTATTGTGCCTTTGTAGTTAAGATGCAAAAGAGCCAGCAGAACTTGAAAATTTTTCAATCTCTAGAGATGTATAACAAAGTTTTACTTATATTAATCTGCAGAATATATTTTCTCATAATTATCATGTACCTAAGAAAACATCCTGCACTAATGGGAAACTAATTATTAAAATATTGCTTAATTATGGTAAAACAGGCTAATATGAATTGTATTTACCGAATGCTTTTTAAAAAAACATTCGTTTTCAATTCCTATTCATTCTATTCCACTCCTCATCTCAAAATTATACAAATTTTTATACCCCTTATGCATACCTAAAACAACCCTTGAATATTTCTATAAGAAGGTCAATTTTCTATATCTAACTTTTATTCTATAAGCAGCACCCTTTGGATAAGTGATAGCCATCAAAAGTACCTTTTTAAATTATTAAATACTACAATCTCTCTTGTTTTAGTATTAGCTCCTTTCAGTCTATGCTATTTGCCTTCTTAATTCAGATGAATGTCTACAAGCTGATTAAACTGGTCACCATTTTGCATGCTTGTACAGTAAAGCAGAAAGAATCCCTGAGGTTGAACACTTCTTTCTTATAATTTTTCAGGGGCATCTAATGAAATAGCCATCACTCAACCAAACCTTCAGTGAGTTCATTAAATGAACAGAAAAGAATGTCATCCTAATGTAAATAACCACAATTTCTTTTTTAAATAAAAATAGTAATATCATGAATCTAGAATAAAATTGAATAATAGGAGGAAACAATAATGCAGATATTAACATGAGTAGCAGCGAGAACTGCATTGCTAAGGCTACTAGGTCCTCAGCATTTAGACTTTATAGTGTCTGGCATAAGAATAGTTATGCTTCCACATCTAATTTGGGAACTTGAAGAACTTTATAACATCGAACATGGAAATGCAGAGTTTGGAGTTTACCCAGGCGGTTTTCAGTCTTGTTTTGGTCCAGTATTTCCTTGCTATGCTCTTTTCCCTATGTATTAGAATGGTAGTGTATAGTCTGCTCCATTGTATGTTGGAAGTATGCGATCTATTTTTTATTTGATTTTATGTGATTACAGTTAAGAGAGTGTATAACCAAAAGGGACTTTCAACTTTGGACTCAAAACATTGTTAAGACCGTGATAGACTATGGGGACATCTAAAGTTTGACTAAATGCACTTTAGTCATCTTGCAGCGGATCTTTCCACTCCTTAAAGCCATGTAAGACTCTAGAATTACTAGCTTTGTAAGGTTTGAAGAAGGCAAGATATTTATACCCAAATACGTCACATTTCGATATTAACTGCCATATGATACCTGGGATATTCAAAAATCTTAGGAGAATGTGGTGTATATGCACTGGACTGAATACCATTTTTCTTATTCTTTTGATTCCCAAGGCTTTATTAGGTAATCGTACTGCCTAAAACAATGCATTCCCGTCTAAATGTACCCTACCATTCTACAGTTAATGTAGAAGGAGTGGAAACTTTCTCAAATCATGGTAGCAAATAAATTTTACATCTTAGGTTCATTTCAGTTGTTCTATCTACTTAAAAAAATAGTTCAAGGTCATGATCAACCTCCTTAGTGATCAGGGAAATGCAAATCAAAACAACTTTGAGATATCATCTTACACCTGTCAGAATGGCTAAAATCAAAAACACCAATGATAGCCTTTGCTGGAGAGGTTGTGGAGGAAGGGGTACCCTCATCCATTGCTGGTGGGAATGCAAACTTGTGCAACCACTTTGGAAAGCAGTGTGGCGGTTTCTCAGGAAATTCAGGATCAACCTACCCCTGGACCCAGCAATGCCACTCTTGGGAATATACCCAAGAGATGCCCTATCATATGACAAGGGCATTTGTTCAACTATGTTCATAGCAGCATTATTTGTAATACCCAGAACCTGGAAACAACCTAGATGTCCTTCAATGGAAGAATGGATGAAGAAAGTATGGAATATATACATATTAGAGTACTACTCAGCAGTAAAAAACAATGACTTCTCGAATTTTGCATGCAAATGGATGGAAATAGAAAACACTATCCTGAGTGAGGTATCCCAGACCCAAAAAGAGGAACATGGGATGTACTCACTCATAATTTGTTTCTAGCCACAAGTAATGGTCATTGAGTCTATAATCTGGGATCCTAAAGAAGCTAAATAAGAAGGTGAACCCAAAGAAAAACATATAGTTGTTACCCTGGTTATGGGAAGTAGACAAGATTGCCGGGCAAAACATTGGGGACTTGGGGGTGGGGTGGGACGGGGGTAAGGGGAGATGGGGAGAGATAAGGCAGAAGGGGAGGATGGGGGGAACTTGGGGAAACGGGATGATTGGGATAAAGGAAGGTTGGATAGGGGAGCAGGGAAGCACAATTCTTAGTTAAGGGAGCCATCTTAGGGTTGGCAAGAGACTTGGACCTAGAGGGGCTCCCAGGTGCCCAGGGCGATGTCCCCAGTTAGTTCCTTGGGCAGCTGAGGATAGGGAGCCTGAAATGACCCTATCCTATAGCCATACTAATGAATATCTTGCATATCACCATAGAACCTTCATCTGGCGATGGATGGAGATAGAGACAGAGACCCACACTGGAGCACTGAACTGAGCTCTCAATGTCCCAATGAGGAGCAGAAGGAGGGAGAACATGAACAAGGAAGTCAGGACCATGAGGGGTGCACCCACCCCCTGAGACAGTGGGGCTGATCTATTGGGAGCTCACCAAGGCCAGCTGGACTGGGACTGAATAAGCATGGGATAAAACCGGACTCTCTGAATATGGCAGACAATGAGGTCTGCCCAGAAGCTAAGGACAATGGCACTGGGTTTTGATCCTACTTCATGTTCTGGCTTTGTGTGAGCCTAGCCAGTTTGGATGTTCACCTTCCTAGACCAGGATGGAGGGGGGAGGACTTTGAACTTTCCACAGGGCAGGGAACCCTGACTGCTCTTCAGACTGGAGAGGGAGGGGGAGAGGAGTGGGGGAGGGAGAGAGGAGTGGGAGGAGGGGGAGGGAAATGGGAGGCTGGGAGGAGGCGGAATTTTTTTTTTCAATAAAAAAAAAAGAAAAAAGAAAAAAATAGTTCAAGTTGTTCTATCCAGGCAACCTCAGCCAATGCAGCCAATCAATCTATCATGGATCCCCCCTATGTCATAAGATTAACCAGGACTGTATGGACTCAAAAATAAACCTTTTTATTCTCCCCTAATAGGTAAAATGAAGAAACTATAGGCACTTTTAAAACTAGTTTCCTGTCAAAATAACAAAAAAAGAAATTTAATCAGCTTCCTCAATTATTTTGATGGAAGTGCACCTGTTGAAATAAGGATTTTATTATTAGCTATTAACATGCTTTATGCCTAGTTTTATGTCAACTTGATACAATCTAAAGTTATCTGGAAGGAGGGAACCTTAACTAAAAAAATGTTTTGATAATATCAGGCTGCTGGCAAGACTGTAGAACATTTTCTCAATTAGTGTTTGATTAGGGTGGGCCCAAATCATGTTAGTAGTGCCATACCTGGACTGGTAGTCCTGGGTTCTATAAGAAAACAGGCTAGCAAGCTAGGAAGAGCAAGACAGTAATAAGCACACTTCCATGGCCTCTGCATCAGCTCCTGCCTCCAGGTACCTGTCCTGCTTGAGTTCCTGCCTTGACTTCCTTCAATGATGGACTATAATGTGAAAGTGTAAAGCAAATAAACCTTTCATACTCAAGTTACTTTTGCCAGGGTGTTTATCACAGTAATAGTAACCCTAACTAGTATGTCAGGAACACCTTAAAGAAGAAGCTATTTACTTGACTTTAGCAGATTAGCCATGTTCTTGCTTGTGTTTGACCTAGTTTGCTTCAAAAGTGAGTCAGAAGATGTTGATAAAACATGAGTGATAGTGATCCACTTGTAGAAGTATCTGGGACTCAAAAACAGATAAGAGGAATTAAGGGGCTCCATATCTCTCTAAAAGACATGCCCTCAATAACCTAAAATTGTTCTACTAGGAACAACCTCTTTGGAAACCCTCCATCTCTAAGCAGTGATACAGGCTGGCAACTAAGTCTTTGGTGTATAAGCCCTCAGCGGACACTAAGATCTAAATCGTAACCATATGTTTGTGTATGACAGAGTATTCCTGAAAAATACTAGAACAAAGCCTTAGATACATATATATATTTGTTCTCAGAATAAGTTAGTTTGCATTGGAAATCTTTCTAAAGGCTAACTATTTAACAATAAGGAATTAAGTACCAAAGTGTTCCAACATTCTAAGGAGTAAAATAGAAAGAACCACATAGCCAAGTAAATGGTCTCTAAGTATGCTCAAAAGAATAATGCTTCCTGCTTTAGGCAGGTTCTTGGCAAGGAAGGTCGTCTTAAAATGTAACCAGATTACTGTAAATTGTTTTACACATAGCATGGAACAGAATATGGTAAGGGCACACTAGCCTCTGAAAAGATTGATGAAGAGAGACACCACTCTAACAGTATAGCCAAGAGCACACACAAACAGGAGAAGCCTATAAGCTTCTTGCAGTGCCACAGAGACAAAGTTGTGATGGAAACATGCTGCAATGCTCCAAAGAAAGGCTCAGCTTGTGGTGACAGGTTTCTCGTAGAGCAATTTTGTAGATATAAGAAAAGACTTCAACATGACAGTCTAAACACAGAGCTGTCTGATAAATTGTATTTATACTACTAAAATAATGTCCTTCTATCACTTTTGGAAATTATTGTTCCTGGCAAATCCAATATGGAGATATAGTTCCTAATAGCATGCCCGATAAGGCGGTGATAACATGATATACTTTGTTCCTGGGGTTTATGTTTTAAAAGAATAGTGTTTTAAAACTCTTTTGACCTAGGGACCAATTTGTGTCCCTTTGTAAAAAATACGACATGGCATGCCACACAAGGAAGGAAAAAGTCTGTCCCTTATGGTAGAAAATTGGATGATATCCCTCACACTAGAGAAAGTCACACTTGCTCACAGTTCATATGTGAAAGGGGAAGCTGAGCTTTCAGAGTTATTTAAAACTATATTTCATTCTTTCTCTCAACTATTTATCTAATAAATTAAATGCTTGGGTATATAAAAACTAAGTTACTAGTAGCAGATTATTAAAGTTGTTAATAACACACTATTGGTCAAATAGTGAGCACAGAGTACTTTAATTGTTCTTAACTTCAACACTTAAGGTATATTGTTAGTACGTTTTATATTTCATTTACTCTATTTATCTGTATTGTTTTGCCAGCATATATGTCTGTGCAGCTTGTGAGTCTGGCATCTA
The DNA here is from genome assembly GCF_000317375.1 of Microtus ochrogaster. NCBI lineage: Eukaryota > Metazoa > Chordata > Mammalia > Rodentia > Cricetidae > Microtus > Microtus ochrogaster. The sequence goes on from NC_022031.1 coordinate 35,792,158, forward strand.
TGCATGGCACAAGAGAGAATTGGTTAACTTGAAATTAGAGACACATAGGGTTCTAAGTCCCAAACTGAACATAATCAAATATTCATCAACAGCAGAATTGAAGGGTATATATATATATATATACATACATATATATATACATATATATATGTATGTATATATATATAATGTTAACAGGCTAGAAATCTAGTTACCCATTATTTATAAAATCAACTATATTGAAACAACATAGACTATTGTCAAAAACATCATATTACTACATATGGAAAAGATTCAGATCTGTGATGCAGGCATTCATCATTCATGAGACATGTTTCCCTTTATGTGAAGTACTAGTCTAGGAAACAGTAACAAATGTGTTAGAATGAAAAAGAGTGACAGCTGGAGAAGCTGTTGGACTGAGGGAAAAGTGTTGTTGGAATAAGCCATAGGTTGAGATTGACAATTGCCTTGCTATGAACTTAAGAAGCATGCATTTTGATGACCAATTTTTTGAGTTCTTTGTATATTTTGGAGATCAGCACTCTGACATGGGGTTGATAAAGATCTTTTCCCATTCTGTAGGCTGTCGTTTTGTCTTGTTGACCTTGTCCTTTGCTTTACAGAAACTTTTCAGTTTCAGGAGGTCCCGTTTATTGTTTCTCTCAGTGTCTGTGCTACTAGGGTAATATTTAGGAAGTGGTCTCCTGTGCCAATAAAAAAATGGAGTACAGACCTAAGCAGAGAACTCAACAGAGTAATCTAAAATGACTGAAAGACACTTATGGAAATATTCAAAATCCTTAGTCATCAGAGAAATGCAAATCAAAACAACTCTGAGATTCCTTCCATCTTACAACTGCAAGAATGGCCAAGAACAAAAACACTGATAGCAACTTATGCTGGAGAGGTTGTGGAGAAAAGGGAACACTTCTGCATTGCTGGTGGGAATGCAAGCTGGTACAGCCCCTTTGGATATCAGAGTGGTGATTTCTAAGAAAATTGGGAAACAACCTTCCTCAAGATCCAGTAATGCCACTTTTGGTATTACTCAATCGTGCCACAAGGACATGTGCTCAACTATGTTCATAGCAGCATTGTTTGTTATATCCAGAACCTGGAAACAACCTAAATGCCCCTCAACTGAATAATAGATAAGGAAAATGAGGTAAATTTACAAAGTGGAGTACTACACAGCAGAAAAAATAATGACAGCTTGAATTTTGCAGGAAAACGGATGGAGTTAGAAAACATTATTTTGAGTGAGGTAATCCAGGCACAGAAAGACAATTATTACAAGTACTCACTCATAGGTGGTTTTTAAACATAAAGCAAAGAAAACCAGCCTACAAACAACAATCCCAGAGAATATAGACAACAGTGTGGACACTAAGAGAGACTTACATAGATCTAATCCACATGGGAAATAGAAAAAGACAAGATCTCCTGAGTAAATTGGGAGGAAGGGGACTTTAGGGGAAGGTTGAAGCGGGGAGGGGAGAGGCAGGGAAGGGAGCAGAGAAAAATGTAGAGCTCAATAAAAGTCAATAAAAAAGTAGAAAGAAGTATGCATTTTATTGTATATTGTTGCTCATGGGTGAGAAGACAGCTTCACCAAAGATATGTAAGCATGAGCCATGAACCATGCAGTTTTATCATAGAATATAATTTTAAATAAAAATAAAGTTTCTTCTCAAAATAAAATACTCACAATTGCTAAAGCAGTAACAGAGCACAGGACAGTGATGGATCGAGTCAGACTATCCCAGATGTAGATAAAGCTACCAAGAAAAGACTGAAAAAAAGACCTCACTGAGTGAAGAGGCAGAACTAGCACATACTCTGTGCAGGAGGATGAGCCAGGCCACCACAATGGCTCTACACAAAATGAACTCTAAACTGTCACAGGTTCTGCACAAAGGACCTTGAAAATACTATTCAGGTGGTGGAGTGGGAAACAGTGTCTCAACAGGAAATTGCACACGATAAGATCCTGTGGACTTTAAAACAGAGGATGAGTTGAATAGGGATGTGCAGAAAAATGAGTGAACAGCATTGTCCACAGAAATGACAAGATTCACCTTTGGATACAAGGACAAATGTTAGTTATTTACAAGTGTTTATATTCATGTGAATAAACCATAATGTATGAATCATAAATTTTACATTTATTTTTACATTCTTTCTAGTAGGTCCATTCTCTTTAAATTAATGATTTTATATTTTATATAATAAAAGAATCTCTGCTGTAATTGTTGCAGATTTACCTGAACTGAGATTTCACTGCTAATTCTGTCAATGTTCTAAAACAACCTTTTAAATTGTAAAGCATAGTGTTTAGTTTAATGATTTGTGACCCCACCTGAAGCTGGAGGGAAGACTTATAGGAAGAACAGACTTTTAATCTTTTAATCTAGAAAAACTTAACTCTTTGTCAAATTTAATATGATAGATATTTTTAACAAAACCAGATCCAAATTTGAATATGTTCTGGTGTACTATAGGTAAAATAAAAGAGATGGAGAAATAAAGAAAATTTTATCTTTCTTTCTTTTCTTTTTTTTTTTTTTTTTGAGACAGGGTTATTTTGTGTATCTTTGACTGTCTTAGAACTCACTCTGTAGACCAGGTTGGCCTCAAACTCACAGAGATCCACCTGACTTTGCCTCCCAAGTGTTGGGATTAAAGGCACACACCACTGCCTGACTCCTTTCTTAGTTTTAATATTGTTCATACAACATAAGATGAAAATTGGCTACTGCCTTATATAACAGATAAACAAACAGGAAGCAGAAATAATACTCTCTGATCCATTTTTGGCAGTTTATGGAGAAGGCTGAGATGGAAATGATATGGATTGACTGCCAAAATGAAGTATTAGTATTACTTCATGTTTGTTTATTTGTTGTTTTTGGTGTTAGATCACAATACGTTTGGAAACCTTTTGAATTGATTATTCAGCTTTGTGTGAAAATCACTACCACTATGGTGGAGGAAAAGATGAGGTATTTAAAAGATATATGAGTGAACTTATTTTTCCATACCAAATGACTGAATGTACTTTAGGGAAAAATATGGTCCTCTGTATTCTCAATTATTACCTAGAAATCTTTTTAGATGTGTATTTATGTGTTTTGAGGTCTTTTCTTGAGCTTTGACTATGTTGCAATACTCCGGGTCTGCTGGGGTAGGGTTGCTGGGCTCTAGGGGAGACAAGCTCTCCTGACTATTACTGATTGTGATTTTGTGCTAGCATCTAGGCATCAGGGGTTGGGAAGATTATAGTTCTTGGTACTGATATTTGGTTTTGTCTTTGTTGGGTGGGTGTTTTCTTCCTTGGTTTTTGTTTCCTCTCTGGATATTGGGAGAATATTCTGGCTATGTGTTGCCTGATAGGGAATTTTTGGTGAACCTGACAGGTGTGATGTGGCAGGTGGGGAATGGACTCCAGGTAAAAAGTGTTTTAAAGTATTGGGAACCATCATGTAGGAATATCAACAGGCTAAGGGTATGGAGGTTTTCATAGTAGGGAGGAAAACAAAGCGTTCCACCAGGGTCAACTTATTTAGTGTCCTTGGAATGTGGGCAGAGAGTGAAGAGAGGTCACCCCAGAAGGTCTCCTAAAGTGGCTCCTAGAGTTGAGGGCTGTAAGGCAACAAGCTGGGGGAGGAAGGTTAGGAAAGGAGATGCTGAGAACACAAAGAATCTTGCACTCATAGATAGCACTTGGGAAAGGTTATCTTTTCAAAGAAAAACGATGTATATCATGTTTCCTGTCCAAAAGGTTGGGAATGAGACTAGGAAATTGAGTCTGGTGTAACAGAGGGAGAGATGAAGATTGTCAGTCAGCCTACCTGTTTCACTCTCAAAAGTGGCCCTGGGTAGGGTTTGGTTAGCAAGGAGCACTTGTTAGAATTGGGATCTAGGATAAAAAATTAGTGAATGGAATGGGTTGTGGGAGGATGAACTGCAGAATCCACTAGAGATGCGGTTGATGAAGATTGCCACAGGTGTTCTGCTTCAGAGCTGTTGATGAGAAAGGGGGATTGGAATTGGAGAAATGGAAGGAGATATGAAAATCTACTTGCTGAAGTTATATCAGGACCAGAGAAAAAGTTTAAACAGACCTATAACACATAGTGAAATAGAAGTCACTAAAAGTTGCCAATGAAAACTAGCCCAGGCCTGATGTGAGAAGTTTTTCTGTGATGCTTTTATTGGTTACTAAAGAAACTGCTTTTGGCTAATGGCTTTTATACACTGCCTTTCCTCTTATTTTTGGAAGAAATTAAGGAAAAGGGAACTTTCTCAAGGTATAAATACTTAAGAATATCTGAAGTAATGTAAAAATTCATCAAGCACAGTTTGAAAAACAGAAGCATTTTTAAAAGTTTGAGGGCTAGAGATTCTCTGTCAGTTTCAGTCTCCATGATACCTCTTGAAACTCAAATTTCTATACCTTCCCTCTTCTAGCCTCTGGTGAATGCTGACATATTGTATGTTCTGACTTCCAAACAATAAATTTGTGAACATATTCTCTGTGAGGTGGAAATGCTCCCCCATACCACTGGTACTCCATAAACATTAGGATATTATATATATTATATGTATATAATATATATATTCCACTAGTGTCTACTTATGCGTACCTGTTGGAAAATGCCTTTATCTTGTTTATTGCCTGATGATATCTTTGTGGATCTGACCTATCAGCAGAGGGTAAAGGCATCTATTGCTGAAGTATAATCTAATGTTAAAGAAAAATTGTAGAAATTCTTTGGCTGTTTAAATACGCAGCTGTACAAAAACAAGCCTTGCCTCAGTATATTAGCAAGAACATATGATATGGCTAACTATAAAATAATATAAAATATACATGCATACATGTATAGGGTTGCCATTATTTAGAGTACTATCATATCATATAAATGCTTAAAGAATAAGATGGTTTATATTATGTAATCTAGGGAGGTATTTCATTTTGTGGATAATAGCTCATGGCCATTAAGCAAAACAGGAATATTGTGGTTTTGTTGTCAAGAAGGAAACATAAAACGAAACAAGCTCCTGAACACTGGTTGTCAAGTACCAAGGAGATGGATTTTTTTCAAACATTTACACAAAAATGTGGAGCATTCACACATTTAGCTCTTTGAATTTAGTGTCACTAGCGAACAAAACCAAAAAAAAAATGGTGACGTGTTCAAAGTAGGACACATATGTGAAGCAGAATGGGGTGGAAACTACCTAGCTTGGCAGATGGTTCAAAGTGAAGCTGCAAAGTGATATGGTGTCACATTGGAGTTTTTAAAAAGAAAAATAAGTGATAAAAACTGACATCTAATTCATTATTAACTGCCTTAAAATATTCTTTTACACAAGATACAGCAAGAGGCAAATTCTCTCATACAAAAGTATATGCTAAGTCACTTTCCTAGTCACCTATAAGGAGCTTGTTTTTTTTTCCTAAGGTGATGGTTATAAATCTAAAATATTAGATGTTAATAATCCTACATAATCATTTGTAAAATCTTTCACAAAACATTTCCTCATAAGATATTTGAAGGGATGTTCAAGAAGCTATAATAATTAATTGAAGCGGAATGGCTCTTAATCCACATTTTCCTTTACTGTGAGAAAACATTGAACAGAGAAACAGAAGAGGAACATGTTTCCTTCTTTTCCTATGGCAATCTCCAAACAATTAATTGGAATCCTCGTAATATCAGTGCTTCCTGCGTGTAATTTCTAACACTGATAATTCTTTGGCTGTTTAAATACGCAGCTGTACAAAAACAAGCCTTGCCTCAGTATATTAGCAAGAACATATGATATGGCTAACTATAAAATAATATAAAATATACATGCATAGATGTATAGGGTTGCCATTAATTACAGTACTATCATATCATATAAATGCTTAAAGAATAAGATGGTTTATATTATACAATCTAGGGAGGCATATAGGACAGGGAAGGTAGAAGTAAAAATTGTCTAGGGAAAAGTGATCAGGGGAGAGGCAGGCATTAGAAGCAGAACGGCAGAGTACAGGAAAGAAGCTCAGTATCTTCATATACTTGTATGAAACCGTTCCTATGTCATATGCTACCATGTACACTGAATATCTGCAGTGAAAAATAACTGAATAAAAGACCAACTTATCATAAGTAAATTTTTAAAAAATAGCATGAAGCATATAAAACACAGAGCATATCTAGATCCTCACCTAGAACACATGTATCTGCATAGACATCTATAAGCACAGGTAAAGTGGAACATGTTGTAAGAACAAGAAAAGGCACTGACAGGTGATGAGGAAGAGGATAGTGTAGACCGTGAGCCTCGTGTCATGAAAAACCGTATAAAGCTAATAGTTGTTCTAGTTCTCTAAGTTTTATAAGTCAGTAGCAGATAACTTTTAATTGGGGGAGGGACTGGGATGGAAAAGAGCACAAACATGTAGCGTAGCTGATACTGAATAAAGCAGATTCCAAAGTGAACCTCTCCAGCCTCAGAACGGCTATTCTAACAGTGTAGAAGTTCACTGCGACATATAGCCTTTGGATCTGGAAAGTGCTTCTTAGAGTGGCTATGTTTCTCCTTCTTTTCTTTTATGTGACATGAATTTTGATAATGAATTTAATGTTTAAATTATATGAAAGAATTAATAGAATATATGTTCTTGAAGTCAATTTTAAAGACCCTGCATTTCTTGAGTAAGCATGAAAGACATAAAGAGATTTCGGATGAAAAGTGAGTACAGGACAAAACCCACGGAGAAGAATGACTAATCACCAGGCACGATACTAACCCGTGACAAGGCGCCTGGTGATAGCTTGCACTTCATCACAGTGCTCAAACCGTGGTCACTGTGCATATCATGATATGTATGAAGTACTTGCCTTTTCTTTCTTTTTTAATTGTAATATTTTCCCATAATATCTATCTTGATTGTTTTTACCTTTTCCTAATTTTTCCCAGATCCTTCCTACATAACTAACTTGGTATTCTCTTTATTTCTTTCTTTAAAACAAACAAACAAACCAAAAACAAAGAAGCTTAAAACAAGAAATAGACCACAAATGGGAAATCAAAATAAACAAGTAAAAAAAAAACAATAAGGGGGCTGGGGCGGGGGGAAGCAAAGCAAAGTGAAACAGAAAGTCTACAAAAATAGACTGACTCATCTGACTACACCTAGGCATGTGTAGGCTGGCCAAGAAGTCGGGTTAGTAGAATAAACAAGACTTCTTTGAATAAAACCGTTTTTTTCTTTGCCGGAGTGTATCAGTTGGAGATAGTGTCTAGGTTAGGAGTAGGAGAGCCAATTCCCATTTTCCCCTGTCACTGACAAGACCTTGTGTGGCTGGAACCTTTGAAGGCCTTGTGCATGCTCCCACAGTTTGAGTGCCTACGTAAAACAATTATTTGAAGATTTTTGTTTGCAAGCTCTTTAGGTTATACTTATTTGGATTTAATACAGAAGACTAAAGAGAGCGATTTCCGCAGGCAAAGCCCTCTGTGCTGTGCTTGCCTTCTGCTAGCAACATGTTAACATTTTATCCCGACTTCTTTGCCAGAGCCATTTTTATATTAATAAAAATGCATTTATTAAATTAGAGTTCTTTCAAATTTTTCTTCAAGGAGGTCTATTTTACTGACAGTGAAATGCCACAGGCTGTGCTATGTACTTTTGCTTGATTCTTTTGACGATGCTGTTAGTTGTTTTCTGGTTTTTGGTTTTTATTTGTGTGTATGTGTGTGCCTGTGGTGTCTTTGCATTAATAATGGTAAATGTGTAAATTTTGTGTTTTCCCAGAAGATATCACAAAGTATCATATTCCCCCATACTTCCCCCATACTAGTACACCCAGGACTAGTGCCAAAAAAGAGTGCTGTGATTCTAAAAGACACCAATGAGGTGTGTGAGGTGTGTGTGGTGTTGAAATGTCTTCTAACATATCTATAATCCTAACAACAACCTCCCAAAGTCAATGCTATGTTAAAGAGGTCAAACTCAGACTTTAATCTACACCTTCAGGACATATGAGATACTGTGCCTTTATGGAAATCAAGAGAAGGGTTTCTATGAAGTTGGAGAGATGGCTCACCCATTGACAGCAGTGGCTGCTTTCCCAGAAGACTGAAGTTCAATTGCCAGTACCCACAGAGGTTCACAACCATCGATACCAGAACTCCACTTCCAGGGGATCTAACCCCTTCTTCTGGCCTCCATTGTTACCAGGAAACCAGCACGTGGTACACAGACATATATGCCAAGAAAGTAGTCACATCACACAGTCACAACATCAAATGAAATCAAAATTTTAAAAAGAAAATTCTTTCTTATTTTCAGGTAGAAAGATGTGAATTCCTTTATGAGAAGATCACTAGCTGATCTTCCAGAACAAGAGGACTTTGACAATGAATGACCCGTGTAATCATGCATGGCAGATCAATCCAATATGACACAGCCAGACAATAGGTACTAAGCTGTAAATTCCCTTACACCAGGATACAAATGAACTCACTAGGGTAAAAATTTCTCCATCTCTGACTTCTCTTATTCCATATGAAATGGGACATGTTGGTGTTGAGTCATCGGTGAGGCAATATTACATTTGTCCTTCTGCGGAGCTCTCCCAAGTCTTCTCCTGCCTGACTCAATGACAGCTTTCTCCCCTCCCACACCTGAGAAACACTACACTTCCTACTTCAAAGGGAAAAACTAGCAGCTGCATATCAAATGCCTCTAAATAATAACCAAGTCCGCTAGCTTCTGATTGAACATGGATGTTATTTATTTCATGTGCTGAAGAATATCCAAAAAGCTAGGGAATCTTAATTTAGAATTCCCCAATTTAATCAAGTCCTATATTAGACATACAATTGAATTAAAACATATGCAACTGAAATTGTTGCCATCTCTAAGGCAGCTCAAACCCAGGCTCCCATTGAGAACTCCTACATGGGCTGAATTGTGGAGCAAGAATCCAGATGGTTAAGCACATGACCGTGACAATGGTCATGAGGAAGGCCTATGTCAGAAATGCCCTCGCTGCTCCAAAGCTTATTTGTATTAGAATAAGCAGCTACTCCAAGGTCTTAGGGTTCCAATCAAGTTAGATTCTAATAGAGTTCTAGGGAATTGAGAGACTCCAGCTATGTCTCTTTTGTTTTTCACATATATGTGTGTGTGTGTATATGTATGTATGTATATATATATATATATAGCCATAAGTTATGTGCTAATATGAGGATAATATTAATAAGTGGACAAACTTATGTCCCAAGCTTCAACCTTGACAACATTCACATGTGACTCAGCTATGTCTTTGATCTAGACTATCATATTCTAGTGGAGTTTGTCAAATTTAACAATCAGAATTTTGTATGATAAAATGTGGACTAGCATTAGCCTGTGGTATACAGATTCCACTGAAGTCTCCTGGGCTTGACTACTGCTTCATTTGAATTTGACGAATTTCAAAGATGACCAAAGATAGCTCTGCTCTCCACCCAGTATAGTTAGACTCTGAAATGTCCAACACAGAATCATGTTTTGAATGCTTATTTCCCAGCTTAGGGCACTGTTTTAGGAAATTGTAAAATTTTTAGTGACAGTAGACATCCAAAAGGAATAAGTCAGTAGGGGAGAGTCATTGAAGGACATATGTGGCCCCTGATTCCTGTCCTGTGTCTATGTCCTGGAATGTAATGATATGAACTATGTTAATCCTGTCACCTTGAGCTAACCTATTCCACCATGCCTGCTCACTGAAATCATGAGCCAATACAATTTTTTATTCTCTTAAGTTTTTTCTGTCAATATTGTAGGAACTAAAAATTAATCAGGAAAATTTATACCAAAGAATTAGACTAATAACAGGATTCACACTACCCTGATACCTATAGGACTTTAGGATATTTTGGTTGAAAAACTTGGAAGAGTCAGGAAATAAGAATTAGAGAAGTCCTATAATGTTATCAAAAACTTAATGAGAAATTTCTTGTGGGATGCTGAGAAAAATGCTGAGTTTGAAGGGATGAAGGGTAGGGCTAGAGAAATGGTTCAGTGATTAAGAGCACTTCTTGAACTGGCAAAGGACAAGGCTCTGGTTCCTAACATTCACATGACAGCTCACAACTACTTTAACGTTAGTTTCTAGAAATCTGATATCATCTTTTAAACTTTGTGGACTCCAGGCACACACACCAAGAACATACATGCACACAGGCAAAATGTTTCCACTAAAAAAATAAATATGAAAAAATGTGAAATAGAAAACACAGGTTATATTGTAAATTCAAATAGAGACCATTTTAATATTCTGAGACCATTTTTATTCTGATATTCTGAGACCATTTTATATTCTGATATTCTGAGATCATTTTTATATTCTGATAAGGATTTTGGAATAGAGACCATTTTGGAATAGAGACTATTTTATATTCTGATAAAGATTTTCACTACACTTTGCCCATACCCTGAAAAAAAAATGAGTGAAGATAAACTTAAAAATAATTGATTGATTAACTTGGTGGAAAAAAATTCAAGATATCATAGTTTTCTGTTAGGGGCATAATTAACATTAGCTGTTTTACTCATGCTTATGGTGATAATTTTAAGTAAACAAGACAGAAAGATGTCAAAAACAGTTTTCCACAAATGGAAGGGATTTAAAGAAACAATCAAGCAGAAGCTACTGAAATTAAAAGAAGCTCCAGGATACCTTTCTCTGGAACAACAGAAGAGGTATCCTGAGGACATTTTAGAAATTGTCCAGACACCACCCGTCAATGCATCTTGGTAATAAAACTGAGTACTTGTCCAGACACCACCCGTCAATGCATCTTGGGAATAAAACTGAGTACTCGCCGGGTGATGGTGGCACTCGCCTTTAATCCCAGCACGCGGGAGGCAGAGGCAGGTGGATCTCTGTGAGTTCGAGACCAGCGTGGTCTACAAGAGCTAGTTCCAGGACAGGCTCCAAAACCACAGAGAAAAAAAAACCTAAGTACTCATGTGAAAGACGTTCCTTTGAAGGGTGAGTGCCTGAACCACCCATGTACAGAGAACCCCTGAAGATAAGAGCTCTTTTCTGGGCTTATCTACCCAAGAACTCAGAAGCTGGGACAACCGTGGTCAAAAGTGGCATAGCTAACTGTTCACGCCAACAGCAAAACTTAGTATTATTTATGTGAGTCTGATAGTAGACAGACAAAATGGAAGATTTACAGGGTTGTGAATGTGACTGCCAAGATTTGGAGCAAAGCTTGTGACGCCGAGTATTGTATAATAGTTGGATTCCCAGCAAGGAGTCCTTGAGAGGAGTTTGTGGTAATCTAGGAGGATTTTCTTAGGTTGCAATGGAGACCTCAGAATGTTAGTGAAATGCTGAGAAAATGGGACATTTGTCAAAGAAAGCCATAAGTATCAAGTGGAATCAAGCAGAGAGAGAGAGGTAGGGTAAATTCTAAAAGCAGCAGGGCCATACAAGAGGGAAGACACACACCCGAGGGAGCTCATATTATGTGACCACATGACCACATGCCCTGTATCCTAGCATGAACACGAAGGGCTTTTTTCATTCCTTTCTGGATTCAGTCTTTCTTTGTCCTCATACCTGCTGCATATGCCCTCACTTCTCCCCGTTAAAACCACAATGTATATTGTGTTCCTTTAGATATCAGGATAATATGGATTCTTGTAGTCTCAGGAGTTCACAGTAAAGAGATGACTTTTTTTCAGAAGAGATCGTGAACTTGGGATGTTTGAACAGTGTCAGAAGAGTTAAAACTAGGGAATTCTTGAAGATGGGTTTAATGCATTTTGTGCCAGGAGATATCCATTGGCCATTGAGGGTAAGGGGTTTATCGTTGTGGTTTGAATATAAAATATTTCCAACAGTCTTATTTTTTAATACTTGTTCCTCAAAAGGTGGCACTTTTGTCAAGTCTGTCAAACTTGTAGGAGGTAGGGCATAGATGGTAGAAATTGATCTTTCAGTGGGTGAACCTTTAGCAATTAGTTGTATTGGGCCTTAGTTCCTGCTGCCATGATCTTCCTGGTCTTCCATGATGTGGACATTACTGTTGTCATGAACTGAAGCTGCTTGGCTATGACTTCCCTACCATAACACACTGAAGTCCTGTTAAACCATGAAGCAGTAGAATCTTTCTTTATCTCATTCAGTTGCTTCTTCCAGTTATCATTGCAACAGTGCTGTAAGAGAAATATACATCTGGGTCACCGTGTGAAGGACAGACAGAGTTTTTATGAACAGAGTTTTAAGTAATTTAATTCCCACCAAAAAAAAAAATCCACTCTGCAGAGCATGGCCTAAGACTGGCACAGAATCTCACTGTATCAATTGGATGTGATATCAACTCAAAGTCTTACTGTGAAAAAAATAATTAAAGTACATGAAGACTCTCTGACCCATCAGTGGACATGCAAGAGATGAAGGACAGTCAGGGACAGGAACCCACAGGGTAAAAAGGATGCCTGTTCCTTACCTTGACTTTCCCCATTGCTTTTTCCTTAGGTTGATCCAAAGAACAGGAATTTATACATAAAACCACATATACAACTTAAGGTCAAAATTTCCTCAGTGCACCATTAATTATCCAGAGTTTAAATCCCTCCAATTTCTAACATAATTGATAGCTAAAAAGGTCAGAAGCATCGAGAGAATCAATATGTTCAAAATTGGATTTTTCATGGGTGTAGGCCAAGTTTCCAGGACTGAGCTCAAAGAAGGGACCCTTGGAAAGCTGTGGATGTCACTTCTGGGGTGCAGTGAAGCATGCTTACTGATTGCACAGAAGCGGGGCTCAGAGCTGAACTGTGGAAGAACATAGGAGAGACACTTTGGAATTTGCTCAGCCTTCTGCTTTTTCTGTTTTGTAAGCACTCCACTAATGTTGAGTAGATGCTGATGCTGCACCAGACTCATTGCCTTTTCTTTCATGTGTATGTGTTCCTGTAAGTCGGGATGTGTAACACGTGTGTGCCTGTGCCTGCAGAGAACAGGAAAGAGATGGATGTGAGTGATGAGATCCCAACCCGCATCCTGTGTAAGAACACCAAGTGCTCTCAGCAACTGAGCCATCGCTCCAGCCTTGATGTTACTTTAGAAGTGAATTGCTTATTTCCCTATATAGTTATTGGTACTTTTTATCATGAAGCTTTGTTCTTTCACCGGATAACATGTTAGGCCAGTTGTTAACCTTTTGAATTACTTACAATTTATTTTTCCAATAGATTATCATTATTTTCTGCACAGTATTCTAGTTAGCCAGTGTTTCATATCCCTGAATACACACACACACACACACACACACACACACACATACACACACACAATATCAAAAAGAAGCAAGAATATTATTTTCCTCTAGATCTGAAAGAAAAATTCACTCATCTAGGAACTATGTCTAAAGCAAATTGCATATAAACAGACGTTGTTAGAGGACAAGGAAAAAAATCATCCCCACTTTGCATCCCGGTTATATAATAAAAGGACTCTGAGGACTGGAGCCCATATAAAGACATTAGATAAACAATATTTAAGTAAAAGGAAACTGAATTTTGTCAAGTAGTATTCGAAACAATTACACAACACATATGGCTTCATTTCACTCATTTTGTTTCTAGCAGCTGTCACTGAATCCTAAGTGAGTTCACTCCAGGCAAATGTGCTTTAATACCCAAATCAGCCTCAATATAGCTCTCTTTCTCTGTGGGAGCATGGAAAACTTAGTTGTTGAGTTAGAGAGCTCGTGTCAATCAGCCTTCCTCTGCTTTTGACAGGATTCCACTCTTACGCGGTGCGGTGGAAAGGAGAAGAAAGCTCTCAAATGGTCCTACCAGGCTTTTGCTGTTAACCGGAGATTAGACATCAAGAAAACTTGAGGTTTCACTCACAATTTCTTAAATCAAATACAGAGATTTCAAGATTATTTTGGGCTCTTTTGAATGTTTTGATGGGTAAAAAAGAAATATTTTTTATGACATCAATTTCAACCAATAAAATGATTATTTTATTGGCATAGAGTGACTATAGTTATCCTGACAGTTTATATAGAGGTATAAAATTATGTAATTATAAATATATATATATATACATATAAGTATATAATTATGGTTATAGGAACTTGAGTCAGACTTCCTGCTTCCTGGTGTCTGTACTCCTTGGGCTGAGTAACACGGGAAAGTAGTGATTCATCTAATGGTGATGATTTGGAGAGAAGCTTATGATTGAGGAGAGGCTTTCATTTGTCTTATGTGTTCTCAGAAAAATTATCCTAAAATGCTAGACTAATCATTCTTTCCTTCATTTCACATATACTATAGAGATTCTACTTTGCGCCCAAGTGCCAAGTATTGAGGATGACACAGAAGGCTTGAGTTCATATAAAGATACTATTCTCAAAGACAAACATCACTAGGAAATTCCATTTTACAGGAAGCTTTTTACTCCATTTAAAGGAATAAGGATGATTTCGGTGTCTGGATGTAGCCGACAATGTCACCGTGTTTCAAGAACCACCCATCCAGCACAGACAGGTAAAGAACATATTCCTGGGAATAGTTTGTTGGGATGAATTGAAACAGTGGGGGCACCTGGGCATATGAAAATCCTACCAGGAAAACCAGGCCCACAAATTTATGAGGCACACCAGCTGGAAGAAAAGGTGTTACTCTCTGTGTGTCTTGATTCCACAATGCGACATTCCCCATCACTGCAACAGGGTGGGCCTGCTGTTTGTGTCAAGGGGCAGCAAGCAGGATACTGTGTCTGGTATGTCAACTCAGCTAGCTCTCCTCCTGTTGCTATGCCCTACTCCACTACTGTTCAGGACGGACCTGAACCTGCCAGATCTCTCTTCTAACCCAGTCTGAACCTTCTCCCCAGAGCTGAGGTAGGCAGCTTTGTTCTCAACTCTTGACTCTAGTAGCTCCAAAAGCAGATATGCCCAGCACAGGTCTGATTTTGATCTAATAGAATCTCTCTTAGCCAACTTTGGAAGCTTTCTGAACTCTTCTCAAGGCAGATGACTGGCCTGAAACTCCAGCTGTTCTAAAAATAAGCATCCAATTTTTTAAGAAACTATGGCCCCCAGATAGAACATCCACTCCCACAAATATATCAATGTCATCCAAAAACATGACACAAAATTATTCTATACAAAGAATAAGATTATTTAACCAAAGTTAAACTCTTCAAAATAAAAACCTCCATTAAGATTATCTGTTATGACAGAAAAACTTGTATTTTCTGGAAAATAAGCGCAATGTGAACAGGAACAGCAGCAGAATCCACAGCTCAACTTGAAACCATACAAATTCACCACACCACTTCTGTGACTTACTGAAAACAGGAGACCTCACAGGAATCTGGATTTAGAAAGATTGTCTATGAAGTCTGGCAAGAAGTGCTTTTCTACTGATAATCAAGTTTGAGGTAAAAGTACTGCTGGGTAGCTCATCTCAAGATTAAACGGATCAGGGTCAGATAAAAACTTCAAAATGTGTTTCTTTCTTTTCCATCTGATCTTCTCTCTGAAAATATTTGAACTTAAAAAACAAACACACTGCAAATGTGCTCTTTTCTAGGAGCAGACAGACAAATGGTAATCAGGGGGCTGGTAACAACTGTTTGTTTATACACATGCACACCAGGGAATATAACAAGGCCTCCATTTTTACAGAGCATCGAATGTATGCGTATGCTCAGGGCTGTGACTGTTCCATTCCTCCTAGTACAATCAGGCTGATGATTGTTTTTTTATATTATACCGCAAAAATATTAGGAAGTTATTACTGCACTTCTGAGAACAGGGGGAGGTAGTAGATAATGTTGTCACAAATAAATCAAATTATAACTCCTTGAATAACAGTGATCATGTTGGAACTTATATATAGAACACAAATTAAATTAACACCCCAAGATGATAAAATAATTTAAGAAATAGTTAATCATTTATCAACATTTAGAAAGAAACACCAAGAATTCTAACATTGTAGCAATAGTTTTGCTCTGCTTTACAGAACACACACACTATAACACATTCTTTAAGGAGACACATTTGGGTGCTTAACAAAACATGAGGTGATGACCTTTGGTTAGACATCAGTCCTAAAACAGTATCTTCTGAATGTAAATGGAAAATATGCTAATGAATTTAAGACTGCAAGCTACAATTCCTTAAAATTTTATTTGTTAGGCTCACCCTGAAGCTCTCTGAGCAGTGAGCCTGGAGTAAACATTGCAGGAACAGAAAGGACTGGAGAGACCTTGCCCCATGGTAAAAGGGGAAAAGCTATTCCTTAAGTGTCTTTCAGTCATTTGAGATTCTTCTGTTTGGAATTCTCTGTTCAGATCTGTACCCCATTTTTAATGAATTCTTTGGTATTTTATTATCTAGTTTCTTGATTTCTTTATATATTTTGGAGATCAGTCCTCTGTCCGAAGTGGGGTTGATGAAGGTCTTTTCCCATTCTATAGGCTGCAGTTTTGTCTTATTGACTGTGTCCTTTGCCTTGCAAAAGCTTCTCAGTTTCAGGAGATCCCATTTATTAATTGTTTTTCTCTCAGTCTGTGCCACTGGTGTTATATTTAGGAAGTGGTCTCCTGTGCCTGTACATTAAAGGCTGCTTCCCACTTTTTCTTCTATGAAGTTCAGTGTTGCTGGATTTATGCTGAGGTCTGTGATCTATTTGGACTTGAGTTTTGTGTATGGGGTATATATGGATCTATTTAAACTCTTCTACATGTTTATATCCAGTTATGCCAATACTGTTTGTCAAAGATGCTTTCTTTTTTCATTGTATAATTTTAGCTTCTTTGTGATAAATCAGGTGTTCATAAATGTGTGGATTAACATCATGGTCTTTTATTTGATTCCATTGGTCCACCTGTCTGTTTTTGTAGTAGTACCAAGATGTTTTCATTACAATAGCTCTATAGTGGAGCTTGAAGTCAGGGATGGTGATACCTTTGGAAGTTCCTTTCTTTGAGTACTATATTGAATAAATATGGAGAGAGTCAACAGCCTTGTCTTATTTCTGATTTTAGTGGAATTGCTTTCAGTTTGTCTCCATTTAATTTGATGTTGGCTGTCAACTTGCTGTATATTGTTTTATTTTGGAGCAGTGAGACCCCAGATCCTGAAATTCTTGTAAACAACTTGTTTTCCCGTGATCTGAGTGCCTACAGCTGCTCTGAGCACAAGACCTTCAGGAGTTCCTGATGGCAGGAGAGTGGTTTCTAGTGGGTTTGGCTGGCGCGTGGCTATCTCTATATAATCTGCCCCTGAACATAATAAAGGGGGCATTCTTGAGGAATTCAAGGATGACCCATGTCACTGTCTCTCTGTCTGTGTGTGTCTGTGTATTTTAGCCTCCAGCCCCCTTACCCAAAGCTCGTACACACGGGGGCGCGGTGTGCAGCAGTTTTTAGAATGTTTAAATATGTTCCCTATATCCCTGATCTCTCTAAGACCTTTTATCATGAAAGGATGTTGTATTTTGTCAAAGGCTTTTTTCAGCATATAATGAAATGTTCATATGGTATTTTTCTTTCAGTTTATTTATATGGTGGATTACATTGGCAGAATTTGTATGTTGAACCATCCCTAAATTTACCCAATGGAGTATTACTCGGTGGTTAAATAAATAAATAAATAAATTGACATTTTGAAATTTGCATCCAAATGGATGAAACTAGAAAAACCCATTTTGAGTGAGGTAACACAGACTCAGAAAAACGAACTCAGTATGTACTCACTCATAAATGGATATTAGATGTAAAGCAAAGAAAGCCTATCATACATGAACCCAGAGAAGCTAGGAAACTAGGAAAACCCTAAGAGAGACATAGATGGATCTCCCTAGGAAGAGTAAATAATCAAGATCTCTGGAGAAAATTGGGAGCATGGGGCAGGGAGAAGGAAGAGGGGGAGGGGAAGAGGAGGGGAGAAAGGCAGGGAGGAGGAGAACATGAGGGAATGGGATGGTTGAGAAGAAGGAAGGATAGAGGAGGAGAGCAAAGAAAGAGATATCTTGATTGTGGGAGCCATTATGGGGCTATCGTGAAATCCGACACCAGGAAAATTCCCAGGAATCCATAAGGATGACCTCAGCTAATACCCCAAGCAATAGTGGGAAGGGTATCTGAACTGGCCTTCCTCTATAATCAGATTGATGACTACCTTAATTGTCATCATAGAAAATTCATCCAGCAACTGATAAAAGCAGATGCAGAGATTCACAGCTAAGCACTGGGCCAAGCTTCCAGAAACCAGTCAAAGAGAGGGAGGAACAATAATATGAACAAAGGCATAAAGGCCATGACTGGGATAACCAAAGAAACAGCTGACCTGAGCTAGAGGGATCTCACTAACTCATGACTGATATCAAGGGAACCTACCTAGGACCAAACTAGGGCCCTCTGAATGCACGTGACCTGGAGAGTCTGTGGGGCCATTGGCAGTGGGATTTGGATTTATCCCTAGTGCTTGAACTGCCCTATTGGAGCCCATTCTCTTTGGATGGATACCTTGCTCAGCCTAAATATGGGAGGGGGGGGAGGCTTGGTCCTGTCTCAAAGTGATATGTCAGACTTTGTTGAATACCCATGAGAAGCCATACCCTCTCTAAGGAGTGGATGGTGGGTTAGGTGAGGGGAGCACGAGGAGGGAGGGAGTGGAAACTGGCATAGGCATGTACAATGAGAAAAGATTATTTTAAAAATATTTAAAAATAATTAATTAGAGCCGGGCGATGGTGGCGCACGCCTTTAATCCCAGCACTCGGGAGGCAGAGGCAGGCGGATCTCTGTGAGTTCGAGACCAGCCTGGTCTACAGAGCTAGTTCCAGGACAGGCTCCAAAGCCACAGAGAAACCCTGTCTTGAAAAACCAAATAATAATAATAATAATAATAATAATAATAATAATAATAATAATAATAATAATAATTAATTAGTTTAGAAAAAGTGGGGGAGCTGTCTTGTGACAGCTTGTCCTTTCGTAAGCCTAGCCTGCCTTGTGACACGCATAATCAACACACACAGCCAACACACAGACACACACACACACGAAGTAAATAGATAAATTTTCTATGTGAAGAAAAGCTGTAAGGGAGCAGATGAAATTTAGAGTGTGTGAATTCCTGAGCAAATGTGTATTATTGGCATGGGCTTAATCATGACAAAGACCATGACTTCGGACTTATAGATAATTAACAAAGCTATTCCCTGTATGGGAAAAGGTAAAGTTTTCCTTAGGACCCAAGGATGTGACCAGTCTGTTATAAAACTAGCAACTCCAGCTTCCTCCTCACAGAGGTTTACAACCGGAGACTGCCTGCCTACAGACACATTCTGCGTTGATAAACTAACTTTTCCTCTGTGCTGTACATACTAAATACATTCCGTTTCTAGGTTGCTAGAGGTAGTAGATATGGCTGCAACAAGATGCACCCCACACCTGACCCCAGATATTCTGTTGGGAAAATGCAGAAGTTATTCAATAAAATTCTAGGCAATCTACTTCTTCGAGTTACTTGTTTAATGCAAGTTAGAAATCTAGTCAGGGAAGAGGGTAGAGATGACACCATTTTCACATCATCTTATTTCAAATACTTCCAGATTATATGAGCCAAGGAAAACGGCCATGTCCAACAAATTATTGTTGCATTTGCATCTGCTAGACATAAATCTCCATCATTCATTCCTGCTCTGAATGACATTTCAGCTGCCTCCTCTTCACCACAAGCTGAGTCCAGCCCAGTGTCTGTTATCAGACCCTATCTGATCACTGCTTAGCTATGAAAGTTTCTTGACTACTAGAGGTAAGAAAATGCTGAGTGTTTAGCACAAAATATTGTGAATCAGAGATAAGGTTCAGGAGGAAGAAAATCACCCTTTTAGGACCAGGGAAACAGTTAGTTAAGGAAAGAGAGTTTTAAACACAGCACACACCATGTTATAAGTAGTGCATATGTCTCTTGTGGTAAAATAAATAACAGAAAAATGATCATTCAAAAGAAAGAAGAAAATTGGAAGTATGAAACCGTGGAGTCTGAAAAGAGAGGTGGAATTTACAGCCCAGATAAATAGATGACAATTCAATAAAAGGGGGATTTTTATCTTCCATTAGAAAAGGAGATAAATGCTAATGTAATCACAGACATAAGCAATTTGTTTATTTACAGCAGGAAATACAAGACAGCTCCTCTGGGTGGCATTCCTTTCATGAACAAAGAATTATATCATCTGTGAAGGAGAAGGGATGTATTTTTAAGAAGGTTATAAAAATATCACACAGAAAAATAAGAAAGCATGCAAAGGAGAATGAGGTCACTAAGGACTGCTGACTAGCTTTCCCCAAGGCTTTCTCCTCCATAAATGCAATGAGGGTGTGAAGCATGAAGGTTCATGATTCAGCTCCTCAGTAGAGTGTAAACCTAGCATGTGCAAAGCTCTCTCTCTCTCTCTCTCTCTCTCTCTCTCTCTCTCTCTCTCTCTCTCTCTCTCTCTCTTGCAATCCCTACACTGGTTAGGGGATAGGAAGCAGGAAGAGAGGGGGAAGGGAGGGAGGAAAGACCGATGTTCAAACACTGGAAAGTGATCATTCAAGATAATAGTGGTATTATATTTAGAATACTATACATGAATTGTATTGCTATAACTGCCGGATCCTCCCAAATCTCCTTGGTTCACAGTATCGTTGCAAACTAATGAATGCACAATGATGGTGCAGACATCTTAGCAGTCCTAGAGATCGTGGAGTTTCTTTAGAGCTGTTCACATCCCATTATTTTACTTTTCAGGAAATATTGAAGATTCTGTTTGCAAAGGTTTTTTTGTTTTGTTTTGTTTTGTTTGTTGTTGTTGTTGTTTTTGACTAATATGACCCAGAACTTATCCAATACAGAATTGTTTTTCTAAAATGAGGTCTTTAAATTTGTCTTGATATAATAAAATTCTGCCCCTTCTAACAGTTTCCTGAAGACCAACACTAGAATATACTACCCAGAAAGGTGAAAGAGAAAATAAATGGCTTTTAAACCTGCAGACTTTAACATTCTGTGTTTTTATGATTTTTGTACAGTAGTATCATTCACTGAAGAAGAAAACACAGAAAGGGTTGTCTTGTTCTTAACTATTGTTTTAATTTAATATCGTGTGAAATCATTGGTGGGAGAGTCTTGGAAAGGAAAGCAGTTGAGAGGGCTAAAGATTTGGCACGTGTGTAAAGAAGGTGCCACCTCAGTATTTCCAGAAACAGAGAACAGGGAAAAAAAGCAGCTACTGGTGTCATTTATTCTGATAGGCATCTCCAGTAAGCTTACCAAAAGGATTTTCTCTTTATCAGAAGGAAAAAGTCCTGTCTTCAATGGTTTGGAGGATTAAAATAGATTCCTCATAAAGGGGCAGCTTATACTTCTCTCAAAAACTTGGGAGAATGAAATCACTGTAACAGAGCTATCCCATGGGGAGTGTGGAGGGAAGATTATCTTTATGTGCCATCACCAGCAGAAGCTAGACCTGCAAGACCAGGGGTGCTGCTAGACCTGCAGGGTCAGCGATACACTGGATCTGAAAGGTCAGCCACGTTGGAGTTCAGGCTTAGTTTCACCTGGAGAGGCTGATACAGAAAGAAGCTCAGTGCCATTTGCTCAAGGCCAAACTATCAAAGACTTTGATTTCTATTGCAATGATGGAACAACGTGCTAATTTCAGAACAGTGGAATTTCATATAGCCAATTGTGCTAAATTATGTTTATTTATAGTATTCTTACTTGTGTTAATATGGAAGTCAGTCTGCGCTGCATTTTAAAAAATGAATCGGCCTAGCCAGTTTGGATGTTCACCTTCCTAGGCCAGGATGGAGGGGGGAGGACTTTGGACTTTCCACAGGGCAGGGAACCCTGACTGCTCTTCAGACTCGAGAGGGAGGGGGAGAGAAGTGGGGAGAGGGTGGGAGGAGTGGGAGTCTGGGAGGAGGCGGAATTTTTTTTCTCAATAAAAAATAAAAAAAATAAAAAATAAAAAATGAATCGAGGACACACTTTAATATTGCTTATGCCCAAATCATTGTACATCTTATATATCCTATTTTCCTTAATTAAATTATTTTAGGTATACTCCACAGAGCTCTATGAAAGTAAGTAAATTCCTATGTTTTCTTGTATTTCATGAATGTCAACATCCCTTGAGTGATATATGGAATGGTCAAATCTATGTTGTTACCTGGCATACATATACCTTATTTCAAAAAAATCTAAATACTAGGGACCAGCTCCATGTGTATCAATGTTACCTCCTCTTACGTTGATAATAGTCCACAGTGTCTCTTATTTTATTGTACCGTTTTTCTTAACACTAAAGACACTTATAAGTTTACGTGCTTCTGGGCTTTTCATAGTTGTTCAAAGTGTTGTGTCTTTTGTGAATGCAAGCTTGTACATGTGCTTCTATTTTTAATATTTTAGATTTTTATGGAGACTGTTATTGAAAAGCAGTGACCTTTCAGTATCTGAATTACCTGCTAATACAAAGTTATTTTGTGATCATACAATAAAAGATAACATATTTCCAGTTTGTGATGTAATATTAAAAAATACTTTTTTTATACCAAAGCAGAGTTTACTCACATCTGTTCTCATCCCATCATAGGACAGTTTTCTGCACTTATTTTTCATAAGATATAATTTAAAACTGTATTATGTGTTTGCTGTAGAAGGATTCCCAGTTACTAAATTCTATTGCTTTAACTTCCACCAGAATTGGGTGTAAAAAATGTAAATGTACCATCATTTAATTTCAGTATTTCAAACACTAAATGGACAATTATCATTTTGATGAAGTGATTAAATTTTCCTTCAGTTTTTCTTTGATGGAAATTCTATTAATTACCTTCATAAATTCCAAATTCTATTCTGTGAAATAACCTAATATCTCTCTAATACTATGCATTTGAAAAGCATTAGGATACATTGGATAGTGGAAAAATCAGTTCTTTTAGTCTGATTTTTAAAACCATGAAATCAGACATTTGAATCAAATGATTAATACTTAAAATGTGGGAAGGATTGAGTTTTGAGATAAAATTATTTTTAGGTATATTATTTGCATAATGTTCTTTGCCTAACTTATCGTGAATCATGTTTAAATATACTTGAAAATTGACCAAGTTCCTGGTATAATAACAAGCACCTGAAATTGCCACAATGCAGGAAAAATACATTTGTAATACATTACTGATGCACTAAATCCTGTCCTAAGAGATACTAAAATTCTTGACAGGTGTTAAATTGCAGCAGGGAGAGCTGCTTTTGCAGAAGTGCTGTGGTATCTCATGTCATGGCATTCTAGGTCAGGCTATGGGTGCTTCCTCAGTAGATCGTCACTTCTTCAGGAAGAACATTTAGCAACTTTCTATGGTCTTCACTGAATTGGCACTTAGTTCCTGAACGTATACTATACCAAAATATGTAAAGGAAAAGCCTATATATCAGCATAAGAAACAGAGAGAGTCTCATCTGGGAGATGAACAATAATGTGGAGCATTACCAAAGAGGAAAATTGAGTGATGAACTACACCTTTCTCCATTTTCCTACCCCTGAAATCAACAGCATGGGTATTCAGACCTCTTAAGAAAATACTCTATACAATGTTCAAGGGTCATCAGACCTCTTAAGAGAATACTCTATACAATGTCTTGCCATGTTAAGAAGTGACATATGTAAAAACGTTGACATACATTTAATTGAATTTTCCTGAAGAAACATGGAAATATAACAAAACATTAGAAATACAAAAAATAGCTAGCTCCAATTATAAACAGAACCAGGATAGGAGCAGTGCTTTCCTGTACACAAATTCTATAGATATAACTCCCAGGGTTATGTAATTATATTACTCAATTTATAAAAATACAATAGCAGTTTTTAGCTACACATAATAAATGGTGAAAACATATGAAGATCTTGATGAAGTGGTAAGATTTCCTGTGGTTGCTCAGAAATAAAATCTATTACTTCTATTACAATATACTTTGCTATGTGCCTATAGACATCCAACCTCAGGACAGAGGTGTCTGGGAAATCATAATAGTTATCATTCATTTAGGACATTCTATACCAAAACACACAATGTTTCATTCAAAACAATCAGCCGTTAAAGGGTTTCTATTATCACCATTTCTCATCTGTTTTCAGGTGAGTAAATGAGGTGGAAGGCACCATATCAGTTCTCAAAATGGATCCTAGGAGGCTTTACTTGTTAGGAATATAGGCTGATATCCTCCAAACCCAGCTGGAAATTCAAAACTGTTCACAGAGAAGCAGTGACTTTCCTAAAGAATAAGTCCGAGTGCTCCTCCAGACAGCACTCACACAGCTGACTCCCACTCCTGAACTCTGGGAAACAAAAATCACTCGAATATTCTCCAAGAGATACTGTTAAAATTTTATGTTTTAAAACCCAGTGCACAATCACCCCTAAAACAGAATAAGACCTCAAAAGAGAGTCTCTCCTGAAACATGGACATCCTATAATAATATCCTGAGAGTCCATTGTATAAAAATAAATATGTTAATTAGTAATACCTTATACTCAAAATCAAACTTTACACTTAATTCATTCTTTTAGTCTGTGCTCAAAATAAGGTTCTGAGATCCTAACCAACACAGCGACCAGAGAACACAGTGGGCAAACTATAGTGGGTGAAGCCAAATGATATTAGTTCTGAGCATCCACATGGCAACTAACAAGCATCTCTTACTCCAATTCCAGGGGCTCTGATTCCATATTATGTCTTCTGTGGGCTCTGCACACACATGGTGCACACACATGCGTGTAGGCCAAACACCTATACACATAAAGCCAACAAATAAATCTTTTTTTAAAAAAAAAAAACCTTCATATAGTATTTGAGCACATCTCATGTTAATGTTGTTCTGAATGCTTTATAAACAGCAGAAATGCCCCATGGGGATTGCTCCTAATCTCCTGCTAGCAAGCAACACTCCTGGTTTTCTCTGTATATTCAGTGCCAGGAATATTGAATTGTTCACATTTCCTAAAACAAGCAAGTTCTCATCTCAAGATTTATAGTCAATCAGCTTTAATAGTGTCAAATGCAATTTTTGTTTTGTTTTGTTTTGTTTGTTTGTTTGTTTGTTTGTTTGTTTTGGTTTTTCGAGACAGGGTTTCTCTGTGGCTTTGGAGCCTGTCCTGGCACTAGCTCTGTAGACCAGGCTGGTCTCGAACTCACAGAGATCCACCTGCCTCTGCCTCCCGAGTGCTGGGATTAAAGGCATGCGCCACCATTGCCCGGCTTTCAAATGCAATTTTTATGCGGTATAGGGTGATTCACATGGGCAAAATGAAATGAAGGGAATTTGTAGGTCTTATTGAAATGGATTACTTTATTCTCATATATGATATGCTGAGTTTGTCCTCTAGATTAAAGAAAAAGTAAAGGAAAAAAAGGAGGGTAGCCTGGCTGTTTTCCACAATTAGAAACCACAGGAGACCTGCATCTGATGGATATAATACAAGAGAACCCTGGGGAACCCTGGGAAATGCAGTGGTCTCTACACAAACTGTGTCTCTTTAAAATGTCTTGTCATTATTTGTGTAACATGAAAGAAGTTATATAATACATCTTGTTGAGTGATTGTCTTGACTTTCAGAAGCTCCCGAATGAATAATTGTGTCCATGTCAGCAACAGCTATGAGAACCACAGTATCCCTACTGAGCTGGAAATAGCACCCCCAGCAAAATAAGGGTGACAGATGGCCAGGAGAGACTCCAGACACTACTCTCTGAAATGTGGTCTTCCCCTTGGTGAAAATCCTGAAAATGTCTCTGGATTAAAGTAGATCTGAGTTTCAGCCCCAGGCAGAGAGATCAAGGAATATTTAGGTCTGTGTGGGGAAGCTACAGATCTGAAGTATGCCTGCAACGACAGAGGAGTCAGCTTCCTGCGAGCTTTCCAGACTCTCAGACGGGATGTGTTTCTGTTGCCAAAGAGGCACATGAATACAATCCTTCCAAATGACGAGTTTTAATTATTAAAGTCTCTTTTCTGAAGCATTGTAATAAAAAAAAAACACTACTCAGAAAGTATAGGAAACTATAACATAGTTTAGAATACATCTTTTTAGCATAGAGTCTAACTAAAATAACCCTAAATCTACAATAAAGACTTTTAAAAATAATCTCAAATATTAGTGCCTTAGGTAACAATTGTTCATTGCTTAAAATCAGTCTATTGAGTAACTACTAACAACCTCATTTTTCAAGTGGAAGATCAGACACATAAAAAAAGGTTAAATTATTTTCCACATAATCAGCTAAAAAATTCTAATTAAACATGAAATATCTCACACCCTACATACTCAGTAGTTATACCTACCTCAGAATTGAAATTAGTTAAGTTCCACATATATTTTATTTCTTCAATAATTCTCCATGTGTTGCTCAGGATAAGATTGTTGTCTTTATTTTCATGTCATGCCATAGACATTGATTGATGCTTTGAGTCCCTGATCCACCATTTATTGTGCTTTATTTCAAGAGCTCTACAGAAGGGAAAATAAAGTAGAAACTTATAGAGGTCACTTTTTAGAGAGGAACACATTTTCCCTGGGCCATGCTCAGCTCTATGTCTCTACTTGACATCAAGTGACTGAAGAAGAGGTACCTTTTAAGCACAGAAAAAAACAGAAAAAATATCAAGAAATATACACCTCTGTCACAGGAGGTTGCCCAAAGAAAAGTTAAAAAGAAATTCAGCAAAATGACACCATTTTTCCAAATTGCTATTCATTGAGCATCTCTCTTTTTTATGAAAAATCCATTTCATGCTTGTCTACTTTGGTAAATCACAAAATTGAGTATAAAACTGGTTAAAAATGAAAGCGATCACAAAGAAACTAAAGGCATTTGATGTTGATAATCAGTAGCTGGCATCTGCCCAGATGCGAAATAATCTAATTCCACTTCATGCTCATAAGCTGTACTGCTTCTCTTCTAACGGGTGTTCATTTCTTGAGCTATTATTATCCTATAGATGCGAAATATTGACAGTTATAGGAGAAGTCCATTATGTGTATTATTGTGAACTATATTTCTTAACAAACTAGGAGAAATATCGCAAAATGTTAGTGAACAATTTGTGTTTCTCTTATCTGTTATAACTACCCCAGCCTAGTGCCTTAGCAACCACTCAAAACATGATGTATTACCTGTAGAGTTGTTTACGTACCCCCCACAGAACAGATAGAATGTTCCAAAAAGAGGAATAAATGGAAAGTTTATTGAGTTTCATAAATGTTAAATTGTAATAAAATTCTCATTCAGTTGAATTTATATTCATATTTGGCAATATAAGAAATGTATCTTGCCATTTATGATTGCTATATTGTAATAAATGAGCCATCAAACATTTTCTTATTCATAAAACTTTGTATGCATCCTTAATGGCATCATTAGGAAGATCAGTGTGGTGTACTAATTGTAAATACCATTTCGAATTAAAACCTGCAAAATGGATTTTGTTGTCAGGAAAGATAAAAATCCACAATCTAAGAGGGAAGGAGAGCCCAGAGACAATTGTTAAACTTAGAAAAATAATACTAGGGTTTTAGTTTGGGTTTGGTAAACAGCATACCATGCCCAACAACATGATATCATCCTGGGATATGTGTTATAAGTTCTTTTTCTTATTTTTCCCAGAATGTGAATTGAATTGTGAGTGGTAGTAAAAATATACAGCACACTGATAGAATAACATCGCACTGATTTAAAAGTAACAGAGTATCTGTGACCTTAGAGAAATTACTGAAGATCTCAGAAGTTCAATAAATATGCCTTCAATATTGAGGATGAGTAAGCCATAGAGGTATTGTCTTCCTGAAGTAACACTTTACACGTGTAACTGGCAGTGAGCCTGTGGCGGTCTCATAACCTTCTATCACCAATACCACCATCCGCAGGATCTACACTGTTTCTTACCCTTTTTATCTGCTACGGATTATTCAATTTCTGTTAATGTAATGTTCAAGTAGAAACCACTCTTACCTAATACACTTAATGACTACAAAGTTGATGAGAATTATAGTAAGAAATCTAGAAAAAAGCATGCAGGTTGTATTACTTATTCAGTGAATATGTGGCATGCATTTGAAATCCTCAAACAATACTATATCTGAAACCCAGAATATTGTGATTGAGACAAATATAGATGAAATAGTTACAAAACTCTCATAACTCTAAGTTTTTTTAAAAAAAATGACAACTGTAATTCTACTCAAAAAAAGCAAAAACTAGTATATCTCTAGGTACACACAAATGGTAATAGACACTCAATAATCAGAGGAGACAGAAAACATTATCTCTGAACAATTTCTGAAAGTGTTAATATGGTGTGGTAGGTTCTTCTATGTGTTGCTTTTATTGGGTATTGAAGAAAGGAACTTCTTTGGGCCTGTAGCAGAGCTATAGGGAAACAGAGCTAGGTGGGAGGAAACTAAATGAAATGCTGGGAGGAAGAAGGCAGAGTCAGAGAGAAGCCATGGAGCTGCCAGAGTCAGACAAGCCAAAACTTTAGCTGGTAAGCCACAACCACGTAGCGATATACAGAATAATAGAGATGGGTAGTTTAGGATATGAGTTTAGCCAGAAATACGCTTAAGCTATTGGCCAAACAGTATTGCAAATAATATGGTATTCTGAGTGGTTATTTCATGGCGGGGCAGCTGGGATGAACAAGTGACCCTTCCCCCAACATTAATAGGAAGCAAATTAAATGTGGACTGGTATTGAAACAGGAATTACAAAGAGTGGTGTGTGATGCTAAAGCCTTAACCGCAGCAAAGTACTTAATCCAGCTGCAAAACCTGATGGGAGATGTAGTCCTGTCCTCCAAGAGAAGCATGCCTGTAGGTGGAAATCTCCCACTTGGAGCCCCTTAATAGGAGAGACTGAGAGGAACTAGAAAAAAAAAAACCCTGTGTTTGGAGAACACCATTTCAGTGAGGAACAATAAAAACCACTCTGTTCAAAAGAAGCAGAAGAAGAATCAAACAGAATAAAATTAGTAGACAGTTCCTGTGGGGACTCCTAGGAAGCTTCCTTACCAAGACAACTATTTGGCTTGATACGGAAGGAGATACTACTTCTTTCACGGAATCTGCTGATAATTTGATATATAAATGTCCTTAAAATATGTAAGTAGGCAATATTATTTTACCAGGAAAATTATGTGTTACTATTTTCTGAGAGGAAAATTTTTTGCAGTGTATATAAATGATAGAAACCAGATGAAAATTCAATGTTGTCATTAAAGTTATTTCACAAATGGGAGTTGAGAACATTATAAATATGCCAATATTGGGCTCTGGGTTAAGATTGAGAAAAGTAAGAAAAACTGATAGTTTTGCTTGTCTTAGTGAAGTATTCCAATTCCAAATTTAGGATCTTCTTTTACTCATTTTTGCCACCCAACATACACCACCTAAGACACTGATTGCAGCATTTTCTGCTTACTATGTTTGGTATTAATATTTTCAAACTTCAATTTCAAGACCAGCTTTAATTTATTCCCTTCCACCAATTTGTTAGTAGCTCCCAATTACTTTCCTTAATAAAGAAAATGCAATATAAATGCTGATTCTGATATGTTCAGTATTGGAACATGCACACATACATACTTACATACATTATTTTTAAGTACACTGGAGTTGAAGATGGATATTATTCTCCCACTTCTTGAAAGGAATGATCACATTCCGCAGGGGCTAAAAAGCTATTTTATCACAGGGCATTCTGACTGTAAAATCCATATTCCTACCATGACTACACCTTGATATTTGCTTGTGTTTATTAGTTCACAACCCTGGGAGGATCAATATTTTTAATAATAAGGATCAAAGCTTGTGAAACCACTAGAGCATGATTTTGAGAACTCTGAATACTTTCATACTCTCCTTTCCGTCAAACCATGACCTCAGTGCCAAGTCTGCTTCAACACTGGAGTACTTACTAGGTAGGTAGAAAATTAGAAAGTTGATCTGCTTTCATTCAATTAGTTTCAGTCCTGACTCTTAGCTCCATGATCTGTGCGCCCATTGATGTATATGTTCACATTGCTGAACTTGTGTGCATGTGTGTGTGAAGGCCAGAATTGACTGAAGAATCTCTTCGCAATCACTCTCTACCTTAAATTTGAGACAGAGTCTCTCATTGAACTGAGAATATTGAATTGATTCACCTTAATTGACTGGCCAAGCAGCCCCAAAGATCAGTTTGTTTACAGACTGAGATTACAAGTTCATGCCATTATGTATGGCCTTTCACATGGACCCTGGAGTCATGAACTCAGGTCTTCATGTCTGCATGTTACTGACTGACCAACTCCCTAACCCAATGGTTCCATTATTCTTGTCTGTATTGTTCCATGTACCCAGTGTGAATGGAATTCAAGCGGTGATGTGTTTAGACCAGAAACAGGAACGAAGGCTGCGGGAGTAGCAGTTCTCTGGTTCCATAAGAATGTACGTTAAACGCCAGTGCTTCCCTAAATAGACCGGAGCATCCTATCTTAGAAAAATACATTTTATAAAACAAAATATTATCACTGTAGCATCATCTCTAAGATTTCTGGAATGATTTCCACTAATAAAGTATTCACACTTAATCTCAGGACATTAAGCAAAGTAAGAGGTGCTCCATACTCAGCCCCAGCCTGTGACATGCTAATACAGTGAGAACATTCTGTTCCCTTGTACTAGAAAATGGAGAGAGTCTAGATTCCCCAAAGCTCTGCAGAGAGTTCTCTTTCTGACGTCATTTATGCATCTCTTTTAGGGATTATAATTTCCAGTAATAAAACACAAATAGATGCAACAGTTAACCAGGCATGCAAAACCACATCATTAAGCAAATGGGTTTTCATGTGAAGAGGCATTGCAGAGATTATTTGTGGTTCAGTGTATCAAGAATGCTTAAATTGCTGTATACACTTGGTTCTGAAGCAATGTTTCCTACAAATGAAGAGCCACAGCCAAGTCACAGTTATGGTGAAGCAAATTCTCGCCTATCCCCTCAGCCTGTCAGAAGAAAAGAATGGAAAAAACCCTCCTCTGCCAAATAGACAGGATGTGGGACCTTTAGAAAAGCATACGCTTGATCTTTCTAGTTTGCTATCTGAGGGTGATACTTGGGCTTCTTACCCCAAAACTCACAAAGCAACAGAAATAAATTTTGCTCTGGTATTTAGAACTTAGACAAGATGAGAAGTGTTACATTCAAATGAGTGAAGTTTTAGGAGTAAATTGTTTTGTTTTTTTTTTTTTACAAACAGAAAAAAAGATGCATGTATTTAAATTAAACTGTATTTTAAATTTCCAGTCTCTCTGTTTACTTTGGAGTGTTAGAGATCAATGCAAGGGCTAAGCAAATAATTAGCAAGCGCTTAACCATTGAGCAACAACCACTAGCAAGCTTAGATAAAACTAAAGCTGTCTTTTTTCCACCTCTACTTCTAGCTTTGATATCTTGATTAGAGTTTCAGTCTTATAATTTTATTGATAAATATAAAACAGTCCTCCCAAAGGGCCTTCCAGTCACCATTGCTTTCAAGAACTGTAAATGAAGAGCCTTACTACCATTTCTGCCTTTCCTAGGTTTCTGCATGGGTATCCAGGATGTAATTCTCCAGATTCTCTTACACATCAGTACTCATGAAGGATACATCTAAATCCCTTACAAAATTTATGATTCGGTGCCTTAGTGGTCAGGCACCATCAGTTTCCTGAGCCTAAATCCTGCCATTTCATAATTCTTATCAACTGAAGATTGGTAACTGAGCAGCAAATACCTCCAAGCTCCCAACCCTGCTCATTCCTCAGGATCTAAGTGCCCAGTGTAACCACCAAAACCCACATTATTCCCTTGAAAATCAAGTGTCCATTGGAGCTTGTCCTTGACATTGACATG
Organism: Microtus ochrogaster; assembly: GCF_000317375.1. NCBI lineage: Eukaryota > Metazoa > Chordata > Mammalia > Rodentia > Cricetidae > Microtus > Microtus ochrogaster. The sequence continues at coordinate 35,824,162 of NC_022031.1, forward strand.
GCTGTGGCCAATGCATTGAGCCTGTAATTTCGTGTGTTCTTCCTTCAGTTGGGGTTTTGCCAGTATCTCTGCTACAGAACCACTCTTATAATCATATGCTTCAGGATTTGAGTCAATTAGTACTTGGCACCTATTTTATTCAGTTCTTGAACCCTGAGATGAGCATTCCTTGACATCTTCAAACTTCTAATGTGTGAGTAACTCTAGTATCCTTTTGCCAATCTACAGGCAAAACAATGGTTATTGATGAATAATTTAAAATCTCTATGAATAAATAAAAGACAAATATATTACAAAATGTAATATACTGATGGTAAAATCTAAAAAGAGAAAAAATAAACTACATAATAGGGAAAAGTAAAAATTCAATAATTGAATATATAACTTCACTCTAGTGAATTTACATAATAATATGCCAAGAGCAGTAAAACATGTGTTTGCAAACATAGTGAAGAATTACAAATAATTTTAATAAAAGAATGTATAGCAAAATCTGATGATAATGATGGAACATTTAAGCTCTCAGTTGGACAATTATAAACATTCATATGTACTCTTCAAAATATATTTTACATGATAAATGTGTATAATCTTACCTAATTGAAAAATATGTATTACAGCTGTAAAATAAAATACCCAAGTCAAATTACTTTTCTAAGTGGTAAGACAGCAATTTCTTTTATAGATTAAGTAAAAACAAGAAATCAGGAAAGGACACAGAGATAGTTTCAGGAATCCTGCTAAAACCCAGGAGTCAATGCATAATCGTACTCATGCTGAGGAGTTTTCACAAACTGTATCCTTGTGGTTTATGTAACTAAAAATTGTCTATTCAAATCACAAAGAAGTATGTTTTGATTCTTGGACCTAGTTAAAAAACATATCTGAAATTTATTTACACATCTGAATATATTTTGTCAATTGTCTTCAAACCTATGCTGTTGACGGTTGTTCTTAATGTTTCTGCTGCTAGATTTGCGTTACAAGGCACAGTCATGTGGGAAGAAGGAACCTAATCCAGAAAACGTCTCCATAGGATTGGCTTGTAGAGAATTCTTCAAAGTGTTTCCATGATTGAGGATTGGTGTGGGACTGCCCAGACACAGGATGGTCCATCCCTGGGCAGCTGGTCCTGGTATGTATAAGAAAACAGGCTGAGCATACGATGGGGAACAAAGCCAGTAAGCATTGTTCCTCCATGGTCTGCATCAGCTCTGGATTCCAGTTTCCTGTCTTGAATTCCTACCTTGATTTCCCTCAGCAATGGCCTGTTGCCCGGAAGTGTGAGCTTCAATAAAGCTTTCTTCCTCAAATTGCTTTTTTTTTTTTTTTCATGGCGTTTTAGAGAAATTGGTTCCAGGGTGCAGTATTTGCTCAGACAGATCAGACCATGGTTTTGAGGACTGCAGTGGCATTTGAACTCTGGCCTGCAAAAAGTACTCAGAACATAATGGGCAAATGTGGGATCTTGGACTATAAGAATGGTAAGAGTAATGCAAATGTTGGAAGAATGGCTTGCAGAGTCTCAGAAGAAAGTAGAGGCTCTCAGAAGGCCATTTGAACAACGTTTTGCTGTGAGTCAGGTCATCTGGGACAGAAAAATCGCAGTGACTAGAAGAGATCAGAAGCACTGAAGTGAGACTTTTTCTTTTCGGGAACAGTTGCTGCTGGTTGGCTGAGCTGAGAAATCAGTTGCAGTTAGGATGAGACCAACAGCAATGAGGCGACATCTTCTTGGAGTGTTTCCTCTGGGTCAACACTAGAGAGCCAAGGCTGCATCGCATGTGGCAGCCAAACTTGGTAGTGTATGAGTCAGCCGATTATTTTTGCACTGTTTTTGAAGTCATGAAGTGGTCATGGAGAAAAGTCAAGGTTTCACGATTGACATGGGATAGCTCAAACCACCGTGGGTGGTGTCAGCCTGGACAGATGATCCCAGGGTGTCTAGGAAAGCAAGCTGAGCAAGCCAGTAATCAGTACTTCTCCATGATCTCTGCTTTAGTTCCTGCCCCCAGGTACCAGGCCTGACTTCTCTCAGTGATAGACTATAAGCTGTAACCTGAAATAATCCTTACCCACCCACCTTGAGAATGTGAAGTCTGGAATCCTTTCGTTACCATTTTGTTAACAGTGAAACCAATATGGACACAAATTGTATATGTTCAATTTTTTCTTACAATATTGTTTTGACTGGTTTAAGCAGTGTTTAATGAGAAATTTTCTATGCATGTATATAACAAATTCTGAGAATGTAAACAGAACATCTTTTATGCCTACATTGACAAGTAATGTTTAACCCTATTCTTCTATCACTTGAACATTATCTAAGAATTATCTTGAGTATTTGCACATGCATTTCAATTACTGTGAGGAACTGTAGAATGAAACGGAATGTCTGAGAAATATCTATAAATTGAATTTATTGTGTTTAATGAAAACATTATAGATGTATGTGAGTAAATGATATTTTGTAAATTTCTATGCACCAGAAAGCTTCTAGCTCCAAGAGTTTCTGTGCTCTCTGTGTAATGAGTTCACAGCTTCCGACGCATCCAGGGAACATTGGACATGCAGAGTAGCTCAAGGAAGCAAAGCGCTGTCACTCCCCTGATTAAAGGAATTGATTTGACTTTAGAAAGAGTGACTTTAATTAGCTGTGCAAATGCCATTAATTCCAATTAATCTTCTCGCACTGTCAAGACAAAAATCCTGGGAGAAGATAAATTGCAGCAAATCAATACAGCCCATGTTTTTACCAGGAACAGGTGCTTGAGGAGAGAGGAATGTCATTAATGGGTGTCTATATCAAGAAGTATTTAAACAAGACAGTAACTCAATGTAAAAAGCTTTCGGATGATTTTGTGTGTACTATTTATACATCCTTTAATTGCTTTCAATTGGATAGAAAGTGTTTGCCATAGAGATTTTGAAAATTATTATTGTAATTCTATGGAATAATATAAACTCAAGTCATATTTGTTTCTATAAAAATAAATAGTAAGAAATATGTTCACAAGTAAAGCAGAATATCATTAGGAATCATTTCCCTTTTTTTGCCAGTTGTGTTTAATTATTTTAACTTATATGACATGTTCAATTGATATCCCTGGGAGGACTTCTCTTTTCTGAAGGGAATCAGAAGTATGGACCGGGGGGAGTGAGGATATGAGGGAAGGGACTGGGAGGGAAGGAGAACAAACTGTGAAAGAATAAATTAATAAAATTAATGAATTAATTAAAAAAGAAATAATTTAAATGTGTTACAATCTTCATGTTAACATTGTTTGGATCAAATACTAAGAAAGATATTTGTTTGAAAATTTTTTAAAATGCATGTGGGTGTTTTACTGTATGAAAATGTGTGCAACACATTTATGCTTGATGCCCTTAGAGGCTAGCAGAGGAAGTCAGATCCCCTGAAAATGGAATTATGGGTGGTTCTAAGCCCTCATGTGGGTGCTAGGAATGAAACACTGGTCATCTAGGAGACCAGACAGTGCTCTTAACCACTAAGTCTGCTATGCAGCCCTAAGAAAGGTATTCATATTAATATGATATTACTGATTAGTAGTTCATAAGCATAATTGAAGTCACAATCCACAATGATTGTAAAGAAATGTAAAGTAAAAAATTGCCATGGCTCTCAGCAGATTTTCTCCTATTCTTTCTCTCTCTCTCTCTCTCTCTCTCTCTCTCTCTCTCTCTCTCTCTCTCTCTCTATCTCTCCCTCTCTCTCTCTCTCCCTCTCCCTCTCCAGTCCAGAAACTCATGCCATGGAATGGTTTCACCCCATATTCAAGGTAGGTCTTCCCTCTCATACTAAATATTTCTAGAAATGCAATCAGTTATATACCCAAAATTATGTTGTTCTTGATTATTCTAAATCCAAGTTACTAGAAAATAAGATAAATAAATAGTAAATAAAAACTAATCAATTAACAAAATGCATATACAAATGTACACATACATGAACAAACATATACATACTCAAATACACAAATTCGCATACCTGTAAATATAGACACATATACTCACACATAAAATGTTCACAGTAAACAAACAAATATAATTAAAAAAAGCTGGACTTACATACATATTGTATAATCTAAGTATTGAGTTCAAATCCAAAAAACTTCTTTACTTATTCATTTTATACATCAATTTTTTCCAGTCAAAAAGAAATATCAAAATTCATGTGTGTCATTAAAAACTTTGAATTTGATGCTAATTTTTATTATCATGTTCTTTTTGGAAAGTATTGATCCATATGGGAAAAAAGACCTTCTGAAATACTCCATCCTGTATAAAAATTGTTGAGTATATATTATTCCTTTTCTCTAATTTCTTTCCTCTGTAGTGTTTCAAGACATGGGAAGTGTGTTCACAGTTTCATTGTTGTGTTCTAATCATAGAACAGAGACTAGATCCTAGTGGGCACTCCACTCCTTGTCTTCAGATTTTTCTTTTTGCTACCAGCTCACGAGTAATGACATGCAGACTTATTAATTACAAAAGCCCGGCCTATTTCTTAGGCTTGTTTTTCAATAGCACTTATAACTTAACTTTACCCATTTATATTAATCTGTTTTCTATCACATGATATTTATCTTTCTTCCATTTTGTACCTCCTGTTTCTTTTCTATGTCTTCTGGCTTCTCCTGCTCGCATAGATACCAATCCTCTTTTGTGCCCTGGAAATACCACCAATTCCTCCTGCCTATTTATTGGCTGTTCAGCTTTTGACTATTCCAATCACAGCAATACATCTTCACCCTGTGTACAAATATCCAACAACATTTTCTTCTCTTTGTCTAGATAAAAAGGAATGACCTTATCTCTGAAATAGTAAACAACATGCAATAAGAACAATTAATTATCAGGTAAGAAGTGCATTCACAATGCCCAGTCCATTTCTGTTTGGTGAATTTGGAGAAAGTACTGTATTATCAATTCTATCTTAGTGAGTTCAAAGTTTTATACCTAAGCTACTTTCTATCATAACTTCTATTACCATCCTAAAAGTATCATTTTTGACCTCAAAACATGTTTTTATAAAAACAACTTAAACTTTTATGTTTCTCAACATCATAAACTTTATCTCTCTTCTGTAAGTTTCTTTTCTGAATTTGGTAATAAGGAAAATTGTAACTATAACTATCCCATCTTCAAGTCCATCAGAGACCCAAGAAGAAAATTCTGTGAGAGGTTAGCCACAGCTCTGAGAAATTATTGTGTGTGCCTACAACAGGAGTTTTTACCCAGTATCGGCCACTAAAGTGCTCAGCGGCACAGCAGGATCTCCTAAAAGAGCTGTGACCTTGTACTCTGAGCCAACCCAAGAGACCACTTTCTCAGGCTCTCTGTGGATATTTAAGCATCAATGTTGTATGCCATGTATAGTTGTACTTTTCTTTGGGCCACCAGCTCATAATTAACAACATGGGGAGATTTCTCATTAAATATGAAAGCTTTGTCTATAGCTTAGTCTTGTTCTTAAATAACTCTTATAATTTAAATTATTCCATTTACATTAATCTACATTCTTTTTTGAGACAGGAGTTTTCTGTAGTTTTGGAGCCTGTCCAGGAGCTAGCTCTTGTAGACCAGGCTGGCCTCAAACTCACATGGATCTGCCTGCCTCTGCCTCCCAAATGCTGGGATTAAAGGCAAGAACCAGTACAACCTGGCTTTAATCTACATTCTATTATGTTATGTTACCTGTGTTCTGTCTTCTACCTACTGGTTCCTCTCCATGTCTTCTGGATTGTCCAGTGTGCCTAGATTCCTCCTCTTCTTTTTTTTCTCTCTCTCTGCATATTCCATCCGTACCTCCTGCCTAGCTGTTGACCATTCAGCTTTTTATTACACCATTCATATCAACACATCTTCACACAATAGGCAAATATCCAACAACAAGCCATAAATTAATACTAAGCAAATTTTTAAGCTATAAAAAACAAGTACTTTTTAAAAGGTAGTAGTAATGTTAATTTTGCTAAGGACATTCTTCTAGCGTCAGTGGCTCACATTACTCAGGAGATCTGCTCGACTGATGCTAAATTTTTATTACAGTGAAAGTATAGAGATTAAAACTACAAATGGAAAGTGTACATATTATGAAAGCAGGAATAAACTTTATGTACCCTCCAACAGTGGACTCACACAAGAAGGAGAGTTAATTCTCTCAGCAGAGATATCTGATAATTATGTGTAAAAGAATACATACTAAAGAAAGCTTATAGCAGCCTTGTGGTCTAGAAGATTCACTAAAGGTACATGTAAAACCCAGCAGTACTCAGAACACAGACTCCTGAACCAAAGAGGTACACACCATGTATCTCAGGGGTTTTTTTTTGTTTTGTTTTGGTTTAGTTTTGGTTTCTTTCCTCACTATGATGACAAAATTGCCTGAAAAAAGAACAACAAATTAAGAAAGGACTTATTTAGGAATCACCATTTAAGAATGGATTCAACCCACCATTCCAGGGAAGTAATGGCAACAAAGCTATGGACCTCTTGGTAACCCTGCTTCTGTATTCTAAAAATAGAGAGGATAATGCTGGTGCCCAATGGACTTTATCTTTCTTATTTAGTATTGGACCTTAGCTGATAGGATAATATGAACCAGGTCAGAAAGTAAAGAACAAAGAATACTAATACTCAGCTAGAATTTTTTTTCTATTTTTTTATTCAGGATTTCCCTTCTCAATTAAACTTTTTTGGAAACATACTATACTAAAACAAACTATAAACACACACATGTGTCATTCCATGTTGATTTTAAATATGTCATGTTGACAATAAAAAGTTATCACTATTTCATTCTTAGCCAACTTGACAACCAAATATATCATATTAAATCACAACATCCCATTGTCGATCCCTAAAGTTTCCTTTTCATACGGTAATGCAGAAAACCTTTAGTCAATCTCAAAAAGCCACAATAGCCTTTAACAATCCAAATATTGTTCAAAAGTACAAAGACTTTTTTTTTGGAAAATCAAGGCAATTTCTTCATTGTGAGCTTATGTGAAATAAAAGAGCAAGTAAAATGCTTCCAATGTACAATTGGTGCAGAATAATCGTTTCTATTACAGAAAAGAATAATGGGGGCTTATCAAGGGAATACTGTATGAAAGCGAGACCAAAATCTGTAAGGGTACACATAAAACTCTGACCATATGTCAGGTGTCTGGGTCTTCTGATGGTTTCATCTGAGTTCTAAGGTATTTCTTCAGCTCTGCTCCTCCAGCTCTGTTGCCTGCAACATACACTTCTTTTTTACTAGGCTGCTTGTTCTCCTTACCAGGCGTTTGCCTCATCAGGATACCATGACCCTGACTTGTGCAACAGCCTAGGGTCACCATTGCAACTTGGGCCTCACCTTCCCAGCCTTAAATGATATCCTCTCAGTATGCTGTTGGGGAATCTGACCCTATATAACATTGCTTGACTTTAATGACTTTCTGGGACCACAAAAAGAAACACGTATTGTAAACTTTTACAATACCTTTGATAGTGCCCATTTGGCCATGTACACAAAATATACAATTTGAGGAGAAAAGGGGGCACCAGGAACAGAAATGGAGCTATGATGGGGAAGCTTTGTTAACCAATCATCTTAAAGAGGTGGGACCAAGTTAGGGTGTGGCTTCTGGGACCCGGAGAAAAACCAACAGACGCAGATGGCCCAGGTGTTCTCTCTTTGTGGTTCCCACACAGCACAGCTGACCTTCCTGTTTCTTCTCGTTCCTGTTTCGTGAGTTTTTCCCTTATAATAAATAAAAATATAATCGCTTTATTTTTTAGCTAGCCTGGTTATTTCCCAGTTTAAATTAACTTCTACAGTTGGTGCCTGAATTGTGGGGCTCAGGTCCCCAGCAGCTCTAGCCAGCCACCATCAGACTACACGCCATTCATTTGGGTTTAGGATTCCTATGCCGCAGCCCTGAGTAGCCATTAGTCATGGCCCTTCATATTTTCTCATTAACTGTCTTAGAAATCCTTTGCCACCCAAGAATGTGAGACTGGCTTCTGGGTCCAGTATGCGATATGGGCTTACCTGCTTTGTTACTCACTTTGTGCTCTTGCGGCTTCAGACCTGTCAGGGACTTTTGCGGAGCACACAATCTGTGATTTACACTAAATTACTGTTTTTAATCTGAGCATATCTTTGAGCTTTTAATGCTAAAATCCGATTAAAACCAACCACGTGGCTACAAGTGCACTGCTCCACCAACTGGCAGGTAACAGTTATTTCACCTACTCCAGTTCAAACTCAACCACAGGTAAGATTTATAATTTAAAATATAAATTATAAGGGCAGAATTATGTACAATTTAACAATACAGGAATTTAATAGCCTTTTTACTTATACCATGTATGATGTTATGCAACGTTCATATGATTTCCTCCCTACATCCTTCTATTGATTCTAGGTATTAGCTTTGTCCTTCATATTTTCTTCTTAAAAACATGGTTTGATAATAGGGCCAGAAAATAAGGCACTTTTATAAATGATACAGTCTTTACAGACTGATAATGACCAACTAAAAGAAAACTTCAACACTCTGGAGAAGGACTCAACAAATTTGACAAACAAAACCCAGTCAAATGAGGCACTTTTAGAAATGATACAGTCCTTACATACTGATAATGATCAACTAAAAGGGAAACAGCACTCTGGAGAAAGATACAACCAATTTGACAAACAAAACCCAGTCAATGAGAGAGGGTGCTGAGACATTATCTGAGAGAATCTGTACTGTTGATTGTATTAATCAGACTCTGTCGAAGGGTTATAATAGATTGCCTGACAGACTGTCTCTCCAGGAAGGTAATATGCATGCTATAAAAATTATGTCCAAGGATGAGACATTATCTTTACTAGACAGACTTCACACCTTGGAATCCTCAATGAGGACATTAGAACAGAACACTAGACAGGAGATCCAGACTCTACAAAAGGCAGTTGTAAAAAAACTAAAAAGATTGAGAAATTTATCAAATCAATAACCAGAGACAAAAGGTCCAAAGACAAAATTTAGCCTCATCAGTACATTCCAAACTCCGAGATAGCTAACCCAGAGTTTTACCTTCTTTTCCAGTGATATCATCAGAAAGAACATCTGGCACCAAATACCCTAAGGTGGTCAAAGAGAGAATATACATGGGAGCCCATACATATGACTGATCTAAAGAAAATTAAGCAAGCAATTGTAGCTTATGGAATACATTCATCCTTCATTAGGGAAATGGTCAAAACTTCAAGTAACAAAGCAACACCACAAGACTGGATTCAGTTAACCTCAGTGGTCCTAAAAAATGGACCTCAGTTGCTTTGAAAGTGTTACTGAAGAAAGGAAGCAAAATTTTTAGAGCAACAGGGAAAAACAAAAGGACTTGAGATTTCCCAAGATCACATTCTAGGCAAGGGACATTACTCTCATCCTTAATATCAGGCTTTTTACGATGAACACCACTTGTTTTTTGTCCCTTGATGTAACACAACAGTTTTAAATGCTTGGGAAAGGATTCAGGAACTAGAAAAGAGAATTGAATTATATATTAGGGTTAAACTGATTCAGAGAGAACCCTTTAGTGACTTTTTACAAAGATTAACTAAGGCTGTACAGATTGGGGTACAGACCCAAAAGCTAGACATGTACTAATTAATTTTTTGGCTTTCGAGAATGCCAACTTAAAATGCAAAAAGATCCTTAGGCCTTTAAAGGTCAGATTAGCACCAATGGATAAATGGATCTTGCATACAATGAATGTTGAGAAACTTGACTATAGTACTGAAGCTTGTGTAAGAGAAGCAATTTTCAATGGTATGAGGAGACATCAAAATACAAAATGTTTTAATTGTGGTAAAATTGGACATCTGAGAATGGATTGTAGACAAGGAATTCCTAGAAATAATGTCTCTTCTGGGAATGGCAAGAATAGGAGGACTCAGCCTTCAAATATATGTAGGAGGTATGACAAAGGCTGACATTGGACCAATGAATGTATGTCAACAAAAGACAGACAAGGCAAACCAATGCCATCGGGGAACTCCTTGTGAGGTCTCTTGTAGGCCCCCATGATGAACATGGTCCAATCATTCCCAGTTACTGTGGATAATGTGTCTCACCAGAAAAATTTAAAAATCCAGGACCTATTATAAAAACCATATTGGTCTGGATGATGAAATAGGTGTGGAAGATGAACCAAACATTCCAGTTGGACAGAGAAAATAAATATTCTTGCAAACTTCTATAAATTGTCAAAGGCCAAAGCCAGGAGAGTGTATAAATGGCATTTTTATTAAAGGCTTTCTAAACACAGATGTGGATGTAAGTATTAATACCCCAGTATCTTGACATCCAAATGGACCTCTTCAAGAGGTAGATGTTCAGTTCCTAGGAATTGGAACCCTATCTCAAGTGAAACAAAATACGAGATGGGTCAAATACATAGGGCTAAACAGAAAGGAGGAAGGCTGAGGCCATATGTAGCTAATATTGCAGTGAATTTGTGGGCTTGTGACCTATTGCAACAATAGTCACCCAGATTAGCATTCCTATAGCCCCCAAAACTTATATTTCTGTGGAAGATATTAAAAGATATTATAGACAAAGGTCACTGGCCATTCAGGCTGTACAAAAACACAAAGCAATTGACAAACATTCAGAGATACTAATGGCCCTGCTTTTAAAATGACTAACTGAGAAACCAATAAGGGTTAAACAGTGGCTTCTAACCAAAGAAAAGCTGCAGGCTTTAAAACAGTTGGTACAAGAGCAACTAGATGCTCACCATACTTAATATTAACAAACTTATGTTTAATAATTTAGAAAGGAAATAAAGTATCTGCTCTTGCCTTGTATAATAAATTCAAAAAATCATTCCCCTTATATTAAATCCAGGACTTCCCAGTATTTACTTTTTATTAACAATGATGTTTCACTCAGAAAGGTACAAAGACAAATTAGAATAGCCATTTCTTTTACAAGTTTTATTTAAATGAGTTTGTTTTTCAATTTTTTATTTTTTGAAATTAAAATATATTTAGTACACTAACCATACCATTTCATCTTTTCTTTTCCTCCCTTCCACCCCCATGTGTCTGACCCCTTGCCTTCTCTCAGACTAGTATCCCCTTTTTCTTTAAGTACTGTTACCTATTTTACATGAATTTATCTATGTTCCTAAAAATGTCAATGCAAGTCCCTGTGCTCGATCTGTATAATGCTTCTTGAATGAGTGTGAGTTCAGAATTGACCACTCAATATTAGATAATCCACACAGGGATCTTCCTTGGAAAGGCTGTTTCTCCAGCTCTCAAAATACCTTGCTTGTCTATGGTACTGCCTGGGCTTAGTGCCCAGTTTGCTTCCCTCCTGCCATGTAACCCCATCTAATGATGTTATACTTATTAAATCAGCCATTTGTTGAGGTTTCTTGGATGTAGTTTCCCTGACATTTCTAGAAGATACAATCTTCAGAAGATTTTCTGGTTCTCTCACTCCTACAATGTTGCTACCACTTCCAGGAGGCCTTTCTGGTCAGAGTGTGGAGGGTCGAGGTCTATCGTGGCTTCTCAGCTCTCTGAGAGCTCAGGAACATGGAGGACTCCCTCCTCCTGGAAGAAAATGCCCTGTTCTCTACTTGACCTTATTTGGAGACTGTAGCCAAGCCTAGATGCCGGACTTATCTCTAGTATAACCATTGACACAGTTCCCTGCAGACGCTTTCCTCCCTCTGCACACATGGTATTTAGACATCTTGCTAGGAGTTTCCAAATAGGATAGCTAAGAGTTGTACTTTATGATAGGGCCTTGCTGTTTAAAACAAGCTGGGTGATTTCCCAGCTACTGTCCCCAAGCCTATGTATTTCCTATACTCTGGAATAAAGTTGACTCCCTGAAGATACCTCCTGGAGAGCTATCTCTGCTTGGTTCACAGGCCACCTACAAAGCTTTCTGTCCCCATTTCTGCCCGTTTGTCCTCGGGAACTGATGGCCAGTGGACTGCGAGGAAAAAAGGGACCCTCACAACTGGTACCTTGAGCAGGGACTCCTGGAAAGCACAGGAGTTGGTGATCACCCCGCCCCACCCCCCAGTAGCAGCGTTTGTTCACCTGGTAGGTAGGTCTCAGTCTCCTTTCTCTCTTTCCTTTCCTCTGATTCACTTTCACTTTCTGCCTTCCTGCTGGTCCAGACAATGGTTCTCAGCTGAAGCCTCTTGGTCAAGGCAACTCTCCGGTATTGGCTGAAGGTCTGTAATCTCAGAGATACTGGAAACAACTGTCCCCAGTTCACTCAGAAGCAGTGGCCTAGGACCTCAAAGGCACCCATAAGAGTCCTTTCCTGTTAATCTATGTGCAACAAGACAGCTTCCACTTGCTTATTAAGCAATCAGGGAATGAGAAAGAATTCTCTGCTCTTTATTTTTCCCTTTGCTCCAAAACTAACCGGTTACATGCTATCTCTCCGTCCCCACCTGCAGTCCTGCAGCTGCTGTTTTTCTCTGTCCTGCTTCTACACTCCACCTGGGCACTGTGCTTTTCTGTCCCCTATGGTACTCTCCACAAGGCACGCGTGTGATGTCTGTCTCCTGCAATCTGCAGCGCCCACAGGGTTATCTCCTCTCCTCTCTCTGCTCTCTCAGGAGCTTCAGTCCTGCCTTCAGCACCCCGAAAGACCTCCTAAAAAATCTCCTCTCTGTGTCTTAAGATTAGGCTATAAACTCTTCTCTCAGGAATTGTAAATTTCCCACCAGACGTGTTTTAAAATCTATATAATTCGTAATGAAATGTCTTTTCCCATGGGAAGTTTAGTTCATTTGTTTCCTGAGAAATTATGTCTGCCTGTGTCGTGTAAAGGTTTCTCTGTTTGTGCACTCTGATGTTCTTTATGTATGACACAAGACAAAAATAGGTCAAACATGTTGTCTCTATAGCCACCAGGAATCTGCCACATGGCTGTCACTATGACCAGTGTCAAAATACACCTCTGAATTTTCTGGTCACTAGATTCAGGTTAACAGAAGTTTAGATGTTTTTTTGTTGTTGTTGTCAATGTTGGGGTTTTTTTTTTTTTTTGGTTGTTTTGCGGGTGTTTTGGAAGTTCTAGTTTATTAAAAAGTTGTCTCTAGAGTTGGATTCCTGTTCCGCTTCTCTAGATTCAAGCCTACTTAAAAGCTTTCTCTATGCGTTGATTTTACCTGGCACAGAGCAGAAAAAAACAACAGCCCAAAAATTAGAGTTGGTCTATATAAACATTCTATACCTCAAGATTTAAAGTTCAATTTACTGGATTTGGTTAAAATCTGTTGAATCTATTTTTAAAAAAGATTAACTTAAAACTAGTAATATATGGTTAATAGTTTAAAATCTATATATAAGTATTCTTTTAAAATACGTAACATGATCACATTTTGGTACATAAGCCACACTGTCTAGAAAGTCACGTAGCTGGTCACCATCTTTGCTAGTGTTGGAGAATATGAATTAGATTTTTGTGTCATAATTACTTTCTTGTCCTAAGAACAAGGTCTATAAATAAACCCCAGACGTTAACCGTTAAATAACGTTCATATTAGGGCTTGTTTTTGCCTTGTGTAGATTATGGTTGTGCTCTGTTTTACCCTCTTAAAAGAAAAGGGGTATCTTATCTTTTGGTATGTGTGTTTTATTTGTTTTTCTGCTTTTATGTCTCACACCTTTATTTATTTTTATTGTTTTTATTGAGTTACATTTTTTTCTCTGCTACCCTCCCTTCCTCTCCTCTCCTCTTCTACTTTCTCTCCTGATCCTCACACTCCAAATTTACTCAGGAGATCTTGTCTTTTTCTACTTGCCATGTAGATTTGATCCATGTATGTCTCTTTTAGGGGTCCTCTTTGTTGTCTGTGTCCTCTGAGGTTATGAATTATAGGGTGTTTTTTCTTTGCTTTATGTCTAAAAGCCCCTTATGAGTGAATATATATTATATTTGTCTTTCTGTGTCTGGGAGCTTCCCAGCAGAGGACCAAAGATGTTATCTGCTTCACTCAGCTAAAGGCAAAACCCCTCCAGAAATGTAGCGATCTTCTCTGCCTCAGAAGACAACTTGTTACTTTTTTCTGCTCAACTCCCCCTCACCCCCATCCCTCCTACCCCCGACCCGATAATAAAACATCTCAGCCATGGGGCTGCTATTTTTTTTTTCTGCTCAGTCCTCATAAGGGAACATCCCAGTCAAACCTTTTATTTTTTTTCTGCTCAGTCCCCCTAAGGAAACTTCTCAGCAATGCTTCTTTGCACTATGCCAGTATAAAAGAAGCTCCATGCAATAAGATCTTCACCCAAAAGTCTTCAAAGAAAGATTTATTTGGGAAGAAGGAATCCAGGAGAGTGGCGGCCTCTGCTAGGGTGGGAAAAGACAGCTGATAATGGAACAGAGACAGAGGGGTTACATAGTGCATCAAAGCAGTAGAGTTTTCCAGGGAGAAGATTTTCTGCTCAGGGATTGGTTGGTTTTCTGTTCAGGGATTGGTTTAGTTTGGTCAAGGGAAGAACTCCGTTTTCAGGACCGAACAGTGTTCCTTTCACTGAGACCCCCATGAAGATCCTCACAAGAATGCTTTAGAAACTGAAAGTTCTTAAGTACTTTCTATCCAATGCACGCCTAGCCAACTCATTACAGGAAGTACCAGGCATGTGCATGGTGGTTGGCTCCATTAAGTCATCTCACAATGAATACACAGATCATCAAAACATCAAACAAGCTTAGACCTGCTGGTCTACACCTCCCACAACCTTGGAAGCTGAGGCCGAGGACAGAGGTCAAGAACAGAATGGGCTATATTTTGAACATAGATCTATTTCGAAGCAAGAACAACAGAAAAAGTATCATAAAGTCATACAAGTCTCTTTTTTTGAAATTTGCAATTATCATTTAGTTCCCTTTAAAGGAAAGTACAAGATATAATGTATACATCATACCTCCTTCTAGATCAGAATGGAACCTAGATCTTGGGTTCCTGGTTATGTCTTCTGTACTTTCTTATTGTTTGTTTTCTGGAACATTTAATAAATGACTTAGGTTACCTCAGGGGCTGCTAAGGAACCCTGACCCCAAATAGGCACTGAAATGATTTATTTGCTCTTTTCCCATAGCATTCCACACATCAGTAATCCTTATAGGTTTCACTATTCACTCCAAACCATCTCCAAATCCCAAGTACTCATATCTCAACCCTATGCCAAAACAGAACCTTGGTTAAGAAAAGATCAGATTTCAGGAAATCACAGTAAGAGGCATTGTCATTTAGTCCTGTTTGTCTAATATATTATAATATATTCATATTAATATAATAACAAAAGTATTTCATTAAAGGACACAGTGGAGTGGGGTCATCCTCCCCATGCACGATTAGGGTCAGATTCCAAGCTTATGCTCTATGCCACCTTTCCCAGAAGCTCACAGAAAGAGAAAGCAGAAACCACAGTGCCAGATGGTCCAGTGTGGTGCCCAGCAGGCAGTGCCAGGAGGGCTTGGCAGCTATGAAAGCAGCATAAATGCCAAGCCATTGGACTGACATCTGGCCACTCCGGTAGTGCACAAGTGGTTGTGACACGCGTGCCCAGGAGAGGCAGGGCTGCCTGGTATGCAGACATTTTCTAGCACAGGGGACAGAAGCGATGTCTGACAGCTGTCATATGGTACCTGACTTGGGCTAGGCCAAAGTACACGTGACACGGGAATCCATGGACTGGGATTTTGCTTCCCTGGTTCACACATACTCAAGCAGGGAGAGACGGTGTGTAGTTAAAGGTTAGTCATTGGGGAAAGAAAACAACGACCATGGAAAAGGTGACATGTGTTTGCAAAGCATCTCCACTTCCACAAATGGAAAGCACATAAGATCACTGTACTTCGTCATCAAAGTTTGGAAAACCTAATGTGGGGAAAAAAACGAAGGAGGTTATTAACAGACAGACACAGAAAGCTGCACATCAAAGGCCAGACTGTGATTAAAAGTTATGAATGTGTAATGAGTCCAGTGAGCATAGCGGTATG
The DNA here is from genome assembly GCF_000317375.1 of Microtus ochrogaster. NCBI lineage: Eukaryota > Metazoa > Chordata > Mammalia > Rodentia > Cricetidae > Microtus > Microtus ochrogaster. The sequence continues at coordinate 35,840,214 of NC_022031.1, forward strand.
ATATTCTCCATTAATCGTAAATGTAAAATACTATATTGAAGATGGCTTTGAATTTGAGGATTATAGAAAATACACAAGGATGTCATCAGGGTTCTGAATATCACAGAGCATCTTTGAGGACAAAGACTGCACAGCTGTAACAGTGCAGTTTTCTTTTGGTATAATGGGTATTTGGGGGGATTTAAAGGACAAAAGAAAGAGCAGCTGGCCTCACCACGGCCTAAGTAGATGAACTTGACTTCCATCCCTCTGTCCCAGTCTCCTCCCACACCTCTGAATTAATCATACAAATGGCTATTACAACCACAGTATTAGAGTCATTTTCAAAACTAATAGACACTGGCCTTTCTCAAAATTCAGATTTCATTCATTATTTACACTTCTATACCAGAAGAAAACACCAGTAAAATCTGGTAATATGTTGTAAGTAGAAGTGAATTTTTAAATGAATAGAGGTTGAGACAGACCTAGTGGAATTTCTATAATCTATCTGACCAGTAATTGTTGTAATTCTCTGTTTCCAAGTGTTCACTTCTTGTTTCACTCTGGATTTTTTTCTTCCACAACAGAGACAATGTTCAATTGTTAGTTATATGTGATCCTTCTTATGCAAACTTTTAGATATAGCATTTCCTTGTTACCCATCTTAGTTAAAAAAAAAATCATAAGAACGTGGAATCTGCTTTTTGCCGGAGTGTTTTGTTAGGAAACTTTTTAAAAATAAATAGTTTAGTCATCAACTAAAACGCTTTGATAAGATTTTCTAATGAGACCACATGGAAAATGTTCCTAGATTCAGAAGAAAAATTAGTATATTCTTGACAATACCCTCACATTTAAACTTACCTAAGGCTGTTTGTGCTGGATCTCAAATACTGTCTTTTCAGACATGTTAGTGGAGGAAAACTCCACAATAACATGTGTATGAAGCATAATTATGGTCAGAGCCTCCCAGTCATTTCCAAAATATGACAGATAATTACTTGTTAATATCAGCTATCATACATTTCTTTAACACTTTTGTTTTAAACATGGAAAGTAGATACTGGAAACAGCTCAGTGGTTAACATGAGAAGCCCTTGTACAGGACCTGAGTTTGATTTCTAGCACTTCTATGGCAGCTCACAACCTTTTATAACTCCATTCTCAGGGGAACCAACCCTGGTTGGCCTCTATAGGCACTGGGCATACGAATGATGAAAAGATATATACTCAGGAAAAACATTGACACAAACAGCAATTAAAATAATTTTAAAAGGTGAAAGAGTTATACAATCTGAAGAGAAACCAAAGCCGCCTAGACTAGGTTTTGGAATTTCTTCCTTTCTTTCTTGACTTTCTTTCTTTCTTTCTTTCTTTCTTTCTTTCTTCCTTCCTTCCTTCCTTCCTTCCCTCCCTCCCTCCCTCCCTCCCTCCCTCCCTC